>NC_085141.1:310506182-310814724 GCF_024139115.2 Armigeres subalbatus
TTCGTTTTTCTGTTTTCTCTGCGAGTATTAGGCAGGCAAGAAAAAGGCAAAACAAGTGTTCGCGAGTATTTCGCATCGCCTACTTCTTGTTTTGTCAGCAAGGTTCACAGATTTGCACCACTGGCTGCAACATTCCCTGGCACTCCACAATGTCCCGGCATCTGCGCGAAGGTTGTCGATTGAGGAGAATGGCCTGAATGCATGGGTATTTTGGGTGATCGCTTTGAAGCACAGCGATTGCACTAGCGGAGTCAGTCAAGATTATGATAGGTTTGACGTAGGGTGTAGTGGCAGCAATAAGCAGGGCCGTGGTTTCAACCGAAAAAATGTTACATTGCTTGAGAATACTATTTGTCACTGTTAGGTTACTACATGTGGCTCCTAGGCCGACCCCTTGCCTCGAAACGAAGTTGTCGGTGTAGCGAAGTTTATTTTCTGTACTCCGAGTTTAGCAACTCAGCCACCGAGCTACGAAGATCCTCCATGTTGTCTCCTTGAAGCGTCTTGCGTCCTCTTCAATAATGAGAGGGATCCTGCGACTTCCGGCAGTAAAAACGGTGAGGGAAGCAGCCTTGATGCATATTAAGGAGATTACGGTATGCAATGCAAGTGAGTTCAAGACCGTACAGCAGCCGGCTGTCTATGATGACTTCTCCAATGCGGAGACGAATACCCCTGTTGCTGTTCCTGCGGGGCTATGAAAGGGCTTTGATTAAGTTGATCCTGTTGCGGCAGTTGACTTTGACGGAGCAAAAATGAGGCAGAAATGTGAGGCCACGGTCGGTGGAGACGCCGAGTACTTTAATGCTAAATTCTATCGGTCATGCTAAATTCTATCGAAGTTGCCCAACGAAGGACGGCTCTTGCGGCGGATTGCGCTCTAATACGAGTGCGTCCTGGTGTGTCTACGACGACGACAAAATAGGATGTCATCGGCGTAAATGAAAACGTAAACGTTGGATGGTAGGAAGCGAAAGACCCCACTCATGGCGACCAACAATAAGGTGACCGCCAGGACTGATCCTTGGGGTACGCCGGGTTCATCCTGGTAGATTACGGAAGATTGGGTCCTCATTGCGCATCTCGTTTCGAGTCGGGGTTGCGCAATGTCACCCCTAATTTCCGATGACCACTTGAAATGATCGCTCTTTGAGGGAATTCCGAACAAATGCCAGTATGGGGGGGGGGGTTACTACGCTTGCCACTGAGAGCTTTTACCACCCGAATTCAGGTTTCGTCCACCGACCACGTCCAGGTCGGCTGCTGGTTTCTAGTATAGGTGTCCCAGCAGCATCCAAGACAACCGGAGCGAATTCAGATAGTGTTGACGGAGTGCTATTCTCAAGGGCGCATCGGAGGTAGTGGTCATAGGTTTCTCAGTCGGCGGTATCGAATCGCCATCGTGGCCTCTGGGAGGTGTTAGCAAGGAAGGCATGGACAGTGACCATTATTGAGGAGTGGTTGCTCCCAAAAAGGTCGGAAGACACTTCCCACTTGAGTATGGAGAGATAGTATATAGTCTCTGAACACTAATTCGGTTCTCAAGCCGCAAATTTCAGATTTAGAGCCATGACCTCTTAGTAAAAGTTCTAGTATCCTTTAGGGTTACATGTACATGAAAATTACACAATTTTATTTTACAGAAATGCAATTTTCCAACACTGATTGGAAATGCGACGTAAAACTTGGTATAAATATATTTTACCGAGAAATAGTTGGACTCTGTAATCCCTGTCCATGGATAAGGGGCTTGACGTTGATATTTCAAGTGTCTTAAACAGATTTTTATTTTATTTTTATTTTTGTTGTTTAATAGAGTGCTTTTTTCAAACAAAGGTTAAGTTCAACACTAAATTAAAAAATTAAGATATTTTTCCATTTTTATATCTCCTTCACAAGAATATCGTTATTTTAATGGTAATGGTTTGAAAATAAGCTCCGTAGAGAAACTTTTATCACATCTTACTTAAATAAGGTCAAGAGTTCTACCAAACACTTGAGGTACCATGCCTCCAAGTTAACTAATGGTTAGTGTCGCACGATCTAACAACAACTGCCTATTGGTAAATTTGGAGGTGCCGGCAGGGCTCAGTAGGGGTCTAACTAACATAACTCTAATACTAACAAGACCCTGAAACAAACGCTTATCCAAATAGCATACGTCTATTTATACTTGTAGTAGTAGCTAACAATAATTCATTTTGTACCCGTATTATAGCTGAAGTAGAATTTTAGTAGTGAAAAGTAGAATTTGTAGATTTACTAATTTGGCATTGGAGATAGTGAATGTATCTATTATATCTTCTCGATAATCTTTTTATTTTAGTCTCTCTAGCTGCATGGATCAACGCAAAAAAACTGTTTCTCTCTTCCTTCTATTAGGTTAGTTAGAGAAATTAGCGGATATATAGGGGACATGACTTAGTGTTTCTCGTATTAAGACAAATTCGCTGACCTTTACCTTATAATAAAATAAATGACCGATAGTAAAATAAATGACTGAAATTTAATGATATCAAATAAATAATAAAAAACGAAAATAAATACATGACCATCGGTAGACAGAAACACAAGAGACGGAGTTTTGTTTAGAATAGTTAATTGTGACCATTGCACTCACAAGATAGAGAATAACTAGTACCACTATTATTGCTACAAGACTAATAACTTGACCACTTACGGAAACGAGGATAGACCATATGATGCGTTCATCCACTATTATATTGAATATTGTATACCCTGAATCTGAATAACTGAATTTTAGACCTCATTATTTTAATAAATAATAAAGGTTTGAATATTAGAAAAGGGAATAGAACTTGACCAAAAAAAGCAATTACGGAACAACTGGACAGAAATTTTGTATAATGATCACTATTATACTACTGAAACTTTAACATATGACATTACTGTGACTGATAGGATACAATTAACTCGACGACGTATTGACAAACATCCGATACTCAACCGTGTTAAAATAAGGGAAGCTCTTCAATGTGTCCATTTATTACAATAGTACTTAAATTAATCTATTTTGAAACTACCCTACCAGAATGATATCATTACATCTTTATTCGAAATTGTTACTTGGAAAATGGCAACAGTACCACCCGTTGTCAACATAGACTACTATTAGGTATTGAATGTCGGCTCCAAGTAACTAATAATTAAATTTACATGTTAACTACTTATTCAGAAAACATCTATGTACATGTTGAGCTTCCATTATTTGTTCGGTTTATAATTGACAGACTGTAGATAGAAAGAATAATGTATCGGTATGATCACAATACAAACCCAGGCCGCAGTGACCTAGTGAGCAACATAGCTTTAGTCGTCTGCTAGTATTGTGTATCACATGGAGAGCCCAGCCGAGATACCAGTCTATTAAGACTACAACTGGTCAACTCTCGAAAAAAAAAAAAAAAGAAATAGTTGGACTCTGTAATAAACAATTATTAATAATTGCTATGTTTGAAAACTCGTTTTGTGCAATTGCACAACATGTGAAAGATTTAGTTCGAAAAATGTATTAGACGGTCACCGCTTCCTACAGTGGGGTTTGATCATACGACCCCAGTACGCTAGATAAGTGCTCTGCCTACTAAGCTCCGTCGTCTTCTGTAGCTCAGTGGGAACTAATGAGACCAATTTCCCAACACCAGGCACCAGAAATTTGGGCTCATCATCAGTAGGAGATTTACGGGGGAATCTAATCCCAGATCGGACAATAGGCTTATAAGTCATGGCCAAAACAAAATTTCTTTATAAGGAAAATACGCGAAAAAATCACTCGAAAAAATCTATCGCACGAGGAACGCATCAACACCGCTAGGTGGATTAATCAGGGTTTTATTTTGTGGGATTTCGTTGAAGCTGTAGCTTCTAATCGACCGAAATTGAACAGTAAAAAATGACTTAATTCATTTACAGTACGGGAACATTAAGAGAAACAAAATAGATACAAAACAAGAATATGATAAACTATTAATGAGGAGTCAATTAATTTAGTACACTACAGTAATAAATTGTTGAGCAAACACTGTTTCGACCAAATGTCATTAGATGAAATGTCCCACAACCACTTTTCAGGTTGTCCCCGTTTTTACGTGAGGCCACAGTCTCCAAAAACTTTTTCCAACTTCGTCCATGCTTGATTAGTAATTTTCGTTTATTTAAAAAAAATGAATATTATTTAGTCTTTTATAGCTTTTCTTACCAATTTATCTTTTTTTTCAAATTTTTCAGATATCGTGCCCGCATCCAGCCTTCAACAATATACTTCAAGCTGAAAAGTTAATCAACGGTTCCCGTTTTTGTGCCGCCTGTCGAATCAAGAAAAGTACCAGCCAAGAAGAATTTAGTGAAAGTTGTTTTTTTTCGTAAGTGGTTCCGTTTCGTGTACGGATTGGGGACGAAAATACGCGAAAACAAGTGAAGCACAGGCCAGTCGGATAGCAGTCGCCGCCCTACCTGGGACGGTTGATTTTGTGTGTTGTGAACAAGAAGAAACCCAATATCAGACACTGATTCAACTGAAGTGAAAGAAAGAGAGCGGCAAGCTGTAGGAATAAATCACTATCCCGCAATCGCAGGCAATGCAGAGTGCAGAGGACACTTCGAATCTTATGGACACCGATCACAGTGCGTCGTTGTCCGCGTCGTCGCCCCCGTCGCTGAACAGTGCCGTCGCCGCCGCCCCGTCCGCGGCCAACGTTGGAGCACCAGCAGCAGCCGGCGTAGCCGGTGCCGGACCTGGTTCCGGTGCTGCGGTTGCACAGTCCGGGCGCACCGGCGAAGCGCTGGAGTATCACTGCCGTATGCTGGAAGGTACCGATCGATCATCGAGCCTCGATAAAAGACTCGCCCATTATACCTCTTTCTATCTTTCTTCTCTAAGTATCAAAAACAAATCCAGACAAACAGTCCAAACAAACCGAAAAACAGAAACTATAATCAGTATTTTGACTTTAATTAACTCTTTCCCAGCAAAGTTTTACAGTAGTATCCGATTATTTGTCTCAGTTGACGGGTTGTTTTTGTTATGATTTGATAGCCAAGCCACGAACAGAATCGCATTTGCGCACTTCAATCACACTAATTAAATTCTTAGTAAAATATTGAGAACATTTAAACGCGTCTTTCGGTTCGCGGTTTCGTTCCATACGGGTGTTTGCCTTTTCTTGTACTCGTAAACGGTGTCGGTTAAATTGTTTTGATCAAAACGAAACGTTCGTAATCTCCGCGGGAACCGAAGTGGTGGAGTGCGGAAAGTCTCACGATAATTGAGAAAGCTTATCACCCAGACAAACAGCGAACATGTAGTGTGAGAGCCGAAAGTGGTGAGGTTTGAAGCCGGCGGGGTGCCTGCTACATTTGTGGACACAGTTTGAACTCTAGTTTGCGACGGCGGCGTACGTACGGTTGGCGCCGCCTTGGTGGACGATATTGGTTTGTATATCAGCACATTATGCAATTGTATGACAGAGATACGAATCGTAACAACATCACGTGCAATCGTCGAATGGAGAAGTGTTTATCTGCAAATTTAATCATTTTTGGAAGCTTTTCTTTACGTAGGGGGAATGACGGCTTTGGCAGGTTTTGTTCTATTATTGGCAGGGGGGGTTTTCATGACTAACTAGGCTCAAATTTGGCCTAAACATTCTTTGCATATCAAAGAATATTGTGGCCAAATTTCATAAAATTTGGTCGACAGAAACCCCCCTGCCAATAATAGAACAAAACCTGCCAAAGCCGTCTTTCCTCCTATTTGTTTTGGAAGTTTTTGAAAAAAAAACTGAGGGTGGTAACATATCGATTAATATATTTTTTAAGATCAAAGACTGACTGAAAACTGCACCTTTTATTAAAATGATTTTGAACTCCGCGTTTCAGTAAAAGTAAGAATTGTTTTTACCTAATAAGTTTTTATTTATATTTTTACAGTTAAATCTTTTTACCCATTTTTTTATGTTTACGTTCACTCTCTGGTGACTCCAAAAATTATTTTCCCCTTGGGGTCTATCTTTCCAACCTATGACTCTCGATCTTTTGATCAGGCAAGAATGCACATCCAACATTGGCAACAAGTAGTTAATCAATCACAAACTCAGTTGATAGCACATGTGAACAAATGTTAGCCATTAGGTTCAGTGGAAATAATTTGTTTATATAAAGCCAGATCAAATGATGCACATTGCTTGTTGTTTTTTTCACTTTTCTTTAGGGTACAGAATACATTTAATTCATATATCACCAGCAGTATAAACAACACATTTTCAACGATGATTGCACGAACGATGTATGATGGGAACAATTAATAAAAAATACTGTTATAAATAGAACAAACAATCACATGACGTATAATCTTTCGGGTAAGTTAAGTGTATTTGGGAAAGAGTAAAAACACATCAAGGAATAAAAAAAAGCGTTAGGTGTCTCCGCAACGCAACTCTAAAACCATCATCATCAGTACACAACATCGAGCATCGAATAGTGCAACAAATAAAAACCCCATTTGGACTGACGTATATTTGAGTGCAAAGGAAACGACCTTTTTTGGCTTCGATTTTTCATTTGCCGATAGAACGGCAAATCAAGTGTGGGCTTATCAGTAATTGTCAAAGTGAAAACAAAATCAATAATATTTGCGCAAGCAATCAAACAAAACCCGACAAAGATGGCACAAGGGAAAATAAACTTCAAGTCGGGAGTGCTGTGTATGAACGGTTATCAACAAAGCTCGTCGGCGACTGTCGCGTTCGATTGTTTGCAACGGGTGAAGGTGGAAGCGGGGTTAAATTGTAGAAAAGCCAGTGCTTGAGCTTGTATCCACCAGTGGAATTGCACTTATTTGCAGTTCAGAGGCATCGTATGAATAATAGTGAAGAAAAGCACGTTCTGGATCGATTTAACCAGCGTCATACTCGTCGGTTTTGTCGTGTCTGTGATCGTACTGGGAGTCGTCGACTTCTTCTAATGGAAGACGCGTGGGGTAGCATGAAGAAAATTAATGGTGAATAAAGAACTGTGTGGCTCTGGAGGAGCAGGGGAAGGAAGAAGAAAAATAATCACGAAAAAATCAATAACGAAAATTACAGTGAAATCGAAAAGCCAATGAACTGTGAAATCATAGCACAAAAAAAAAGAATAAGAAAATGGGGTTTCCATTCCGTGGTCTGTTTCAAAAATATGTTGTGTGATGATGCCAAGGGGAGGCATTACGGAGTCCAACTCCGAATGATGGAGGGATAGTGAATGTGTGCTAAAAATTGCAAGAAAGAGTACGCCGAAAAGCAATTGTTTAGCAATCAACGACCAATTAATATGCACAACACCTAACCAACAGTGCAAAACGTGATTGTTTCGTTTCAGCAACATAGCTCATTTAAATAATTGCATTTTGTGATTGGGGAAAAAAAAATATGAATCAGTGCTCCGTCCAAACGCGCGAATTAGAGTTTCAAACAGTGTCTACAGTGTGAAAACCAGGTTTCTAAAAAAAGAAATGTTTTGTGCAGATCAGCGCCAGGAAGAAGATCCTGCCGAAGGATCATCTCTCCCTTTTCCGTCTGGCTGTGGATAACCTTCATGCTGATAACGTGGAGGATTCCCTGCTCGACTGTAACCGGATCCGGGCAGTGACGCAAGCCGGATTGTAACCGTCCACGTGCATCATACTGTGTGTTCGTTCGTTGGTTTTGGTTGAGTTTTACTCGAGAAGAAAGTTGGCATCCTGCACTCTTCATCAGTTCTCTAACAGCTCGTGCGATCTCCACACGAGTTCACACCCGTGTCCGTCGAGGGTGTGATGTGTACGACTCTGGTATGATTTATATCCACTAGATTCATAATACAAAAAAAAAACAAGGACCGTAAACTTTTTGCAGTCCATATTGATGGCACTGCCCTGTGAAAGATTTCTATAAATTGTTGCATTTAATTTCAGATCTACTGATACGAATCGATTGTATTGCATTGCATCCCCCTCTTTTGTGAATCGAACAACACGCCTCATAATGCATCCTCTGTCAAAGTCGGGATATTTAGCGACTAAGGTGTGCATGACTTTCCAAACACTTTTGAAATCAAGACAAATTTTCTCAGAAGGAAAAGAATAAATCCTTCTACATCGATAATCCAAGTAATCGTTTTCAAATTCATGTACACGCTAATCGTCGATTATTCCGGAAATATTCTCCCTCCATCATCAAGTATACGACAATCTATCTGCCCTGCTATACTCATCCGCGCTTGGAAAGTTCTTTCTAATTGGCTAATGATTTTATGTTTAAATCTCATAATATGATTTTATTCGTCTTTCCGTTCCAATAAAAAGATATTGACTAAATCGTGGTGCAAAACATATCGCCAACAAATCGGGGGTAGACAAATCGGGGGTAGATAAATTCGGGGAGTAACAAAATCGGGTGAACACTGTACTCCAAAAAACAACTTTTGATAGAAGGCCCGGAGACCCATAGTGTTATATACCGATCGACTCAGTTCGACGAATCGAGGTGATGTCTGTATGTGCGTATGTATGTGTGTGTGTGTGTGTTTTTTTTCTTCCTAAGCAATGGAGGGGGAATCTGCTCAACAGACATCCTGGGTTGTCCAGGAAGTGCGGGGTTAGGGATCACCTCCAATAGCAAACGAGGGAGGCAGGACTACATCCCCGACCCGCTAAATCGTTTCCATTGCCGCCAAGCCCATAGTCCCTTCGGTACAACCAGAAAGTAATGCTTCAAAGGGGGGCCAGTGCACAACGCACCCTCGAGGTTAGCTGCGTGTCCTTGCAGCACCGAACATCGTAACTCGCTTTTTTAGAAGAACACCATGGTATCGTGCCAGCGCGTTGCCGGCTTTCCAGGTGGCCTTACCACGCCCTATGTCCTCGGAAGGTGGGAAGGGTCGACTTCGCGCCTGCTTCCCTCTGCACGACTGGTATCAAGAATGATGATGCCGCGTGCACCCCAAATTGACCTTTTTGCGATAGGGCCTATTCGCCAGCACACAGAGGGACTTGCCGACGCGGTGCCTACGCCTGCCCCAGCCTTGACGAGGACCCCTTTCCGTCCTCGGGCTCGGAACCCGCCCGGTTGACCGACGCCGCGAAAGCGACGATACCATGTTGTTCTTCGCGCGGCCACTTGTTCGATAAAAGGATCGAGCTCGACCACAGAGCATGACCACCGGTATGACCCATGAAGCCGACTCCGATCCCTTGGACCACCTCTTATTTGCGCCTGAACTAGCCATCCTTGAGTCACGCGCCACCTTCTGTGTAGCTCCGAGACGATTTGGGCGATAGCCGATAAAACGGCGTTCCAGACAACTTCATCTTTACACATCCTCCGAACTAGGTTGTCCGGGGTAGTGTCCAGACCACATGTTGCAATCATGTGGTCACGCGTTGCGCGAAAACGTGAGCACACGAACAACACGTGTTCCGCCGTTTCCTCTAAACCTGCGCACACCAAACACTCGGGCGAGACCGAGCAAGCCAGCTGCGTTACCTGCACTGTGATTTTGCAGCACGCTTAAACGCCGGGCACATCGAACCCCCCATGGGGTGCTTGCTGTTCACAGCTTTGCTGGAACAAATCAAACAATTGGGAGGGTTCGTGCAGCATTGTGCCTTATGTCCCTCCAATCCGCAGCGTCGGCAGAGATTGCTTCTGTCAGGGCCTTTGCAGTCCCGTTGCTTGTGCCCCGGTTCCAGGCACTTGAAGTAAATTTCGGGTTGCTCGTATATGCCCACAGGGCATTCCGACCATCCCACCTTGACGCTCCCTAACTTGACTACCTTGGATGCGTCCGCTGCAGATAGCCGAACCAATGCTACCTGCGTCCCTGCCGGACCTTTCCGTAGCCGAACGGCTGCGGTGGGCGTCTCCACTTCACACTGTCGCCGGTGATCTCGTCCAGGTCTTTAACACGTACGTCCCTAACCCCTATTTTACGACAAAACTCAAAATTCAAAACCACATAGCTCAGCCAATTTCCAACGGATTTTCAAGCAATCTTCTGGAATCGATCACAAAATTCCTATAGTTTTAGGAACCGAGCTCAATTTTTTCGTGCAATGACCATGGCTTCGGATATATTCCGGGGAGTACTGGGGCTACCTCCCTCCCGGAAACAATGGTCACTTGCAGATCGGCTTCGATACCATTTTGTGACATGTCAAACTTCATGATTTTGCAAAACAAGTACACTGGAGTACATTTCGGCGATTTTCGATCGAATTGGCCACCCTCCGGGTACTTCCAGGGCCTAGGAAGTGGCCAATTTTCGTTCAATCTTGGAATCTATCTTGCGACATGTCAAACTTCATGATTTTGCAAAACAAGCTGGAGTACATTTCAGCGATTTTCGATCGAATTGGCCACCCGCCGGGCCTAGTTCCCTTGGGGAAGTGGTCACTTTTCGTTCAATCTTAGAACCCATCTTGCGACATGTCAAACTTCATGATTTTGCAAAACAAGTACACTGGAGTACATTTCGGCGATTTTCGATCGAATTGGCCACCCTCCGGGCTCTTCCAGGGCCTGGTTCCCTTGAGGATGTGGCCAATTTTCGTTCAATCTTGGAACCCATCTTGCGACATGTCAAACTCCATAATTTGGCAAAACAATCACACTGGAGTACATTTCGGCGATTTTCGATCTAATTGGCCACCCTCCGGGTACTTCTAGGGCCTAGTTCCCTTGGGGAAGTGGCCAATTTTCGTTCAATCTTGGAATCCATCTTGCGACATGTCAAACTTCATGATTTTGCAAAACAAGTACACTGGAGTTCATTTCGGCGATTTTCGATCGAATTGGCCCCCCTCCGGATACTTCCAGGGCCTTGTTCCCTTGGGGAAGTGGCCAATTTTCGTTCGTTATTCCTGGAGGAACTTTCGGAGGAATTCCTGGAGGAACTTTCGAAGGAATTCCTGGAGGAACTTCCGGAGGAATCCCTGGAGGAACTTCTGGAGGAAATCCTTGAGGAACTTTCAGAGGAATTCCTGGAGGAACTTCCGAAGGAATTCCTGAAGGAACTCCCAGAGGAATACCTGGAGGAACTTCCGGAGAAATTCCTGGAGGAACTTCCGGAGGAATTCCTGGAGGAACTTATGGAGGAATTCCTGGAGGAATTTCTGGAGGAGCTTTCAGAGGAACTTCCGGAGGAATTCTTGGAGGAACTTCCGGAGGAATTCCTGGAGGAACTTCCGGAGGAATTCCTGGAGGAATTCTTGGAGGAACTTCCGGAAGAATTCCTGGAGGAACTTCCGGGAGAATTACTGGAGGAACTTCCGGAGGAAATCCTGGAGGAACTTCCGGAGAAATTCCTGGAGGAACTTCCGGAGGAATTCCTGGAGGAACCAAGGGTGGCCAATTCGATCGAAAATCGCCGAAATGTACTCCAGTGTACTTGTTTTGCAAAATCATGAAGTTTGACATGTCGCAAGATGGGTTCTAAGATTGAACGAAAATTGGCCACTTCCCCAAGGGAACCAAGCCCTGGAAGTTCCCGGAGAGTGGTCAGTTCGATCTAAAATCGCCGAAATTTACTCCAGTGCACTTGGTTAGCAAAATCGTAAAGTTTGACATGTTGCAAGCTGGATTCCAGGATTGAACGAAAATTGACCACTTCCCCAAGGGCACCAGGCCCTGGAAGTATCCGGAGGGTGGCCAATTCGATCGAAAATCGCCGAAATGTACTCCAGTGTACTTGTTTTGCAAAATCATGGAGTTTGACATGTCGCAAGATGGGTTCCAAGATTGAACGAAAATTGGCCACTTCCCCAAGGGAACCAGGCCCTGGAAGAGCCCGGAGGGTGGCCAATTCGATCGAAAATCGCCGAAATGTACTCCAGTGTACCTGTTTTGCAAAGTCATGGAGTTTGACATGTCGCAAGATGGGTTCCAAGATTGAACGAAAATTGGCCACTTTCCCAAGGGCACCAGGCCCTGGAAGTTCCCGAAGAGTGGTCAGTTCGATCGAAAATCACCGAAATGTACTCCAGTGTACCTGTTTTGCAAAGTCATGGAGTTTGACATGTCGCAAGATGGGTTCCAAGATTGAACAAAAATTGGCCACTTTCCCAAGGGCACCAGGCCCTGGAAGTATCCGGAGGGTGGCCAATTCGATCGAAAATCGCCGATATAAACTCCAGTGTACTTGTTTTGCAAAATCATGAAGTTTGACATGTCGCAAGATGGGTTCCAAGATTGAACGAAAATTGGCCACTTTCCCAAGGGCACCAGGCCCTGGAAGTTCCCGAAGAGTGGTCAGTTCGATCGAAAATCACCGAAATGTACTCCAGTGTACTTGTTTTGCAAAATCATGAAGTTTGACATGTCACAAGATGGTTTCGAAGCCGATCTGCAAGTGACCATTGTTTCCGGGAGGGAGGTAACCCCAGTACTCCCCGGAATATATCCGAAACCATGGTCATTGCACGAAAATTAACCTCGGTTCCTAAAACTATAGGAATTTTGTGATCGATTCCAGAAGATTGCTTGAAAATCCGTTAGAAATTGGCTGAGCTATGGTTTTGAATTTTGAGTTTTGTCGTAAAATGGGGGTTGGGGACGTACGTGACGTGTTAACCCTTAGGCTGATGCCATACTGAGAGAGAAGAGGAGCGATTAGAAGAGTTGAGAGAGAAGCGAAGCGTCCGCGTGCAAGCTACCTCAATGAGCGATGTATGGAAATCGCTTATACCTGGCATAGTGGAAGCGATGA
Organism: Armigeres subalbatus; assembly: GCF_024139115.2. NCBI lineage: Eukaryota > Metazoa > Arthropoda > Insecta > Diptera > Culicidae > Armigeres > Armigeres subalbatus. The sequence continues at coordinate 310,518,924 of NC_085141.1, forward strand.
GAAGAGGCGAGAAGCGGTAGCCAAAGAGGTGAAGCAGTTCGTAGAGTGCTTTGCCGCGCGAGATCGCAAAGGATCACTTCTGTATGTTTGTTGATTTGAGTTTACCCTCGTTTGCTCTTTGTAAAATGGCCATGGGTGAAAAGTATTGCGGGAGAGGCAAGCAACATTGTTTATTTTGTTAATTTTGTTAATGAAAACATTAACATATGTATGGCTTTAGCTAATGTACGGAACAAATCTGATGTATTTCATAGTAGCGGTACTCAAATTGGGAATATTCTGGAGCAGTCAATAAATTTAGAAACACTTTGAAACAAAAAGCACATATTTTTCTGTTACCACAGACAAACGGATGTAACACTTGTTATTTTAATATCGTTCTCGTATTTAGGATTAGTTTAAAATGATAGATTTTTCACGCATCTGTAATGCGCGTTTGAACCGAAAGAAATTGTTGTTTTCAAGCGCTTTGATATTTGATTTTACACTAAAGTCGGTTTTTAAGCGGGAGATACGTACCGTGTATCTTGAAATGCCCGTTAAACTGCGTAAATCTAGATAACCGCGGAAAAAACAACTTCAACGAAAATCGGGTTTGCCCAATTTTTGCTTATGTCCGCATATTAAAACTTCGGGAACAATCCGATAGATAAGGAAATTGTTTTCCCAATTTTTTGCCGGCCATTGGTGGGAAATGGTATCCCTTTTTTCTGCGGATTTTTGGGATTTGCGTTTGTTCACGCCGTTTTTCAAAAAAGTTGAGAGCCGAGACAAAACAATTTTTGTGGAAGTTGTTTTTATGTGGTACGTATCTCCCGAGTACAAATCAACTTCAGTGTAAAGAAATGTCGTAAGAGGATCATCCATAAATTACGTAACGCTTGAACGGGGAGGGGTGAGGGAGAAGTGTGACGATCCATATACAATTTCAGATGTTTCATATGAAAAGTGTGACGTAGGGGGGAGGGGGGTTGAAAATTTCCCGTTACGTAATTAATGGATCTTTCATAAGAGCAAACGTAATAAAGGAATAAAACATGACCCAAAAAGTATAACCATAGCTACGCCCTACGTCTTTTTGTATGTGGTGATAATCTATCGCTCACATCATTAAATGGGTTTTCAATTGCGACATTCTACAAATCTCTCCAACACTCTTCTTCTTTGTGCTAAATGTGCTTGATGGAGAAGCAAAATATTCTCCAGCTGACAAAATCCATGTTTTTGCATTTGTATTTGTTGCGAGATCAACACTCTGAAAAACGCTTTCAGTATGTCATAGCTCGCTTTGATCGCCGCTTCACTTCGCTTTGCTTATCTCCAACCTCTTCGCTTCGCTTCTCTTCGCTCCCAGTATGTCATCAGCCTTAGATTCACCTCCGTCGTGAAAGCCCTCACCCGACCGTCTACAAGAAGTTGGCGGACCTCTTCCGCCAACTTCTTGTAGGCGGCGCCCTTTTGCGAGACGCCCCGCTTCAGCTCGAGGATCATCTCGCCCATCCGGGTACGTCTTATTCGACGTACGTCGGCGCCGAGTTCACCGAGCTTGACGTCACTCCTCATCTCCTTCAAGACGTCCGAGTACTTAGCCTCGTCCGCTGTGATGACTAGAGCATCGCCCCTGGAGCGATTGGCGCCTACCCTAGAGTTCTTGCTACCCGCATTCGCCTGGGCCTTTTTTTCGGCCCTTGACGTCTTCGGTTTCCTCTTGTTCTTGACCGGGGTCCAGGAGGCGTCATCCCCCTCTATTTCCCTGGTCTGGTGCGGCTGAGAGCTCTCAGCCTGCCGTAACCCCTTACCACCGTCTTTCCTGGGTGGACGGACCTTTCTAGGTACTTCCTCCCCCGGTTTTGGAGGTACCTGGCCGGGGTTCAGCTTCCCAGCCTCACTACCCTTGTTCGGGGTAGTAACCCTCCGCGTTTTGGAGCGGCCCCCAGGGAGCTCATCCCCTGGAGACTGTCTCCCCCGTTTTTGTGTCTGCTCCGTTGGAGCAGTCACACCCGACGTACCCGCAAATACTTGAGCCTCAGTCTGGGTAGACTTTGGTACCACCGTCTTCGCTGGCACGCCTTCGGTCGATTCGACCTTGCCCGAGTCCGCGAATCCTTGGGTCTCAGTCTGGGTAGCCCTCATCTCCACGGATTTCACGGGTTTACACTTGGCCGTCCCGACCGCCTTCTCCAGCTTGGCGTCCAGCATCGACTTTCGATGTTTCTGCAAGCTCCTCTTGAGGTCCTTACTGATATTATGCTTCGATGACGCAAAGTCGATGATGGCGTCCAGCTTTTCCGTCGCCACCTCGAAGGCCGAAAGCCCATCGCATTTGCGGTTCATCGCCTCCACAAGCCATGGGCCGTCAATAATCCCTACCGGCGTTTTTTTAGCCGAGATGAAGGTTAAGTGATCCACGCTGGCGCTGGCACTGAGCTGCCGACTATTGCCACTGGCCTCCTAGGCGGAGACCTGAACAACCCACCTCTTGCGAAGGGGTTGTCGCCTACACTACTACCACTAATTGAAGAATTGACTTGGTTTTCCATTTTGGTCCCACGAGTTGCTCGGGAAAAGAGGGCCACCACGCCAGAGCCCAGCATGACGCGGTAAGGGACAATTACTGTGGAGGGTGCCCAGGTACCCCACAGGCTCCGTTATAGGCCTAGCTTATTATTTCACCCCCCTGGCCATGAACCCCTCGGCACGGGTCGCTTGACGCCTTAAGATTAGGGGTTAGGGACGATGGTCCCGGTCAGTGGCAGTGGCAGTGGCCATGGGGAGGGGTCGTCAAGCCCTTGGACAAGGTCCCTGCTGCCCCTATGTGTGTGTATGTGTGTGTGTGTGTGTGCGCACCCGCCCAAAAAAAATGTCACTTATTTTTAAGGTACTTATCCTTAACCGATTTACTCGCAACAAGGTCAGATCGGACTATGGGCTCGGAGATTATGGCCAAAATACCACCTTTTTATTGAAAAATTGAGCAAAAAAATGTCACTCATTTTTCAGGCACTTATCCTTAACCGATTTACTCGCAACAACAATCGGACTATGGGCTCAAGAGTAATGGCCAAAATACCATTTTAATTATGATTAATTATTTTAGAGCGTCTTAGGGGAAATGCTACAAGGTTTAAAAGACTATTATTCTTCCATTTACTTCCACTATTCACTTTTTATGTATCAACAAACAGATACGTATTTCGTTTCCTACTTGGAAACTTCTTCAGTGTTTGTTATCGACTAAAATAACAAACACTGAAGAAGTTTCCAAGTAGGAAACGAAATACGATACATAAAAAGTAAATAGTGGAAATAAATGGAAGAATAATAGTCTTTTAAATCCTTGTACCATTTTTATAAAGGCACCATCACCGCTAGGTGGATTAATCGGGGTTTTTAAATTCATATCAAACATGTAGTTTTCTCTGTGGACTTTATTTTTGATACTACAAGCGTTGAGTTTTGCTACTTTTTATTCATACGACCCATTGTATTGAAAAGGCAAGTCTTCTTCTTATTGGCATTACATACCCACACTGGGACAGAGCCGCATCGCAGCTTAGTGTTCATTAAGCACTTCCACAGTTATTAACTACGAGGTTTCTAAGCCAGGTTACCATTTTTGTATTCGTATATCATGAGGCTAACACGATGATACTTTTATTCCCAGGGAAGTCGACACAATTTATAATCTGAAAATTGCCTAGACCGGCACCGGGAATCGAACCCAGTCACCCTCAGCATGGTCTTGCTTTGTAGCCGTGCGTCTTACCGCACGACTAATGAGGGCCCCAAGAAAAGTCAAGTAGGCAGCAATAAGAGAGAATTGTCCAAAATTTTAATCATCAGAAACTCTCAAGGTTTCAAAAATTTTGGTTTCAATTGATGTAAATAATTTATGTTTGATACGTCTATTAATAACAATGGCGACCCCATCACAGGCGCTGTCAAGACGATCATTTCTGTAGATAAAATAATTTGGATCTCCTTTGATGGAGAGTCCAGTTTTAAATATGTTTCAGTTACAATGACAATATGCTCAATAACTCATCTTCCTTACTCTCTAAAGAGCGGGCATTCCAATTAGTGTTTTTTTGTGTGAACTTTATACCAACCTAAACAGCTCCAGTTTTGTTATTTGCTTTGCTTTGTGAAAGGCATTCCCAGAAATTGGATTTCTGATTGCTGCCACAATTAGCGCACTTGAGTTTATTGGAATTACTGGGCATGCGTCCTTAGCGTGAAAGGTTCCACTACAAATCATGCATTTAGCATCCGTGTGGTTTGTGGTAATGTTTGGTTCCATAACCCCACTTTTGGGTCTTAGGGGTCGTACACTTATTACGTAAGCAAATTTTCTGGGTTTTTCGACCCCCCCCCTCCCCCCATGCAGTGGCGTTTCCCTAACCTCAATCTACCTGTGCACTGAGTTTAAATTTAAGGAATTGGTGTGCGAAAATGACTAGAATAACTAGAATTTGATTGGAATGCTAATATCATCTTCCAAACTTGGACGTACATGTTCATGATAGCATTAGAGGCGAAAGTATAGAATTGATAGTTCCGTTAGGATACTGCAGGCATGAAGAATGTTTTTATAGAAGTCGATTTGAAAGCGAGCGGAGAGCAATATTTGTGATGGCACATATCGCACGACCTTATATATATTGCCCTCCGCTCGCTTTCAAATCGACTTCTATAAAAACATTCTTCATGCCTGCCGTATCCTAACGGAACTATCAATTCTATACTTTCGCCTCTAATGCTATCATGAACATGTACGTCCAAGTTTGGAAGATGATATTAGCATTTCCATATCATTGTAAATCGTTTAACTTCACGTAGAAGTAACACACACAAAATCATTAATTTAGTAGAATTTGATTAGTATAAACGACTCTGATTATTTCCTTTCCCATTTGGGCTGTCAAAATATCAAAATTTTCACTTTTTGGGTCAGTGCACAGGTAAAAAGTTACGCGACGCCACTGCCCCCATGTAAGATTTTTTTCATACAAATGAATTTTTATTTATATGGAGCGTAAGATATTGACCGACCCCCCCCCTCCCCCCATAAGTGCCTACGTAATATGTGTACGGCCCCTTACGGCACTGAGTGGGGTTTTGGAAATTTACCCCGGGCCTGCGGATATGTTCCCATGTAACACGGACATGGGACACAATACAGACCTTTAACAAACTTTTCATATTATTTAGCTCACTTTTGTTGAAGTATAGAATCCCCTGGGCTAGAGGAAGATTCGATTTGTTCAATTTCGCCATGAATCAATTCGAACTGATTGCTCAGTTCGATAAGAGAAAAATTATCCTCAATGTTACAGTGAGAAGCAGGGATTGAATTCTAAAGAGAGTGAACAAGTCTCTCACTTATCATTCACTGTATACATATACGATATGTAGCATACCGCGAGAGAATTTTTTCGCAAGCTGTCATGATAGAGAACTGATTCGGGAGGCTATACCCCATGATAAAATTATTTTAGAAAGCTCCAAATGCGGGGAGCACTAGCTCTGATGATGCATTTCAACTTGTTCTACACAGCTGTGCAGTAACCAACACGAAATGAGCGAAAACAAAGCGAGAATCATAATTTTTCTGTGGGGGCTTCCTATCCGATTCTGTTTTTTTTCACACTTGTATACAAGTTTGATAAAGTTGTTATCATGGCTTGTTATGATTCGGAACAGTTTTGCCTCTCTTTTATCGTTGTTCGTTATCTATTGGGAGCGATTTCTGCAAACCCTGGTGAGAAGGAATATCTGAAGTCTCCAGCTTCCTTCTATTTTTTTCGCGTTTTGGCAGGACGGTCTTGAAACCTTATTTCTTTGAAGAAAATAAAGAATTCAGAGATTCCCCCTTCCACATGTTTTTGTTAATACTCATTGCTGGATACTTGACCTTCTTAGAGTTTTTTTTTCAGAACGGTGTCCTTACAGGATTAACAGCGCTCGTCGAGATTTTACTTCCGCGAGCGGGTCCAACGTAAATGAAGGCACGGGTCCAAGCAAAGATCGTAACGGGATCGAAAAATGTATTAGAGGGTAACCACTTCCTTCGGTGGGGTTTGATCCCTCAGCCCGCTCTTGCATGAGTATATGTAGTTTGTGTGGCAAGTACAATGGATACACTATGCCCACCCGAAAACATCCTAGACCGGACTTTTCTCACAAGGCTAACTGGAGACCCCATATTACTTTATAGGACTTACAAATATAACACCGAGCCCCCGGTTAGTCATACAAGCAACAAGCTCATCATGCTGCTTTATAATGTTTGCACCACAATTTATTCAATAATTTACCCATCGACTTCCAATCAGCCATCCCCTTGATATTTGTTTCTTTAAATTCGGTAGTTGTTCTGTTCGTTAAAAATTAAAAAAAAAAATGCTAATGAAGAAATTTGCCTTCTCCTGCCCCTTTACAGAAGAAGTTCAATCACTCAAAGATTCAGAGAGCAAACTCAAACAACAGTATGCCGAATCTCAACGCCGAGAACGGATCCTCGCTCGACGGCTCGCCGTCAAGGAGCAAGAAATGCAGGACTTTGCCGTAAGTTTGAGTAACGTTGTGTTACTCACGTTTCGTCATTTCTCCGCAAAAATGTACGTCACCTTCGCCTTTTCTCGCCAACCTTTCACAGAGTCAAATTGCCGAACTTAAGACTGCCCAGGCCCCGGCTCAAGCTGCGCTTCGATCCGCCCTGCTCGACCCCGCCGTCAACATACTCTTTCAGAAGCTCAAAAATGAACTCCAGCAGACCAAGGCCAAACTGGAGGAGACACAGAATGAGCTGTCGGCGTGGAAGTTCACGCCGGATTCCAACACGGGCAAACGGCTGATGGCCAAGTGCCGGCTGCTGTACCAGGAGAACGAAGAGCTCGGCAAGATGACCTCGAACGGGCGGCTGGCCAAGTTGGAGGGCGAACTGGCCCTCCAGAAGAGCTACAACGAGGAAGTGAAGAAATCACAACTGGGTAAGTTGAACCGAGGGGTGGATTTTTAGGCGGGTTGGTAGTGTGCTGTTAGAGTTTTACGTATCTTTGACCCGAGAAAACCATTTGGTTAGCAAATGTATTAGTAAAATGCTGATATTATGAGACATTCCGGATTATTTGAGGGCATATCAAAAATGCATTTTTTTTTGGCCGCAGTTTATGGAATTTCATTTATATGAAATTCATATGTTTTACAGAAACTATAGCTTTTTCTGAATTGATTTATATATTGATCTCATGGATCGATTTACAAAAACCTGAGATATGGCCGTTTTCATGAAATCTGTGAAACCGGTTCTGAGTTAAGTAGCCATATTTTTACTTTCTTCAGATAATATCAGTATGGGTATCAAATTTCATGATTTTCAAAGGCCATAACAATGCAATGATGAAAATGGGCTAATGAGTTAAAGATTGCATTCTTTAAACTTTTTTTAAGTTCTTTATTTTTTCTGTGTAGTTTTCTTCGAAATAAGTCAAGAAGTTTCAGACCTTTACATTGTTGCGTTAAAAAAAATGTAATAAATTTGGAAGTGCGATTCGGATCATATTTGTGGTTATTCTGCGTCTCGTATGAGGTGAGGCGTTTCGAATGAAGTGAAAATTGTCGATACCTCCCATTTAAATTAAAGCCTAAAATTTTGAACATATCGACATTTCTCGGGTAGTTATTCAAAAGGACGTATGTGATTTTGTAAACAAAGATTCAAACGTCGATATGTCTAAACTGATGGCACTCCCACGAAAACCAATACCACCAACAGGTAGCCGAAGGCTTCCCCTATCTGTCTGTGGTGATGGTTTGCGTGGGAGTCGGATTGGACAAATCGACGTTTCAATCTTTGTTTACAAAATCACATACGTCCTTTTGAATAACTACCCGAGAAATGTCGATATGTTCAAATTTTTAGGCTACTAGACCATCTTTGGGCAATGACAAACACATCAACAACAGGAAACGACATTTGTTTTGTTGTTGTTTTTCATAGCAACGAGCTTTTTTGGATCTAGTACCCATTTCAATTTTCCTTCTATTCTCAATCTCTTCAATATCGAGATGCGCAGAGGCGACTGTATATGCTTCGATGCATCATTTTCTTCATAACTTTTAAACGCAACGGCCGATTGTTACTTACTTGATACTTGATGGGCTACAGCTCTTCATCGATGAACCTACGCCGAATGAAGTATCCTTCTCCACTGGACTCAATCCTGAGCCAATCACTTCAAGTCGCCCTGAACGTTGAGCGCCCTCAGATCCTCTTCTACCGCAAACAGCCATCGTGTATGCAGTCTTTCACGAAGCCTACGGCTTCAAGAGTGCATCACCCTGCTTAAATCCATCTAATGTAACAAATGATGTCGATATTTCATTCGCAGCCCTTACAATTGTTTTCGATTCGCCCAACCTTACACGAATCAACCGTATCAGTTTTGCTAGAAAATCATGTACTAGCTTAATTTGCCATAATACGTACGCCGCCCGCCTTGAAATCGATAAACAGATGATGTCTCTGTGTTTTGTACTTCCAAAATTTATGGAGGATTATTTGTCTCAGGGTAAACATCCGTCGTTGATTGGCCCTCACGAAAACTTGTCTGGTATTCGCCGACGAAGGACTCTTCAAGCGGTCTCAATTTATTGAAAAGGATACGGGACATAATTCTGTATGCCGAATTAAGGAGGGTTATTCCTCGGTAATTGGCGCACTCCAGTCTGTGCCCTCTGTGTACTTAACCTACCTGGATACCTGGTTGGCTACAACGTCGATACACCTATGCCTGGTGTATTGCAGAGCTCCATAATCGTCGGTCTTGGGCGATGTTCCTCCAGTTTCCCCGAACGTTCAGGGTCCCCAGGTCCGATTTCACCACTTGCAGCCAACGTGTTCGAACTATTTCAGAATTTTGTTTCAGTTTCTTTCAGAATTTTGTACGCAGCACTTTTCGCTCGAAAATCCCGAAAGCTCTCCGGTCGGCCTCTTTTAACGTCCATGCTTCATGTCCATAAAGGGCCACTGGTAGAATCAGAGTTTTGTATAGAGCAAATTTCGTTTCCGTCTTCATGTTGCAGTACCTAAGCTGGTTACGTAATCCGTAGAAGGCCCTTTTCGCGGCAGAAATACGTCTTTTCACTTCACGGGAAACGTCATTGTCACATGTCACAAGCGTTCCAAGGTAAACAAATTCTTCAACAACTTCAAATACATCCCTATCAAGCACTACCTCTGCCCCAAAACCACTAGGTCTTCTCCTATCTCTACCTGCCACCATATACTTTGTCTTGGTAGAGTTGATGGTTAAGCCTATCCTCGCCGTCTCCCTCTTCAGTGGGACAAAAGCCGCCACTACTGCTTTGCGATCGATTCCAATAAGGTCGATGTTGGCGGAAAGCCCAGGAGCATATGCGACCGTGTGATGATAGTGCCGCTCCTCTGCACGCCTGATCTCCTAATAGCGCCTGCGAGTGCAATGTTGAACAATAAATTCGAAAGTGCATTCCCATGCTTCAATCCGTCTAAGGTTACAAACGAGGTTGACACTTCGTCTGCAATCCGAATACTTGATTTCGAGCCATCCAGCGTTGTACGTATCAGTCTAATCAGTTTCGCCGGAAAACCATGTTCGGACATTATCTGCCACAGCTGATTTCTCTTCACTGAATCGTACGCTGCGTTGAAATCAATGAACAGATGGTGAGTCTGCACGTTGTACTTTCGGAATTTATCAATGATCACCCGCAGGCTAAATATCTGATCCGTCGTTGATCGGCCCTCACGGAAACCTGCCTGGTATTCGCCGACGAAGGACTTCTCAAGCGGCCTCAGTCTGTTGAACAGGATACGCGACAGGATTTTGTACGCCGAGTTCAGAAGGGTGATTCCTCTGTAACACACTCTAGTCTGTGCCCTTTCTTATAGATTAAGCATATGAGGCCATCCAATCAGCAGGCAGGCAGTTCTTCATCCTCCCATATACTCTGGATAATGTGGTGGATTGATTGATGCAGCTGCTCACTTCCGTGTTTGAGAAGCTCGACCGGGATCTCGTCCTTCACAACAGCTTTACTGTTTTTCAGCTCGTTTAGAGCCTTCTTAACCTCGTCCAGCGTTGGTGGTTCCACAGCTTGACCGTCGCCGATTATGTTCATGCTGCCCCTTAATACCCCTTCATTTTCACCGTTCAACAAATCTTCAACAAGCGCTCCTTCCACCTGGCTGCCACCATAGTCTTGTCTGTCAGCAAATTCCCCTCTCGGTCATGGCACATGGCAGGTACTGGCGCAATCTTATGCCGCGCGCTATTGACAGTTGCGTAAAATCTCCGCATATTGTTTCTATCCATGTTCTCCTGCGCTTCAGCTATCATTTTCTCTTCGTGTTGCCTTTTTTTCTGCGATGGATTCGTTTCTCTTCTACCCTTGCTACACTATACCGTATCGTCGCTTTCGCGACGTCGGTCAACCGGGCGGGTTCCGAGCCCGAGGACGGAAAGGGGTCCTCGTCAAGGCTGGGGCAGGCGTAGGCACCGCGTCAACAAGTCCCTCTGTGTGTTAACGAATAGACCCTGTCGCAGAGAGGTCAATTTGGGGTGCACGTGGCATTATCATTCTTAATACCAGTCGTGCAGAGGGAAGCAGGCGCAAGTCGACCCTTCCCACCTTCCGAGGACATAGGGCGTGGTAAGGCCACCTGGAAGGCCGGCAATGCGCTGGCACGATACCATGGTGTTCTTCTAAAAAAGCGAATCACGATGTTCGGTGCTGCAAGAACACGCAGCTAACATCAAGGGTGCGTTGTGCACTGGCCCCCCTTTGAAGCATTACTTTCTGGTTGTACCGAAGGGACTATGGGCTTGGCGGCGATGAAAACGGTTTAGCGGGTCGGGGATGTAGTCCTGCCTCCCTCGTTTGCTGTTGGAGGTGGTCCCTAACCCCGCACTTCCTGGACAACCCTGGATGTCTGTTGAGCAGACTTAGGAAGCTTAGGAAGAAAAAAAGACCAGTAGTTTGACCGCAAGAGTGTCCACTACGGTAGTATACTGCCCTATACTCCATCTAGGAGGATAGTAACAGCTACAAAAGTAAACTCCGTTTACCTTTGCTATAACGAAACCCTCATCGTTAGGAGATGAAATTATCTCCTCAATGGGGAACCGCCCGCAAGTCCAGATTGCCACCGATCCGGACTTGTCTGCAACCCAACTGCCGTTTCAAGCAGGGATGCGATATGGGTCGGACAGCAAGGCAACATCAGCTTTACACTCAGTAACCGAGTGTTGTAGCAGCGTTTGCGCTGCATCGCAGTGGTTTAAGTTTAGCTGTATTACTTGCATGTCTGGACCCTTCTAGAGGCCGGAAAGGCCTGTGCACCGGTGAGGTGTCTGTTGTCTGTACCAGGGGGACAGATCAGACACCTCGGTGCAACCTGACAGGTGCGAGCTTTGTGGCCTTCAGTTCCACACCTGCGGCATAGCTTACTACGATCGGGACCCCGACAGTCAAAGGATTTATGACCGTATACGAGGCATTTATATCAGGACTGAGATGGCTGGATTATGCTCAACGAGCATACCGACCAGCCCACCTTCAGCTTAGCCTTATCTAGTACCTTCTTGACATCAGCCAGAGGCACTTGGAATGTGGCAACCTGCATCCCAGCAAAGCTATTACGTAACCGAATCTCGGATTCCTGGAGTTGGACGTTGCACTGATCTCTCAGCGCGTCCACCAGGTTGGATGACCGATACTGGGCATAGGGCTTTCACTTGAACCCCATCACCCAGTACCTCCTCTGTCAACTTTTTATACTCAGCACTCTTCTGAGCAGCATCCCGCTTTAGGACGAGAATTATCTCGCCTTTCCGCGTTCGACGGATGCAGTTGACGTCGCCTTCTAGGCCAGTACGCTTATCGTCGCTCCTCATGGCCTTCAAGACATCGGCAAAGTTTTTATCGTCAGACTTGACAATGATCGCTTCGACTCTGTCTTTCCGCTTACCGTTTCCATTGGAAGGCGCACCACGGGCTCTACCCTTCTTAGGAGATGTAAGCTGCGTTCCACCTGCCGCATTGCCTGCGGCTTCTTTCGCTCGTCGCTTCGGATTCACAAACACAGTCCAACCACTTAGCTTCGGAGTTGCCCCGCTAACGGCCATGCGTTTTTGAAGTTCTGCGGTATGGCTCTCGGTCAACCGCTTCTCATCAGTGAGGCGACGAATCTTTGATTCAGCCTCCTTACTGACCTTCGCCGCCTGGCTTATCGCCAACACCTTTTCCTCAGTAAGAAGGCGAATCTTCCGTTCTGCCTCCTTACTGGCCTCTAGTAGGGACCTCCACTCCGACTTCGCCTCTACCACCACCGTGCAGAGGGTTAGTACGGCCTGTTTGAAGTCCCTACTATATCTACAACGTAATGTTATGTCCGTGATCACCTTCATTTTCTGGCCGCCGCCTTCCTCGTGGCTGGCCATCAACGATTTGATGACCCGGGTTAGATTAGGGCCGTCCATTTTTACCTCAACCGGCACATCCTCAGACCCACCACGAGCCTCCCCGTTGCCTTCCCCCGGTGATCTTTGGGGTGACCTATCAAGGCCATTTCGTCTGGTGAAAGGATTCTCCTTTTTGCCAGACCCGTCATCAACATCCTCAACGGTATTTTTGTTTGAATTTGAAAAAAAAATCATTGCTCTTGGGTCCCTCTTACGGCTGCTGTAGAATTCTGATGAAGTAGTCGCCTATTGTGATCCCATGGTTATCTATATATACCTTGCGGCATGCAGGGAGCAGGAGCCAGATCAGCCCAAGTCAGGAATGTGCATCTGAGCCTACTCCTACGCAGTTGGTCAGACTGGTGGCAGAATTGTACCGCGTGCTATAAGGGCCGCCACGGTTTTACGGGACGGATGACAGCCTGGCCATTACTAAGAGAATAAAATGGCCCGACTACCAGCCCTCGCTTCACAGTATTACAATATCCAAAGACAAAGCCAGTAGACATGCAGCCAGTATGCCATAATCAGGATATCACTGGCGTTAATCCTGATGTGCCCATTGGCACTCCATGGGCTTAAATTCTGCTATCTCTTACATAGGACATCTTCAAATATGTGTTTTATATAAGACAACTTCAATATTATATACATTATCGAAAAAGCTGCTGTAATTTTGTCCTCGACTTAAGTTTAGCATCATTTTACACATCGGATTTGATAGCTATTGCAGGCACTAATCTATAAGATTTTTCAAGTCAACATGTCGGTGGTTATCCGCCTGCAAATTAGATAAAAAGCGTATGGGAATGAACTCTTCGGATCAATCTACCAAACAGAGCCCTAGCTTAATCCATTTTTCTAGCTAAGGCAATAAGTTGTGGTAATTAAGGATTCATCGTATTAGTCCCCGCTACCAACAGCAGTCTCAGAAATAAAACATAATTAATGTTACCTTGCAGACAGTTGAAAGACTCGAATTCCTCTTGTTTGAGGCTAAACTGTATGCAGCGGAAACAACTTTTCAAGCAATTAGTTAAAAAAAAACCTCGGTACCCGGTCCTAGGCTGAACTGACTGCTGGAAAAATCGAGTTAGAGGTTTAAATACGTACTAACTCTTCTTGAACTGGTGAACAATGGTAGTAAGAGGAACACACGGAAGTTATTATTACTGAACAAATTCTCTTGCTTGAAATGGTCTTGTAGACAGAGCTAAATCCCGGGTTTTAAGAGTTTTACTGGTGATATTCTAGAAGTAAGACAAGGATGTGGCTAGGGCTCCGATGCATGGCCAAAAACAGTATTACTGTTCTGTTTTCTCAAGAAAGGATTGATTTCCTATTGATAAGGGGCGCGCCATCAATGGGATTGCTCTCTATGAAGGGTCTAAATAGCGGGACCTTGTCATGGTGGTCTTGAGAAAACAAAACAACAACTGTATCGAAACCGATACTGCATTGCTTTTCAATAGCACTGGAGTAATTCGACATGCACTTAGGTACTAAGGATACGGGTAACGCTACAATAGATCTAATAATCGGTGAATGCGTCAAAGACAAAGTACATGCTTGTGGGCGGAACCGAGCGCGACAGGGCCCGCCTGGGAAGCAGTGTTTCGATAGACGGGGATACCTTCGAGGTGGTCGAGGAATTCGTCTACCTCGGATCCTTGCTAACGGCTGACAACAACGTTAGCCGTGAAATACGAAGGCGCATCATCTGTGGAAGTCGGGCCTACTACGGGCTCCAGAAGAAACTGCGGTCGAAAAAGATTCGCCACCGAACCAAATGTGTCATGTACAAGACGTTAATAAGACCGGTAGTCCTCTACGGACATGAAACATGGACAATGCTCGAGGAGGACTTGCAAGCACTCGGGTATTCGAGAGACGGGTGCTTAGGACCATCTTTGGCGGTGTACAAAGAAGACGGTGTGTGGCGGCGAAGAATGAACCATGAGCTCGCCCACCTCTACGGCGAACCCAGTATCCAGAAGGTAGCTAAAGCCGGAAGAATTTACGATGGGCAGGGCATGTTGCAAGAATGCCGGACAGCAACCCTGCAAAGATGGTGTTCGCTTCCGATCCGGCAGGTACGAGACGACGTGGAGCGCAGCGAGCGAGATGGGCAGACCAGGTGCAGAACGACTTGGCGAGCGTGGGGCGTATTCTAGGATGGAGAGATGCGGCCTCGAACCGTGTATTGTGGCGTCAAATTGTTGATTCAGTGTTATCTGTATAGATGTAGACTAAATAAATGAATGAATGAAAATGAATGAAATCGGTCGCAGTGGCACACCCGAACAGGAAAAAAACTAGTTTGTTTTTCAAATTCTTTCGTGAAAAACATTCAGTAATACATGTGTCGAAGATATCAAAAAGAATCGGAATTGTAAGAAATGGATTAAGATAAAATGCAAATACTTCAGAAGATTTTCTACGAGTTGTAAGGCCCCCAAATGGACGAAACGAAATACTGTGACATCAGCTCTCCGTCGGTGCGTGTGCACGCCGCGAAGGTCTGACAAGAAGAGGACGAGTCATGGCTTGCTGATCACTAATTAACACGCTGAGGTGTTAATGTATAATCACACGCTGAAAGTAACTTACTCAAACCCCACATTCCCCTTCTTCTCTCATAAAAAAAGAAAAAAAAAATCAACTGGCATAGGACGCAATAATTTTCTTCTGAGTTGTATGCGCGATACGAAGATGAAGATTGACTATGTTGCATTTGAGAAACCGATTAAACTTGTCTTAACATCGAAACAAACCGAAATAAACTTGGCTTAACATCATTGTTTGTTTTTAATCGCAGAACCACGATATGGGAGTAAATAGATTGTATCGTTTAAATGTTTAGTACCTAGGGTTATAATATTGCTCTCTCTAGGAACATATAGTGTTGGGAAGTCGATATTAGAAAATTCAAACACCTTCAAATTAGCTTAGTCTAAGCGCAGCTTCAAGCTGAAATTCAATTTGAATTAATTTTATTGACCAACTTATGCCACAATTTACCTTACGTCTAGTTTGCACCTTGGACTGTTTCTCTAGTACCTTTATACGGACCTCATTTGGTTCACTGCGACAAGACTATAAATCTACGAACAAACGTTTTTTGAGTAATTTTCTACTTACAGTAGAAGCTAGAAGGGGCCCTCCTTAGCCGTGCGGTAAGACGCGCGGCTACAAAGCAAGACCATGCTGAGGGTGGCTGGGTTCGATTCCCGGTGCCGGCCTAGGCAATTTTCGGATTGGAAATTGTCTCGACTTCCCTGGGCATACAAGTATCATCGTGTTAGCCTCATGATATACGAATGCAGAAATGGTAACTTGGCTTAGAAACCTCGCAGTTAATAACTGTGGAAGTGCTTAATGAACACTAAGCTGCGAGGCGGCAATGTCCCAGTGGGGGATGTAATGCCAACGAAGAAGAAGAAGTAGAAGCTAGAGACAGTGATGAGTATAGCAACTCAGCAACTAATAATTGTGAACAACTTTTCCAAATCAACTTAATGCGATCGCACATGCCTTCGACATTGTTGTTGATGTCTTTCTCTTTATCATCTCGCTGTATGCCAATTTAATGTTCGCCAGTAACGATCAGTTGTCGAGATCTCGGTACTCACACTGAAGCATCCACAAGTGCGCACTATTGACTCGACCACATGTAGATTGCAGCAATAATCTAAATATCTTATTCTGTCAATCAAACTATCAATCTCGTGTATAGTAACACCATCATGCTGACCTTCAACCATTTGATGTTAAACTTCCGAACAACGGCCAAAAAAATGATATTTATCTAAATTTTCTCAAAGATATTATATTTGAAGGAGACACCTTTTTTTTATTTTTTTTTTCATGTAACCCGTTCGCAGTCTCTCGACTCAAACTCTACTCCGGGTCCATCCCTGTTATTCCCCACGATAATTAAATTTGCTTCTATGAGCCTCTATTTTAGATCAATAACAGACGTTCCTAAGCCACGTTGCTCAAATGGTCACTGTTTTAGGCCTGATCCAAATAGTTTTATTAAATAGTCTACTTCAATAACATAACTGATCACCGTTTTCACCATTATAACTATCACTCATCACTCCAACTTAACACTAGGTCTATTCCCTGTTGATCCGATGATTAAATTTGCTTCTACGAGCCTCTATTTTTGATCTTCTAAGACGTTTCTAAGCTACGTTGCTCGAATGGTCACTGTTAAGGCCTGATTCAAATAACTCTAATTTTAGCTCTGATTCAAATAGTTTCCTATAAAATAATCCCGGTAGCATCACTTATTATCGTTTTCACCACCATCGCTATCATAATTACTATTGTCCCTGCCATCACAAATATCTTATTTACAGTCATGAACACACACATAATGAATCGAAACAACAGCGCTGTTATATATCATATAAGAACCGACACTTCTACTAGCTTTCATTGGACATGTACCGAATATTTTACATTATTTCTAGTATAATTATAAAATAATTCTCACTTCTAGCACCTCAACTCAATATTGCATTTCATTCTTCATACTCACTGCGAACATGTTCCCATCCCAAATCAACTCTATCTTTTACCTAGCTTCTTCTGTCACTATGTCTACACCACCAATACCAACTTGTGTATTAACCTTTTCACTAACACTTGCATAACCACACAACATCATCATTTTCATATCAACAACCTTTTTTTTCACAATTTCATCGAGATCAGCAATCATCACTACTATACCTACTACAATGTTAACGCAAACAAAAACTAGTCAGTCATTTTTTTCTTCTAAATTTGCAGTTTCCATCAAAAATAATAAGCTTATAATCTATCGCGAGAGTCAGTCTTTTTGTAGATATGATGACAAAGAGAGAAAACTCGAATAGAAATGCATTTTGAAACAATAATAACGCACTAGATTTTGATAAATAAGACCCGTTTAAAATTTATTTTGAAATCTATTTAGTCTATTTACCAGGCCACATTTCAGAATCGTGCGCCCAGCAATCATCAAAAATTCTCTACTTAACAACACCGAATACTGTTGCTATGGGCCTGTTGGTCTTCAAAAGCTTCGAAATCGCCTCCGAATAAGATTTAACAGGTAATAATTTTACCGACATTTCTTGAGCTTCGAATTTTTGATAGGCCTAGGAAGTCTTATGGTAGATCTATGGATCTACTGTTAAGCTAATCATAATTATGTCGTATGTTTCTCACTGTGTCATTATTACTCTGCCTGTCTTAGTTATCTTATGTTTCCTACGTTATTCAGTTCAATTCTATACTCATTGTAGATTTTGTTACGTTTTGATGTCAGTTCATTGTCTCTATTGCTAAAGGTCACTAAAGGTTGCTAAAGGTATCCTAGTTCAAGCGTATAAGTAAGCACCGCTTAAGAGTTAAACAAACGTGAAGAAATAGTCTTTAAGTTGTCTAATAGTCTCAAAGCCTTACATACAAGCGTAGCATTACTGTAATTTTATGGGTCGTGGTCAGCTATAGGATTCACGTTTCGGTGGCAAAGTACAGCTTCATCACGCCTATTCCCTATATATTAGAAAAAAAATATCGAGAATGAAACCAATGTAAAATTGTTTACATACCATCGTTATAATTTGTGATATTTTTAATTGTGGCTCGTTAAAGTGAGGCTCAACAAAATATTAAGGTCCCACGTTCCTAGATTTTGATAAAACTTCTACTCAGTGAATCCAAAAGTCAATTCCCTATTAATGTCTTGATGATATTTTCTACTGGTTAATTCGTACCTAGCTATGTTTATGCGTGGCTACGACTCATCATCATCAGGGAACGCCTCAGAAAAGTATTGCCGCATAGCAGAGATCATTATCACTGATGAAAAGGACCTCTACCTGTCTGCACCACCATTCAAGGCTCCAAGATACGATGTCCGTTGAATCACATGCACATGCGTAAAATCAGTGCATCAATGCCGGATTATATGTGACGCGGCATTAAACAAAAATAGTCTACATGTGATATCACCACGACAGGATATGTCTTTGGTTGCCATATCAGTGCTAATGACGTAAGCCCACCCATCGCGGCAAGATAACATATCCGAGGGGAGGGAGAAATAATGTAAGAAAAATGCTTGAGAATATCATTTCAAGACCAAAGTCTCCAAACTACCCATACGCTGCTTCAAACAAAGACCCAAACGACGACCCGACGAATCCAACAGCTCTCCCATGCAAACCAACAACATCAACACGCACGCGAGGGTCTCTGCTACCTGTTGATAGTGCTGGTCCGCGCGAGAGCGCCACCAGACTCCCGAAATCGACGCTCGAACTCTAGTCCCCGCCCACAAAGACAAGTCACTGTTCAAACGAATGTTGCCTTAATTGACTCCCCCATCCCGGGCATAGATTATTTCCGGAGGACACTCAATATAAGTTCCCCGGGAAGCCAAGCACCAGAGACTGAGGAAAATCAGATAATCCAACATCAGGCGTCTCGCGTATGTTATTTAAGCAGAGAAGATGTTATAGGTGATATTCTCAATACGGCCGTTCAGAATGGTTCAGCGGATGCAAATTATGGATCATTATTAGGTCTTGTAATTTTAAACAAAACGTTCTGACTACACGCGATAAACTATGAATATTATTATATCGGAGTTTTTAATTAGGATCGCGAATCAAGGTAAAATACTGATAAGTATAAGTTAGTAATTACTACCGACATTGTATTTGTGATCAAAACTGATCTTGTGTTTTTAGTTAAAACTCAAGTATACTAAATACGTAACGGAATAAAGTAGTGTTATTAAAAAAATTATAATAATTTACATTATAAATTCTGATTAATATCAAGATACTGATCCAACATCACATCTTCAAGGGCTCCTCACAAGCTACACATTTCATTCAGGCACTTTAGAACGTCCATGTAGTAACTTGTTCACACTTGAAATCTGCCTCGACCAAGTTGGCAGAACGCGCCCTTACCCTTTCTGAACCAAAGGGCAGGGTGAGATATTATATTTGAATGAGATATCATACTTAAATCAGATCCAACGGGTAATTCCGCTATGACTACTAAGTCAGTGAATTCCAAAATAAACTTCAAGATAATATATTTTGCCTCCCAAACAACTTTGTAGCATACGATAGTTTTCCATATCTCTCAGATTTCGTTAGAACTTGTTTATTAGGTAGTCTCATGTACACTAAAGCCGCCGAAAGTATAAATATCAAACTAAATTTATTTTAACCAAAATCAGCACTCACCTTGGGAGTCTCCCAGACGCCTCTTGTATTCCAAACCACAATCATTTTCCAGCAGTCGTCCAAACGCGCTTTGTGATTTTCCAAACCACAATCAAATTTTCCAGCGGTCTTCCAGACACGCTTTGTGATTTTTCAAACCATTATCCATTTTCCAGCGGTCTTTCAGACACGCTTTTTGATTTTCCAAACCAAGATCGATTTTCCAGTGGACTTCCAGACGCGCTCTCTGATTTCCCAAACCACAATCCGTTTTTTCCGATTTTCCAAACCACAATTCGTTTTCTAGCGGTCGTCTCGACGCGCTTTTTGATTTTCCAAGCCACAAGCCGTTTTCTAGCGGTCGTCCAGACATGCTTTGTGATTTTCAAACAAAAAATCCGTTTTCCAGCGGTATTTCAGACACGCTTTGTGATTTTTCAAACTATTATGCATTTTCCAGCGGTCTTCCAGACACGCTTTTTAATTTTCCAAACTACAATCAATTTTCCAGCGGACTTCCAGACGCGCTCTTTGATTTCCAAAACCACAATCCGTTTTTAACGGTCTTCCCGGCGCGCTTTGTGATTTTCCAAACCAAAATCCGTTTCCAGCGGTCGTCCCGACGCGTTTTGTGATTTTCCAAACCACAATCCGTTTTCCAGCGGTCGTCCCGACGCGCTTTGTGATTTTCCAAACCAAAATCCGTTTCCAGCGGTCGTCCCGACGCGCTTTGTGATTTTCCAAACCACAATCCGTTCCCAGCGGTCGTCCCGACGCGCTTTGTGATTTTCCAAACCACAATCCGTTTTCCAGCTGTCGTCCCGACGCGCTTTGTGATTTTCCAAACCACAATCCATTTTTCAGCGGTCGTCCCGACGCGCTTTGTGCTTTTCCTTTGTGATCACCTTTGTGGTAATACAAACCACCATTCCTTGTGGTTTTTTTTAAACCATCCAATATTTTACTAATTAGAATTACTTGAATGCAACTCACCTATTGAAATCAGCATCAGAATCCAAAAAATTAACTGGCAGGATCGCCAAAATGTGTGGCCCCCAAATGGACGAAACGAAATGCCGTGACATCAGCTCTCCATCGGTGCGTGTGCACGCCACGGAGGTCTGACAAGAAGAGGACCTAATTGACACGCTGAGGTGTTAATGTATAATCACACGCTGAAAGTAACTTACTCAAACCCCACACGAGTGAACAGTGAATTGCCTTTTGAACGTATCACACAGTACATTTATTAAATATGTGAGACAAAGAGCAGCCGCTACGGCATGCTTAGAATAGAATAGAAATCTGAACTAATCAAAATATTTTTGAATTTCTTTACTTTAAATCCTTAAATTGTAATTCTCAATGGCATTAAAGAAAAAATCTTCACTGGTCATCTAAGCAGAACGTACATATTAATTGATATGAAATGATTTCCATTTACCTTTTATGAACAATATTTCTTATGTCAGTCAAAAAGCCGCTTGGTGTGGTTTGGCAGAACCCCGAACATATAACCTAATGTTCGGTCAGTTAGCTATTGCTAAATGTTCAGAATTGTATGAAATGAGCTTGTCTTGTTAAAATTCAAGTTCATGTTCAACATTTGTTCACTGTTGATTTTAAATTTGTTGAAGCTTAAATCTTCCCATTATAAAGACGGTGCTTGCAGTTTATTATTGATGCTTTAGATAGACTATAATAAAAGTCGGAAATGTTCGATCTAGAGATGTAATGTTAATAAAGTAGAAGAAGATGCCGTATTTACCTCGAATTACAAAAACTTCTTTCAATAAACTTTAGTATGCAAAATTCTAACAATATTCTAGTCACATGAAAAACTAAAAATTGATCGATTTTTTTATGTCCTCCTTTTCGACCAAATGTCCTCCTTTTTTGCTTTGTTTCGGGTGTATTGTCCTCCTTTAGAAAAATTTCATATGGTCACCCTACAGGACAAGCACTCCGCCAGTCAGAGTGGCCGTTTCTAAGACGGCGAAGACTGACTGGCAGTGAGTATCGATGAGTTGTATGTCACGGACCAGAGCAGTAGGGATATACAACGAGTACAGCAATAGTCTTCGGTCATCCATCTCGATTGATACCCAGACTTGTTTGAGACTCCTCCAAGAATCGCTTTCAACTGGTTTTGCTTTTATTCCGGAACGCACGGCAATCAAGACACCGCCACCAGTAGACTTCCTGCTGTTGTGTTGATTCCGATCGCAACGAAAAATTTCGTAATCGTAACCAAACATTTGGCTGGTAAGTGTTCTGGAGTTGAGCCATGTCTCTGTTACTACTATAACGTCAAAGCAGGAACTAGAAATAGCGAGGCGGTGGTCGTCGATGCTGGTGTTCAGACCACCTACGTTTTGATAGTAGATGGTAATGTCTGTTGCTTTCTCATCGCGATGCAGTTCTACACTAGAATTTGAGACACAGAGTTCTGAAACAACTTGCACATAGGTCTGACCTTTCCGATAGGTGTTGCAAATACTCCATTCTATTGTTCTTATGTTGAAGTCTCTTCTTTAACGGGTCCATCCAATCAGCAAATCCTGGTATTACGTACGTACAACAATATCGTTGAACTAATTCGCAGTGATTTATATTTAGTTTTGTTACTTCGGTCAATGGATTACACTCCCGAACATCCCTGACTCTCTGTGAAATATTTGATTTCTAAAATCTCCTGCCCCTCTGCGTTCTTCTAATATCGTATCTTTACACCATCCAGAACGTCAGAAAAGGGCTAGACCTTAAGGGCCTAGCATCTATCCTATTGTTTGGCGTTTCTCCGGATTGGGTTATCCGCTATTTATCTAGACACCACCTCTTCTGGCCTAATCTAGCGAATACAGTTACCAACAGGTGACGAACCTGGAATCCGCCCCGCGGAATTCAGAAATACCAAATTTAAAATATTTGAACCTTTTGATACCCAAAATTTATAACTTAGCAAAATATGTATACCCAATCTAAGAACAAAATTCAGAAACTATGACAGATTTAACGAATTCTACACAAAGATTTTTATAAGAAAATTATTTAGAGCTTTTTAGTGGAATTTCTTCGAAGTCGAGTAAACTGGGAGAGCTCGGAATACGTATCTTTAAAGGTACAATCAAGTGGTGGAGTTAAATGGAATAGTATTGAGTTAAATGGGATAGTATTAACTCGTTTTATGACAAGCAAAGATTTTTATTCGGGCATCATAAAAAATGTTACTTGCTGCCGTAATAGATCTGTGACTTGAAAATTAATCAGATCTTCCTTCTTCCGCAGAATTGGACGACTTCCTGCAGGAGATGGACGAAGACGTCGAGGGAATGCAGAGCACAATCGTGTTCCTTCAGCAGGAGCTGAAGCACACCAAGGACGAGAAGGAAGTCCTCGAGAAGGAGGTCCTGCAGCTGCGATCGTACGTAAACGGGGGAGCTGCCGGTGATGACGGTCTCGCGTCATCTCGGATGCCGGAAACCGACAGCCCCGTCGATCCATCGTGTTCGTCATCGGTTTATTTAGTGAACGGGAGTAATAATAAGTTAAAACAAAGTTCAAGTGATCAATCAGAATCGATGTTGGTGTATCAGAATCGGACGCACTGTGGTGGCAATACAAATAGCAATTCGGAAATGTTGAACGGTGGTGATGATTTAGTTAATGAACAAGAACAAACGATCGGCGGCAGCAACAACAGCAGTAGACTTAGCGGTAACACGACTAGTACTGGTAATAATGGTAAGAAAGTAAACAATAGGACTGCTAAAACAGTTGGTGGTAAGAAGCGAAACTACGCGGAAGATCAAGACGACGAAGGGGTTGCGGGGGGCGAGGGAGACGAAGAGGACAGTGGACACTTCGACGACGGCACGAACAACGGTAAGATTGACCAACAGCCGCAACAGCATGAAGAGGAACCGATCCTCACCAGCAGCAATAAACGCATGACGCGATCAGGTAAGGGTAAGACCGTGCCGAAAGTAAGCGTAAAGAAACTGCGAAGGGCGTCGGTACTGTCGGCCGATCCCACGGCGGAGGACGACGATGCTGCCGAAGGATTTGCTGCCAACGGTGCGAACTGAATAATCCCACCTTAAACGCAAAAAAAAAATCGGATTTTCCATTTCCTCGCATGGGAGAATGGAAAACCGCAAAAGACTCCTATTTTGGGGTGGCGTACTCTTCGTAAAATAGGTTTTTACACTATAATAAAGCACGCTGTCCTAAAGAATTAAGAAAAACAAAAACAGGCTAGGATTAAGTATAGCTGAAAAGTAAATAAACCTGAATGAAGGAAAATCACTCAAGAAACACATTGAAATTAGAACTCTTGGTAAGCTAAAGTTACAATAATAATTATTGTACATTCTGATAAACCACGATTAGGGATAATTTGAACCGAAGTAATGTTTCGCAAGAAAAAAATCATACATACACACAAACACATAAAATGATACCCTCCTACAACTCCCACATCGCGCGGATGCCCGTCGAAACCAACCAGAAAAAAAACATCGTAAATAAAGCAGTGGAAGATTTTGTTCTCTTTTTCGTTTGTCCAACAACGTTTTTAGACAGCTAAGACAGTGTAATTTTAAATACTGTAAATCAAGCAAACATAGCATAGAAAAGTTTACAGAAAAAAAATCAACCAGCAACAATGTGTAATTTAAATTATTTCGAAAAAATAGAGTTAAATTATTCATAAAACATCGACGCGTCGATTGAATTTTCTCCGAAAGTCACCCAGATATGAAGCTCTACGAAACTGGAAAGAAAATCACCCATATTCTTGTTTACGTTCGAATGCACTTTCGAACAAAAGTTGTCGCGCATTCTCGTTAACGTTAAAGTCACTAGATATAAAGTCTGGCGGAGTGAAAACCGTGTGATTTTCCAATCAGAAAAATTCTTGTTAGATTTTGGCAGCCCTTGAAAAAGTTCAAGCTCTCGCGCGATTGTTAGCTTTTATAAAGTAGCGTTCACAAAGCAAAATACTTTTTCCACATTTTATTCGCGAAAAATCAAATAGAATGTTGTTCAAGTAGTAAATCCAAGAACAAATTCCTTTACCTTTTTCTTCGAAATTTGTAGCTTTTTATGTTTTTGGAATAATTTTCCAATATTTTTATCAGCACTATCTCAATACTCTCCATTGCTTCAAGCTCATTTGAAGCATCATGTTCGATTGGATCCCGTAAATGACAGTTCGATTGGTGACCTGTCAGTGTCTTCGCCAGACTTTGTATCTAGTGACTATAGTTAACGTCTGCTAAATCAAATAGGAAAACGGTTCGAACGAATCGGTGAATATTTTGTATTATTAGTATTTGGACGTTTCTTTCCAATTACTGCGGCGCCTCTGGTGGCCGTATCGAGAAGTAAAATATATCACATCGTTGCGGAAGGGTTGTTTAATTTATGGTGAAAGTTTCATCAGTATTGATGATTACGTTCAAAAGTTATCGAAAATGGAACGCGAGAGATGGGAACAAATTTTGCACACTAACGTTGGAAATCCAACATGGTCAGGAGGAATGATTTCAAAGTATCTAAAATTAGCGAAATTGACTGTAAAAACTGTCAAACGTTTTCGGGAAACACTTGCTGGATCGCGTAGAACAAAACAATCGTAGAAACGGAACATACGACCAGAATCTACAAGTGAAAGTCTGCAGAGCAGTTCGGAACCATTTTGGGATTTCCTTGCGTGATTTAGCAAAAAGGTTCACTGCGCCGTACAACACAGCTCAAATAATCTGTCGGCGCGAAGGTTTCAAGTCGTATGATGTCTGTAATGTCCCAACAGGACCCTGAAACAGAACCTAGTTGCCAAACATCACGCAAGAATGCTGGTCGAGCAAATTCTGACGAAATACAATTGATGTATTTTGATGGGCGATGAAACTAATATTAAAATTGACTTTCAATTCCCGGGACACAAGTTTTACCTTGCCAAACGGAGGGACAATGCCCCAGGAAAATGCAAATATGTCTATGCAGGCAAGATTGCCCACAAATTAATGGTATGTTAAAGCATCTGCAGTTGTGAAAAAAACTAAAGTTTTCATCACTGGAGCGACCATAAATGGGCAAATATACAAGGAGGAGTGTCTTCAGAAGCGATTTTTGCCATCCATTAAATCACACGACTGTCCGGTGTTGCTTTGGCCTGACTTAACAAGCTGCCATTACAGACGGAATGTAATGGAATGGTATGAACCGAATGATAATGACGTTATTGAAAAACTATCAACCCACCAAAATGCCCAAATTTTCGTCCCAACAAAAAATATTCGGCAATTATCAAAGGGAAACTTGAGAAATTGTGCAGTGAAACAGTGAGAAAACCATCTTATATGGGGAAGTGGTGTTAAAAAATGGCAGATTAAGTTGACCGTTCTACTGTGCAAAAAATAACGAGTGGTATTGAGAGAAAAGTCCGAGAATTCATCCGAAATGCCAATGGATCATTTTTCTATATTTTTTTCTTCAAAGTTTATCAAATTCCCTGTATAATAAAGCCTGAACCACATTTTTATGTACTTTTTCGGCAAAGAAATGTCTAATTTCGTGCGGCCAACTTCTAAGTGGATCAAGTTTTATTCTCCCAAACTTATTATCCCCAATACTCGCATTATAGCAATGCTTACCGTTAAATGAAGCGAATAGAAATAAAGCTTCTTAAACATTAAACTTTAAAACGCCATTACTATATTTTAATAATTTTGTAAAAATTATCTGAAAATTATGCTTTTTCTTATTTATTATGCAATGATTAAGATGATAGTAGCAATGAAGTCTTTGTTATCTGTTATTATCAACGTATACCCGGGCCTCGACCAATCTGCGATGTCAACACTAGACAACACGTCTACCGTTGGACATTCAGTATTATGTACTATAAGTACTCTTCATTTAATTCCACCAATTATTTCGATATCTTTGCAGATACGTATTTCGACCACACAGTTGTGTATCGTATCTTTTTTTTTTTTTGTGGTGGTTACAATGGCAGCTGTCCCTTGCTATTAATCTACACTGTACCCCGCCCATATTGGCTTCTACGAGCCTCCCGTTTTTCATCATCACACAGACGTTCCTAAGCGATGTTGCTCATGTGGTCACTGTTATGGGCCGTGTTGATGAAAACAAGGATTTGTATAACAGCCCACCCCCATCATTATAAGCACTTAGTATTCTCAAACTACCATCATTAATATCAACATCACTCTTTTCTTCTTCTTTACCTTTACAAAAGTATATAAGTTTTTCTGCCACTACGAATCATTTCACTCAGTATAAGCAATGAAATCACGCATCATATTCACCTACTATTATTACGTTAATGTTAACATAGTCATCATGATCACCGAAAATTATTGCGGTCACTATCACCGTATCGTTCTTTCTTCACATTCACAACTTCTCCACTATCTTACCTCCCTTAAGCAGGAAACCAGCCTCAGAAACGAGTCACCGAAAAATAACCAATATTTGTTCATAATTCCGTTCAACTTTTCCAAATTCACGTCACGATTTATACTATGTTTACACTAGGGCCTTGTAACATGTTATTCGGCTATCTTGATGAGCTTTCTTTTGTCGATAATTTGAATAACATGTTATTCAGGCCGTAGTGCAAACATAGTATTAATAAGTATATAAATCACTGCTCACGATTTTGTTGAACATAAATTGCAGTCGTGTGTTTAATGATGAGTCGATTCACTTAATGTAGACCCATGACTGCCAACACCATCTAACACCGCTACATCAATTTCTTCATCAACTTTATTTTGCACTTCTCAGTAAACATCCTAACCAACACTTCAGCATAATTTTCCACCTATTTCCTAAATCAATTTTTGGGTTATTGTTTTAATATAATATACACACACACACACTCACAGAAACATATATACATTTTTTGCCTCTCTCGTACAACTAAGTTGTACCGAAAGGCCATCATTTCACTCCGAAAACGAACCCCTTATAGAAGCCTCTGAGACCCATAGTATTATATACCAATCGACTCAGCTCGACGAGCTGAGCACATGTCCGTCTGTCCGTGTGTATGTATGTGTGTATGTGTGTGCATATGTGTGTGCACAAAAGCTATAAAAAACATTGGACAACTTTTCGTATAGTAATCCATAACCGACCCTCTCGCAACAAGTTTCATTCGACAGGGGACAAAGCCTTGTTGATCACTACTGAATTTTATAACGATCGGTCATTGCGTTCAAAAATTATGAAGAAAATGGTACATTGGACCATATAAACCCCATATAAAGTTGGTGTCTCAACTAAATGCGAGAAAGGCACCACCAACGCTAGGTGGATTAATCTGAGTTTTTTGTTTATATAACAAAGTATGGTTATCATTTACAAAGTAAACAATTAAGATATATACATTTAGGCAATGGTATAAAAATATGATAAAGTTATAAGTTATTTGCACTTACCATGTATGTATTCTTTTTATTTACTTACCACTTATTAGCATTAATAAGTGTTTAACGTTATAGATTCTTCCGATTCCTGACGATATTAGTAGGATCATGCTGCATTTGGTGTTGGCTCGGAGTCTTCTTAATTTCGAAGCTCCATCATAATTTATTATAGTTGAGATCGGGTTAGATAGTGAGGAAAATAATGAAAAGAATGGATATTAGTAAATGTCATTTTATTATTTGGGATTAATGGGATTCTCAAATTAGTGTAGTGTTATATTTAATATCAGTCGGATTTAATTAAGTAGCTTGTTTTTTCTAATTTCAGTTAGAGATTTATATAATAAGTGATTAATTTGGTTACAGCATAGCTGGGCCTTTCGACGATAATATCGATTTATTGAATAATTTTTCCTCAATGTGGTCCACGTTGTATTGTAACTGATCTAGCAGGAAATAATGAGCACTCCATTTTATAACTTATTTTTAACATAAACGTTGACTACGATAAAATTATGAGAAGTCTCTTCTAAAGTAACTCTCTAGTACAGGATGCTAGACTTGGATCAGCTAAATAGTATCTTCAAAACTATGTCGCATAGGACATTAAGCTACGGAGCCAATGTTGAATACATTCAAATGAATTATAGATTGTTGTGAAAGGAGGTGTCTGTATCGATTATCTATATTGACATTATTCAGTTACTACACAATAGGAGGCTAAGCACAATTGACTAACTATTAAAAGGCTCTTTATTCAATAAATTCAGTCGAATTATACCACACATCCCTTAGCTTCTATCCGCGACATGTAGCACGCACCCTGTCGGTCATTGAGGAAACCGAATAGGAGTATACGAACTTACAATTCAATTCCATAATCTACACCACTTTCTTCATGTGTATTCAAATAGATTCCAACCCCCATTTCGTAGACTCCTAC
This sequence comes from Armigeres subalbatus, assembly GCF_024139115.2. Lineage (NCBI taxonomy): Eukaryota > Metazoa > Arthropoda > Insecta > Diptera > Culicidae > Armigeres > Armigeres subalbatus. The sequence continues at coordinate 310,548,076 of NC_085141.1, forward strand.
CAGCACAGATTACAATTCTCCTAGAATATATCAATATTTGTGGAGAATTATAATCCAAAGCCCAGGGACCACACAGTTGTGGTCGAAATACGTATCTGCAAAGATATCGAAATAATTGGTGGAATAAAATGGAGAGTACTTTACTCGTCTTAGACGGCTAAGATCCTATTATTGTGGTATCACTCTCCATAAGAAATACATGCAATACCGCAACATCAGGACTGACCTTCAAAAAATATCGCAACGATAGGTAACTGCGTCCTATCCCAAGTAACATTTTAATTACTATGTCATAAACACGTTTATGCATATGTACAACATGTGACAAATTTAGTTCGGAAAAGGCATTAAAGGGTAACCGCCCCTTCGGCGGGCTTTGATCCCACGACCCCAGTACGCTAGAAAGGTGCTTTCCCTATAAGATACGAAGAACCTCCGTCGTCCTCCGCAGCTTAGCGGGTACTGATGAAACCAAATTCCCAGCTCCGTGAATGTATGTTGAATCGCGTAGAGAGTAACCGCTTGTGTTTACTTCCACTGATCGCGCCGAGAGTGTAGATCGGTTCCGCTATACGCGTGGAACGGCGCTCAATGAAGTAGGGTTATGTGAGGTTGTGCCAGTTGGTCGTCAGATCCCGACCCGACCACACAAGCGAAGAGAGATCGCCACACGAGTTCAGTACATTCAAAGTCAATAACATTAGTTATATATATATATATATATTTTGAATTTGAATATAGTTTGAATTTGAAAAAATCACTGCTATTGGGTCCCCCTTACGGCTGCTGTAGAATCCTGCTGGAGTAGTCGCCTATTATGATCCCATGGTTATCTATACATACCTTGCGGCGTGCAGGGAGGCCATGCGAGGGTTGACACTTGCGTATTCAGAGCCAGATCAGCGCAAGTCAGGAATGTGCATCTGAGCATACTCCCACGCAGTTGGTCAGACTGGTGGCAGAATTGTACCGCATGCTATAAGGCCCGCCACGGTTTTACGGGACGAAAGACAGCCTGGCTATTAGCCCATTCGCCGTTTCAGGTCAGTGTCACTCGGCCTTACTAAGAGAATAGAATGACCCGACTACCAGCCCTTGCTTCACAGTATTACAATATCCAAAGACAAAGCCAGTAGACATGCAGCCAGTATGGCATAATCAGGATATCACTGGCGTTAATCCTGATGTGCCCATTGGCACTCCCTGGGCTATTGCGTACTTTGAGCGGTACATGGTCGCTTTGATAGGGCCTGCTTACGGACTCATGCAGCTTTTTATAGATTTGGCAGAGCCCACTACCAAACCCCCACCACTACCTGGCAGGCCCCCTGACTCACAGATACCTAGGGGAGGGGTCGTCAGACCCTTGGACATAGTCCCTGTTGCCTCCGATGTGCAATATGTGTATTGCTCGAAGTGTATACTGCTGAATGCGTGTATCAAGATTCTGCGAATTTACAATAGATCTGAACGATACGCATCGGCCCTGGTCTTTGAGAAGAATCTCTACTCAGGCTACGGACGAGCGGGTGCCTTTGTCCACTGGTAGTCAGAGTATCGAGCCATCACTAATGGATGGGTACGGATACGAGCCTTGGCCCCTTGGCAGAATATCTGCTCCAACAACGAGCAAGCTTGTGGCAGCGCCCTCTGTTAGTGGAAGCGTCAAGGCATTGCTGGCGGAGAAAGGATGATCGGATCAACGAGTACCACAAAAAAGCGTGGGTCGATAAAACCCGGTCGCGACAACTAGAAATCAACAAATACTAGCCATGTACCGAAAACCAAGTCATTCGGTTGTGATGCGCCAGAGTAGTAAACGTTGCGGATGGGAATAGGGTGTGTGTGTTATTTTATTACAATCTAACTCCTACTGTCTGGCAATGGAATTATGGATAAAATATTCGTGTAACCATTTTTATAATATAATTTCATGAGTCTTAGATCCGGGAGCTAGAAGGTGATAGCTCTATTGTAACTCCTATAACCCGTTTTAAGAACGTATGCGTCCCGAAGCTATAGTCGCATACAATAAGCCCCCCGGATGATATAAATATAAATAATAATTTGCAGATTATCATAAAATGGCTTACAATTTTCCTAAGTTAGCCTTGAACCGTTCATGTTTGTTCATTTGTATTGCGATTATCGCATTATCACATTGCATTGCCCTTGCTAATAATCGATCATCCTATCCATGCACAAACACATGCGTGTATGTATATCACTTTTTAGGCACTATTCACTATACGTTATACACTACGTCACTGCTCCTGCTCTATTGTTCTTTTTTTTGTGTTGCTGTTGCGAAATACCGCACAAAAAGCAGAGCCCAAGAGCCAGCCAGTACGGCCGAAATGAGACGTTGGGAACGAGAATAGGAGGTGCTGCCAAATGGTCAGATATCCTAATTTAACGTGAATAATTAAAAGTTTCAATGAAACTGGCAAATTGGTGGAGAGCTTTCGAGTCGATTGATATAGAAATCTCAAAAATCCATCGAAAGATGAATGCGCAATTATTGATCAAGTCCTTGACAGTCCTCAATTTTGACATTTTCATTTTGCACCCTGTATCCGCGGTTTCACCTTAGACGTACTTACTTACTTACTTGATACTTGATGGGCTACAGCTCTTCGATGAGCCAACGCCGAATGGAGTATCCTTCTCCACTGGACTCGATCCCGGGCCAATCGCTTCCAGTCGCCCTGAACATTGAGCGCCCTTAGGTCCTCTTCAACTGCAAAAAGCCATCGTGTACGCGACGTTCCACGAAGCATACGGCCTCTTCCGGGTACTCTACTAAATATTATCTTCACTTGACGTTCTTGTGGCATACGGACATCGTGACCAGCCCACCGTAGTCTGCCGTGTTGAATAAGCTTAATAATATCCAGCCCTTTATACACCTGGTACAATTCGTGATTTATGCGGCGCCACCAGATACCGTTCTCTTGTTTACCGCCGAGTATTGTTCGCAGCACCCTACGCTTAAAAACTCCGAAAGCTCTCCGATCAACCTCCTTATACGTCCATGTTTCATGGCCGTATAAAGCCACCGGAAGAATCAGAGTAGTATACAGCGCGAGTTTTGTTTTCTTTTGCAGACTACGGGACTTAAGCTGGTTACGAAGTCCGTAATAAGCCGTATTTGCAGCTGCAATACGCCTTTTCACCTTGCGGGTAACATCATTATCGCACGTCACTAATGTTCCAAGATACACAAATTCTTCTACCACTTTAAACTTTTCACCATCCAGCACCATTTCGCTACCACCACCACTAATGAACCCACGTTGATTGCCAGTGACCATATACTTCGTTTTGCTGGAATTGATCGTGAGTCCAATCCTCGCTGTCTCCCTCTTCCACGGCACGGCGATCAATCCCGATAATATCGATATCGTCCGCAAATTCCAGAAGCATATGCGACTTTGTGATAATTGTACCGCTTCTTTGCACATTAGCTCTCCTAATTGCTCCCTCGAACGCTGTATTGAACAGTAGATTCGAGAGTGCATCACCCTGCTTTAATCCATCTAAGGTAATAAATGACGTCGATATTTCATCCGCAACCATTACACGCGATTTCGATCCGTCCAACGTTATACGAATCAGCCGTATCAGTTTCGCCGGAAAACCATGTTCAAGCATAATTTGCCATAATTCATTCCGTTTCACTGAATCGTACGCCGCCGCCAAGTTGTACTCCCGGAATTTATCAAGTATTTGTCTCAGGGTAAACATTTGGTCCGTCGTTGATCGGCCCTCACGAAAACCTGCTTGATATTCGCCGACGAAGGACTCTTCAAGCGGTCTCAATCTGTTGAACAGAATACGGGACATAATTTTGTACGCCGAATTAAGGAGGGTTATTCCTCGGTAATTGGCGCACTCCAGTCTGTGCCCTTTCTTAAAGAGAGGGCAAATGAGGCCGTCCAACCAGCTAGCAGGCATTTCCTCGTCTTCCCATATTTTCGACATAATATGGTGCAGAACTTCATAAAGCTGCTCACTGCCATGTTTGAGAAGTTCAGCCGGGAGCTGGTCCTTCCCCGCAGCCTTATTGTTTTTCTGCTCTTTAACTGCTTTTTTAACCTCATCTAGTGTAGGTGACTCCACAGCTTGTCCATCGTCGCTAATATTTATTCTGCTTAAAGACGCACCGTCATTTCCACTAATCAACAAAGTCTCGAAGTGTTGCTTCCACCTCCTGGCAGCCACTTCAGTTTTATCTGTCAGCAAATTCCCTTGTTGGTCGTTGCACATGACGGGAGATGGCGCTGTCTTTCTCCGCACGCCATCGACAGACTCATAAAACCTCCGCATATACAAAAAAATATATACACCCAATATTTTTTTTACACGGTTGGTATTCTTTGATTTCCTGGTTAACCTGATTTTGGACAGCATTTTAAATACCAACTGAATTTTCTTTAATTTTTTGTGATTTTTTTCATGGGGTTAACTTATAGTTCCATCAACGCTATAGGTCGTAATCAACTAAAACCCACCCGTGTAAATAAAGAACCGGGTGTAGCTCTTTTAGTGGAATGTATTCAACCGTCTAAGACGAATTAAGTACTGTCCATTTAATTCCACCAGTTAATTTTCGTTATCTTTGCAGATACGTATTTCGACCACAACTGTGTGGTCGTCTTCAGTGTCTTGTACTTGACTCGACTTGAAGAAAACAATCGCAACTTACACTATTTATACTACGCTAGGTACCTAATCTAATCTTATTTGCCTACTTTATTTACCTATACAGTAAATTACTTTATTGTTTAGGTAGAAATTTGAAGAGCCAAGAGCTGCCATTTCCCAGATCCTTATTCAACAGCGCTGTTTGTACCTGTCGGTGGATTTCCAAACTCTCAGCTACATCGAGTTTCCATGGGGAAGAGACATTTCTTAAGATTTTAATATTTGATGCCGTAATTGGGTGATTTTCCTTATACACATGCTCTGCTACCTTAGATCTAAATTCGTAATGTAATCCCTTATCGTTTTCTCTTTTCGCCTTACTCACTTCCGCCATATGTTCCTTGAACCTTATATCTAATGATCTTTTTGTTTGGCCTACATAGATTTTTTTCACATTGGGAACAACTTATCTTATAAACGCCTGCCTTATTCAACATTTCTACTTTATCCTTCGTTGAACCCAATAGAGACTTGAGTTGGTTGCTTCTACTGGAGAATACTAGATCGATGCCGAATTTCCTTAGTCGAGGGCGTAGCTGGTTGGTGATGTGTTTATCATATGGGACCGAAACTCTTTTCAGCGGCTCCTCTACCGGTGTCAGCGTTGTATGTCCATTTCGTCGTAGGGTCCTTTCCTTCTTGTTGATGATTGCTCGTATAGTCCTCTCCTGGTATCCGTTGATCTTCGCTGTTTCCAAGATGTATTGTAGTTCCTTCGTTTTTCCTTCTTCACTCAGGGGTATCGTCTGCATCCTGTGGATCATGTGATGAAATGCTGCCATTTTATGTTGGTACGAATGGTTCGATGTATATGGGATGACTCTCATGGTGTTCGTGGGCTTCCTGTAGATTTCGAGGCTCAATGTTGTATTTGCTAAATCCTGGGTAGATCCTTTCGGTTGATAATGCTGAAAATGTCGTCGACGTATCTCCACCACTTCTGGGGTAGTATTCCTTGTTCTTGTAAGTTGTTCTCCAGATTCGCCATATAGTGCCGCTCCGCATATAGTTCTGCTCCATTTTTTCCTGCGCCTCACTAATAACATGTTCTTCGTACTCTTTTTTCTTCCTGCGGTGGTTTCGTTTTTCGGCTGCTCTTGCTTCCTTGTACCAATCTCTATTCGATCGGGTACCTCATACATGACACCAACATCCAACTTCTGGTAACGTTCTTCTCGTCTGTCACTCTCTGACATGCCACATCGAACCAACCCGTCCTGGGTCGCCTCTGTGCAGTGCCTACCACTTCTCGTGCTGTTGTGCTCACCGCTCCATGGATCGACTCCCATAGATCGTTGATGTTGTCACTAACGTTGATTGCATTTATCCGTTCGTCGAGCTTCTGGCGTTACTCAGCCGATACTCCTTTCGCCGACAATCGCTGGATATTCTAACGCATCGTTCGCTGTGATCTTTCGTTCGATACAGTTGACAACCGTGATCGAATTTTACTGACAACGAGGCAGTGATCAGAGTCAATGTTCGAACCTCTGAATGTCCGCACATCGATAACATTCGGGAAATGGCGCCCATCCACCAGAACATGGTCTATCTGGTTACAAGTTTCACCATTTGGATGTGTGCTTTCGGATATTCTTTCGTGAAAAGTAGGTGCTACTAGCCGTAGGCCGTTGTCGTTGGTAGCGGAGTGAAGGCTCTCCCTACCGATTATGGGACGGAAAAAGTCCTCTCTACCGACCTGAGCGTTAGCGTCTCCGATAACAATTTTTACGTCATGCTTTGGGCATTCTCCATAGGCTTTATCAAGACATTCATAAAACGTGTCCTTCACGTCGTCAGATTTATCGTTTGTCGGTGCGTAAACGTTGATTAGGCTGTAATTGAAGAAATTGCCCCGTATCCTCAACACACAGATTCGTTCGCTAATGGGTTTCCACCGCATCACTCGCTTCATCTGCTTGCCCATCACTACGAAACCAACTCCATGCTCTGCTTTTCCGCCGCCGCTGTGATAGATGTTTTACTTGAATGCAGTGTTGGTCGTGGGGTCAGCGGCCACGTTCACTCCAACTTTCTGCAGTTCACATGCCAGAAGGCTCACTCGTCCAGGTTCATTTAGGGTCATGACATTCCAGGTACCGAGTTTCCAATCATAGTCCTTATTTCGTTGCCGGGTCGGTTGCCAACAATAACTCTTTTTCTCTTTTTCTTCTATCTCCATTTTTCGTGGTATTTGAGAGGCTTCAGTAAGCTACCTTACCGGGGTCGCGTTACCTACATCGCGACGATGGGGCTGCCACCTTAGGTATAGCTGACGCGATACAACATTTCGTTAATCAGCCGCTGGGTACCAGGCAGACGCTGTTTGAGCCGCACCTCCTGGTGAACAGACGCTCGAGGCGTACCTTCTCACTCTAGCTGATGTGAGAAGGACAACAGTGCCCAGGCTGCACTACCAGCTAAGTACACAACCCTTAGCTGGCGGTCTTTTGTCATCGGACAACCCGTGGAAGCGTGAGATAGGGACTTGTGGGGACCAGAGCTCTGTTGGGCGCTCCTTTCTTGATGTCAAACTTGAAGCCGTATAGATGAGTTGATATAACATTTACATTGACATTAAATGTTAGTTGGGATGTTTGGAATTGAATATCGTTATTGGTTTGATGAAATATAATCAATTGACCAATAGAAGCATGCATCCATTGTTCAAAATATGCAGATAACGGTATCAGACAGCCGTCAGTGACCCATTCTTTAGTCGAAATGGTATGCTCCTATATTTCGACCCTCTGGAACTTTGCTTAGATTTTACTTCATGAATTTTAGTTGACACAAGTCATAATTCCTAATATATCGTTTTCTTCTGAAATATAAACGAAACCGTATTTTAGGAAAAAAAAAAGACATTGTATGAGCAATGTTTAGATGGTGTATAAAAAATAGTTTTAATTTTAGAGACATCATGTAGTCTTAAATTCCGCTATCTCTTACATAGGACATCGTCAAATATGTGTTCCATATTTATAAGACAATATTATATACATTATCGAAAAAGCTGCTGTAGTTTTATCCTCGATTTAAGTTTAGCATCATTTTACACATCGGATTTGATAGCTATTGCAGGCACTAATCTATAAGATTTTTCAAGTCAACATTAGTCGATGTCGGTGGTTATCCGCCTGAAAATTAGATAAAAAGCGTATGGAAATGAACTCTTCGGGTTCTATTCAGTGTAAAACTGTCTTGTGCATTATATTGCTTTTGTTTTATTAGAATGTTGCAAATGAAACTACGCAACAACAATAAACGAAATTAGGCACCCTAGTTACTCTCATATGTCTAATTTTGCGCACAAAGTAAAAGTCTAAATCTGGTAATCTGGTAATATCAACGCACCCTCTGACCATAGCCTATCTGCGTTGTATTTAAATACCGCTGAGCGATACGTCTACCGGGCAACACGCCCGGTGTGCACTGCACTAAGATCTCCTTAGATGCAACCGGACCGAGATCTTACTTAAGGCTCCGAAGGGTCCCGTTTCGCTGTGATATGTTGCCATAAAATAGTAATTTATGCACTTGCTTTTCTAATCTACGGGAATATTTAAATTTACTAATGATATTGATTATTCACGATGTATCTAAATATGTGGCAAGTCAATTCATTCACCGATCAGATTAGAACGAGCTCAGTGCAATTAAAATATAAACGCAATACTTATCTGCAATTCACAGAGGATGTTGGGATTGTCCTTGAAGTAATCTCGTTGTGAACACAGACTTCCTGTATTGACGGTGGTTGCAGGTAGTATTAGTTATGAATACCACTCCTGATACCGGAACTATGAGATTTTCCTGAAGTCTTGAAGTCTTCTTCATCATTGGTCGTCTGGAAAGAGGTAGATAAAAGAACTGGGCCGCTTTCACTCGCCAGCCCGCAAAACATTAGTAAGTTATTAATCCTACTACAAAGACAAAAATACAGTTCTTATAATTCTGCCTTATTAATGGTTATCATACATGCATATCTGCTATTTAACTTAACTAAAAACATATCCTCAATACTTAATAAAACGATAACTGTATATAGTTTCTATTATTATCCATACCTACTATTATAGCTACTATTCAATCTAGGATTCCAAATCGGATAAATTATTGTCAGATTTTCTGGATATGATACACTGCGCGGCGTTTGTAATGTTCCAAAATGGGTACTTGCACAAAACTTCACGCGGCGAATGACTGTCGAAAGGTACGGCCGCGGCAAACGATACACCGCAATGCTATTCACCCATAAGAATCAAGTAAACGGGCTGCAGAAAGCGCGTCGGTACCATTCATGAAGGGTTCGCCGCGTGCAATTTTGAGAAAATCAGGCAATAATTCAGTTTCTAACTAAAAGATTATCCTCAACGCTTTGGCTGTCAATAGTCTTCACAATATGAACCCTGAAGGTTATAACTTGTTCAATTCTACATCTGTTTATATTAAAACTCAATCCTAACTGCCCCGAAACCGCTTTCAACACACAACTGCCCCGAGCACAGCCACTACATGCGACCCCCAGGACCCCAATCGAGGACGGCCTACACTATAGAAGAAATTTCGCGCCAACTCGACCAGCGGTTGGCAGCACCATCTCAGAATCGAATGAAACTTGGTGGGCATGAAGATATGGTATTTCTAAGCCACTCTACATACTTAGTTTTTCAAAAATTGTCAAAAGTAACATCTGATGAGGACCGTCTAAGACGAATTAAGTACTGTCCATTTAATTCCAACAGTTAATTATGGACATAAAATGGACAGTACTTAATTCGTCTTAGACGGTTTAATACATTCCACTAAACGAGCTTAATATATTTTTCTGGATTTGATGAGGGCCTAATTTTTTTTCATGGATTTTTAATAAATCGATGTAACTCTAAAATGACAAGACCTACAAAAAAGTGTTGTATGGCGGACTGTCGTGAAATTCCCAGAAGTTTTTTTGGAAAAAAATCCAAAAATAAAATACCGATTTTCACACTGAAAGAAAAAATAGTTTTAAAAATTAAAATCGATAAAAAAAAAACCTCATCTCAGAAATCGATGAAATTTTTTCTGCAGATAGGTATTTTAATTATCTAACTTTTCTGGGAATAATGTTTCTGTGACATATTTAAGAAAAAAAAATTTTTTAAAAAAAAGGAGAACCGGTCAAGGGCAGAAAACCTCATTAATAAAGAAAAAAAAAAAAAAAAAAAAAAAGTTTTTCAAACAAAAACTTTTTTCATGTCCATATTGAGTGAAAATTTATCAGCGTGTTTTATGCCTACAGCACCAATTATATGTAGCTTCAGCAGCCTATCATCAACCAACGACACATTTTGGACGTATAAAAAATTGTTTAGGAAGCAATTTAGCATAATCTAACATTAATGTGGACCAATATTTGGAAAGGGCGTATATTTTCCTAGATTGCTTATATCAATGTTATGATTGTATGTCATACCCCAGAAACCCGTTGCCCAGAAAGTGATTCCCCAGAAATTAATTCCCCTGAATGCACTACTCCCCAGAAAACCATTCCCCAGAATACCACAATCCCCAGAAAGGCATTCCCCAGAATGCCCCTATCCCCCGAAAGACATTTCCCAGAATGCCTCCATCCCCCGAAATACATTCCCCAGAATGTCCTAATCCCCAGAATGCACCATTTCCTAGCTTAGACTAAATACTTCGTAATTGCTTCATCCCGGGCAAATGTGTACTTTTAAAGAAGGAGTCATCTACTCTTTTACCTTATTCCGGACAAATGCATACTTTTAAAGAAGGAGTCTCTCTCTTTTGCTTCATCCCGAGCAAATGCGTACTTTAAAAGGAGTCATTTACTCTTCTGCCTTTTTTCCTGGCAAATGCATACTTTTGAAGAAGTAGTTATCTACTCGTTTGCCTTTTTCCGGGCAAACGCATACTTTTAAAGAAGAAGTTATCTGCTCTTTTGCATTATCCCGGGCAAATTCGTACTTTTAAAGAAGGAGTCATCTACTCTTTTGCATTATCCCGGGCAAATGCATACTTTAAAAAATGAGTGATTTACTCTTTTACCTTTTCCGGGCAAATGCATACTTTTGAAGAGGTAGTTATCTACTCGTTTGCCTTTTTCCGGGCAAACGCATACTTTTAAAGAAGGAGTCATCTACTCTTTTGTCTTATTCCAGGTAAATACATACTTCTAAGAATAGAAATCATATATTCTTACGACCCATTGCATTTCATACTATTTTCAACGATTATGTCAAATGGTCATTATGCCAAACGGCATTATGCCAAATGGTATTATGCCATATGGGCTTCCCCCAATATGAACAACGAGTATAATGGATTATATGCTCCTTCGTATTATATGTGAGCCCTAACAAACATATCAAAAGGGCTCCATTCCGGTCAAATGCGTGCTCTAAAATAAGGCAGCATATGTCGTTTTGCCTTATTCCGGTCAAATGCGTACTTCAATATAAGTATTTTTGCATATAAATATAGTATCTAGTATTTTTAGTTTTTTAGTATCTAGTAACATAGTTTCTTAGACTGATACCTTTTTCTGGGGAACGGGTCATTCTGGGTTTTTGGTTTCTGGGGAATGGGTCATTCGGGTTTTTTTTCTGGGGAATGGGTCATTCTGGGGATTTCTTTTCGGGGAAATGGTGCATTCTGGGAATATCATTCTGGAGAATTGGTCGTTCTGGGAAATGGAATTCTGGGAAATACCATTCTGGGGAACTGATTCTGGGGATTGGTATTCTGGGCATTGACATACAACCCAATGTTATAGCCTATTCAGATTGGGCTATTTATGACTTTGTTAAGTGAGAGGGTATCCAATTATTACGAGGTGTTCAGACTGCAGCAAGATAATATATCTTGACGTTTCCATGTTTCCTCATTTGCACGCTAATACAGGGTTGAATTCAAGGAGAGTTTTAAAATTTAATTTGCGGAATCAAGCATTTGTGTGGCGACAATCGAACATTTTTCTGAACAAAGTTTCTACGAAAAAAAATATAAAAAAAACATGAAAAGGGATTTTCGAAGAATATTTGAAGCTCTAATTAAGGATAATGAGCGAAGCTACATTCATTAGTTGGGTGCGCCGTTCTTCGGGGAATCAGACTATTCCTCAATTTATTTTTAAGTTTAAAAAGTATTTTGATTCTGTACTATGATCGAACGGAAATTTGATAGAAAAATTTAGATACTTTTGGGAATTCTCACAAATAAATAAAAAAAGGACGATTGGACCAATTTTCAAGAAATATTATCGAACTAAAATGTATTTCCACCAGTATCTCCATGTATGAAGGGCAACTCAGCAATTTAATTTTTTTTTTTCAAAAATGGGAACTGAACCATTGCGTTCTACTCGACAATCAATGATACAGCTTCTAACAAAATCGAATCGTGTGAATGTGATATAATTTAAACTGGATTTTGGATGAATTAATGCATTACCAATCCATGTTTTATTTAAGGTTATTCTACTTCATATATACATCCCATTCAAATCGTACAGTTGTCCCACGTGAAAAATGTTGAAATCCAAAGTATATTAAGCCATTCAAGGAGCAGAATTGAAACAATTTATGAAAGCATGTTTATTCATCAAATATATTCGTTTTACAACCATTCCTACGTTTTAAATTGTCTTCCGCATTGGTCCTTGAACTTTGAAAATTTATTCGATTTGTTCTATTAAATCTATGTTTAAGTTAAATACTTTATGTTAATTCTAGAGAGCATCTGTCTTTTAAACAATTCATGTTGAATAAGTGGAGAATAAATAATTATTATTATTTTTCATCATATAAAATGCTTTCCACAAAACCATCACAATCCGAGTTATTCTTCAGCGCTCAGAAGATTACCATCTAACATGCATTCGACCCTGCTGCGACAGAAAGAGCATGACTGTCAACTACGAAACGAAATGAAAACAGAGAGAATTTTTCTCTCTGGCAAAGAGAACGTGACGCTTGTCAGTTTTGTTTTGTTGAATTTCTCCCTGCATCCCAGTTAGAACGAAAACTCTCTCTTAATAATTGTTCGTAATAAATCCTTTATGACTCTTTATAGCGGGTATCTTTTGACAGCGCAAAATGTATGGAATATTACGTAAATAATGACATCATAAAGCGTATTTACCCTGAAACGCCAATTATTATGTCATTAATGGCGTAATCTGAATAGGCTATTACACACAAATTATCAGATTTACAAAATTGTGATGTTTGATGGACTACACCCAGGTTTTTTTTTACACGGTTTGGTTTTGGTCGTTTAAGACCTTCAGCGTTAATAAAATAATGAGTTAACCCCACGAAAAAATTCACAAAAAATCAAAGAAAATTCAGGTGGTATTTAAAAAGCTGTGAAAGTTCGGGTTAACCGGAAAATTAATGAATTCCAACCGTGTAAAAAAAACCTGGGTGTATTGTAAATTTGTCTGAACTATGAAGTCTGAAACATAAAAGAGCGTTTCGTTCACCGAGAAAATAAATTAATAAATGTAAAGATTAAAATTGGTTTAGCAAAAATAAAAATTTGAGGTCGATTTTTTTTATCAGATAAACATTTTGATTCCAAACGATGAAGCTCGGTAGGTAATTTCATTAGGGGGATTTCCGGTAAACGCACATTTAAAGAATAATAAATTTTCCGAATTTTTTAAATTTTTTCTTCAATTTTATTTGTTTAATTTAATTTGTAAACTTAGTCGAACAATTCAAAGACTTTTGGGTCTTCATCTGAGTTGGAATATTTTTTTTTAAGATTTTATTATAAGCGATTGGTATAAAAGAATGAAGCTTTTGTGTGCCAATTATAGTTTTTGTTTTTTTGAAAAGTTCATCAAACTCTTGTTTCAACTACTTAGAATGCTTGTAGAATGGATGTATCTGAGGACAAGAAGACAAAAATATAAGAGACCTTTTTGAACGATTTTGCTTTACGCCCTCCATGCTCGCGGTGAGAGCGATGACCCATTCTCACCCCCAGACCCATTGCCACCCCCGATGGCGGTATTGCTCATTCGTGATATAACAGAAATGTAATATAGTGATATTTTTGTTTTCAGCCCATTCGCCCATTCGTACAACTCCCGAGGAGTCTTGATAGTATTTCCATAATCTTTGGCAGGAGTTGCTCGTTTTGCCTTTCGTTTGAGAGTGCCACCAATAGCTTCGCAAGGGCCTTTTCCGAATTATTCCAACCTTGAACAGCATTTTGGATAATGAATGGATAACTTTCAGATAAATTTAACAGTACAAGTGTATTGTTGTTTGCAAATAATGTCATAAGTTATAAGTTTATCAATTTTTTCAATAAAATACGATACAAAATCATCTACAGGCTTTATAACGGTTTCTAAATTACACCGTTCAGTGGTTAGCCTTTGCTGAAAATCAACATCTTCTTTTCCACTATTACAATTAAATATCACTTCAGTTTCGTTTCGGCAACATTGCCCATTTTCAAAGTAATTATTTTTTTGTAATTGTTTTTAAGTTACTTCGATACAAAAAGTCAAATAAAACATAAACCCTTTTCAAATGTTGGTCCACAATTATGTTAGATTATGCTAAATTGCTTCCCGAACAAATTTTTATACGTCCAAAATGTGTCGTTGGTTGATGATAGGCTGCTGAACCTATAATTGGCGCTGTAGGCATAAAACACGCTGATAAATTTTTACTCAATATGGACATGAAAAAAGTTTTTGTTAGAAAAACTTTTTTTCCTTAAATATGTCACAGGAACATTATTCCCAGAAAAGTTAGATAATTAAAATACCTATCTGCAGAAAAAATTGCATCGATTTCTGAGATGAGTTTTTTTTGTAATATCAATTTTAATTTTTCAGTGTAGAAATCGGTATTTTATTTTTTGGATATTTTTCCAAAAAACTTCTGGGAATTTCACGACAGTCCGCCATACAACACTTTTTTGTAGGTCTTGTCATTTTAGAGTTACATCGATTTATAAAAAATCCATGAAAAAAAAATTAGGCCCTCATCAAATGTTACTCTTGACAATTTTTGAAAAACTAAGTATGCAAAGTGGCTTAGAAATACCATATCTTTATGCCCACCAAGTTTCATTCGATTCTGAGATGGTGCTGCCAGCCCCATAGAAGGGTTGGCGCGAAATTCGTCTATATACCATTACAACGCAGAGCTTACACCCTCTCCTGGGCTGTGTGACGCTGAAAACATGCTCCTAACATTTGATGCCTAAAAAATAAAAATAATTAAAATAATTACACTAAATCTTACACTTTGAGCGATCCCGGCTGACATTCGCGTTAAACAATGTGTTCCATGAGTGCTGATCACTCATGATAACGCACCGAATCGGGGAAAAAATGCAATGTAACGCAGAGTTTAAACCCTCTCTTGCGCTAAGTAATGCTGAAAACCTAACTTTTAGGAATTTGATTCGTAGAAACAAATTACCTATACTGAAATTGTTGCGTGGCAAAATAAGTTATACTATTAGCTAATTTAGTTAAACCCTGACTACCCCACATTATACTGGCCCGTTTGGAGTCATCCAGTGGCACTTGGTCTTAACATTCGTTTTCTTTTTAAATTCTACAACATTTCTTCACGCTTACCCCCATATTAATCATATGTACAACGAATGCTTGACTATTACTATACTAAGTATAGTAAAAGACCGGAAGTGATCATGGGGCCAGCCACCACCATTTAACTCTATCTTGTAATCTTGTAATATCAACGCACCCTCTGACCATAGCCTATCTGCGTTGTATTTAAATACCGCTGAGCGATACGTCTACTGGGCAACACGTCCGGTGTGCACTGCACTAAGATCTCCTTAGATGCAACCGGACCGAGATCTTACTTAAGGCTCCCAAGGGTCCGTTTCGTTGTGATATGTTGCCATAAAATAGAAATATATGCACTTGCTTTTCTAATCTACGGGAATATTTAAAGTTACTAATGATATTGATTAGTGACAAGTAAATTCATTCATCGATCAGATTAGAACGAGCTCAGTGCAATTAAAATATAAACGCAATACTTATCTGCAATTCACAGAAGATGTTGGGATTGTCCTTGAAGTAATCACGTTGTGAACACAGACTTCCTGTATTGACGGTGGTTGTTATGAATATGAATACCACTGCTGATACCGGAACAATGAGATTTTCTTCATCACTGGTCGTCTGGAAAGAGGTAGATAAAAGAATTGGGCCGCTTTCACTCGCCGGCCCGCAAAACATTAGTAAGTAATTAATTATACTACAAAGACAAAAATACAGTTCTAATAATTCTGTCTTATTAATGGATATCACACATGCCCATCTGATACTCAACTTAACCAAAAACATATCCTCAATACTTAATAAATTGATAACTGTATATAGTTTCTATTATTGTCTATATATACCTACTATTCAATCTAGGATTCCAAATCGGATAAATTAATTCAGTTGCTAACTAAAAGCTTATCCTCAACGCTTTGGCTGTCAATAGTCTCCACAATATGAACCTTAAAGGTTATAACTTTGTTCAATCCTACATCTGTTTATATTAAAACTCAATCCTAACTGCCCCAAAACCGCTTTCAACACATAACTGCCCCGAGCACAGCCACTACATGCGACCCACAGGACCCCAATCGAGGACGGCCTACACTATACCGTTGTGAGCTTACATGAAAACATGCTCCTAACGTTTGATGTCTAAAAATAAAAATAATTAAACTAATTACACTAAATCTTACACTTTTGATCGAACCCGGCTGACATTCGCGTTAAACAATGTGTTCCATGAGTGCTGATCACTCATGATAACGCCCCGAATCGGCGAATAAAATTCAGTTTAACGCAGAGTTTAAACCCTCTCTTGCGCTAAGTAATGCTGAAAACCTAACTTCTAGGAATTTGATTCGTAGAGACAAATTATACTGAAATTGATGCGTGGCAAAATAAGTTATACTATTAGCTAATTTAGTTAAACCCTGACTACCCCACATTATACTGGCCCGTTTGGAGTCATCCAGTGGCACTTGGTCTTAGCATTCGTTTTCTTTTAAAATTCTATAACAATTCCTCACGCTTATCCCCATATTAGTAATAATATGTAGAACGAATGCTTGACTATTACTATACTAAGTATAGTAAAAGACCGGAAGTAATAATTGGGCCAGCCACCACCATTTAACTCTATCGACGATAAAACAGAACAAAAAGCTTCTTCATCTTTCTTACTTCGGCAATCTTTGGCAAAGTGTCCATATTTCTTGCATTTTCGGTATGTCAGTAGTGCTGTGTCGGACGAAGATACCTGCAGCTCTTGCAGTAGCTTGATTTTGATGATATCCCCTTTTACTTGGATTCCGTAGTTTTCCAGAGCCATAATCATTGGCCTATACTCCTCAGGAAGACCACACAGTAGTAAAGCACCGACCCAGTCTTCGGGAATCTCAAACCAATGATATTCAGTTGAAGAGCTGTCGAAACGACTTGATTGACGTATTCAGACATCCATGCACAGCTTTTAATGTCAGTCTCCACCAGTTTACGCAGTAGTCCTACTCGCCTAGTGAATCCGTAATCTTCGAATGCCTTCTCCAGGTTTTTCCAGACTTATTTTGCTGTCGTCGCATCTTCAACATGAACATGGTTTGTCAGATACAGTAGTAAAATTTATATAGCTCAATAGATTGGGGGCAGCAGGGACTATGTCCAAGGGCTTGACGATCCCTCCCCAGGCCATCTGCGAGTTGTGGCGCCTGCCTAGGATGTGGTGGGGTTTGACAGTGGGCCCTGTTAAACCTCTATAAAAAGCTGCATGTATCCGCAAGTAGGTTCCGCCTGCAAGCTGAGGATTAAAGATCGTTTCTTCAACTATAGCATCATCAACGTGCACTGCCCACACGAAGGGAGACCCGACGACGAGAAAGAAGCGTTCTATGCACAGCTGGAGCAGACATACGATGGATGCCCACTGCGGGACGTCAAAATCGTCATCGGTGACATGAACGCGCAGGTAGGAAGGGAGGAAATGTATAGACCGGTCATCGGACCGGATAGTCTGCACACCGTATCGAATGACAACGGCCAACGATGCATAAACTTCGCAGCCTCCCGCGGAATGGTAGTCCGAAGCACCTTCTTTCCCCGGTCGGGCACGTAGCCAGAATGTCGGACAATAACCCGGTGAAAATGGTTCTCGACAACGATCCGACGGGCACAAGAAGGCGAGGTGCGCAGCGGGCAAGGTGGATCGATCAGGTGGAAGATGACTTGCGGACCCTCCGTAGACTGCGTGGCTGGCGACGGGTAGCCATGGACCGAGTCGAATGGAGAAGACTCTTATATACCGCACAGGCCACTTCGGCCTTAGTCTGAATAAATAATAATAATAATAATAGATCGGGAAGATTGAAACAGAAATGGCTCCTTTGTACTTCGCGATTTTCTCGAACCTAATGCAGAGAATACGTCAGAGATGTACACTTTTTGCAAAAAAAAAATCTGCTTTTAGATTTATAACATTCTCCGAGGCAATCAATGCTATCAAAATAGTACACAAAAAAAATCTTTTTAACGGTTTGTTGTTTGCTACGACTTCTTCAAACATGCCGGCAAGCAAAACAGTTCAAGAACTTATTTTCTCAGATAAACGTTTATTCATTCTAATCGGCCACTGTATTCTCGATGATGAAGGCTCGCGCTAAGTTGCGCGCACATGCCAGGCGAAGCATTTTAACTAAATCATCAGTGCAGTTATTTAACAAGTTGGACGAGAAATTCGGTAACAAAGCTTGACTGTCTATGTCGGTAGTGTCGTCGTCCGCCTTTCTGCTGCCTCGTAGTTGTTCCTTTCTCTTCTCAATCATCGGAACTAGGTCCCACTCCAAGTGGTGCAGAATGGTGTAGGTTTCCTTGGTGGGAATGACTGGCTCCTTGAACTCCAACAATGGGATGGTATCTGCTAGCAACGATGGCCAAAAGCTGTGGGAAGACAATTTTTTTTAATGAAAATATAATAAACATATGAATAATGATCATTGGCGCTTACTCAATCGTGAACTATTTGAACCATATATGTATGACAATAGAAAAGCATCAATATACTTACTAGCTAGGTGTAATTTTCGAATCCAACAAGTTCACCAGCAATTCTGCGGCCTGCGCGAAGGAACGCTCCAAGAAAAACTGGCGAAAATCATAGTATTTGACCAGGAAAATCAACCTCGGCGAGCAGAACATCTTGGCTCCAATATTGGCAATCACGTCCTCGCAGAGTATCTCTCCATAATTGCAGTAGTGTTCAAGAAAGATATTGGCCACCGCAGTTACATAGAAACTATCCCTGGATCGGATGGCCCACTCGAGAGCATTTCCATACAGCTTATTAGACAGATTGCGCTTCACAAGAACTTTACAAATCTCGCTCTCCACAGCGGTGAAGCCATTCTTCTTGGCGACGTTGATCAGCTTCATGGCCTGTTTCTCGTTCTTAATAGGGATTCTGCCCAAAAGCGCTTCTCGTGCCCCTAAACCTTCCGTACTAGAAAACTCCAGATAGTCCATACCGGCTTCCCAGAGCGATGAGTTGCGCGACATTAGCAAACAGCCAAAATCGTACAGCAACGATTCTCGGAACATCTTTTCCGCATCCTGTTCCTCAACGTTGCCCCCGGTAGATAGCGTGAGCTGACCGCAGTGATACAGCAGATCCACCAAGTGCGTTACGAACCATTTGTTGTCGCAGATGTTCTGAATGTTGTGCAACACTTGGGGCAAGTTGTTCTCCATTACGGAGAGGATTATTTTATCCAAGTACTTGTATGACGGATTCGCTCCGCCGGTGCTGATCCACTGCGATAGCCAATTGTTCGCAAACGTGCCCAATTCATAGTATTTGCAGGTTGATTCGGTGTAGAAAAGATATCCCGGAAAATATTCATACCAGCAAGATGCATACTGACATTGTTCGGTCCATGTTTGACGATCGCCAATTACAAGCTGAAAAGAGAAATTCAATACATTAACTACTGCCGGCGTTGTTAGAATAATGCAATATATTTAATTTACCTTAACAATCTCCTCAAGTTCCGGTTCCAACGCTAAAATTCCAGCATCGACCTTGGACTTTGCATTGGCCGACCAATATTGCCATTGAGATTTGAACTTTTGGATCGAAAGCCCACCGTAAACGCTATAAACCGGCATGGTTTGGAGAATCTGTTCAGCCACTTCAAAGCACACACTTTCCGAGTTGGTGTGCAGTTTCAGCAGCGCTCTGGCTACACTGAGTTGACCTTGTATGATCAATCCCTTCACCACGGGCCAGTAGTCATCACTGGAATCGACTTCCCGTCCCTGCTGCAGCAGTTCCGTTGCCAGCCGTTCCGCCGTTGGGAAGTGGAACCGCACCCATTCCAGCAAGTTCGGAACCACGGCATTGACCGAGCTAGCATCGATAATTAGAATCTCTACCAGGTGCCAGATGGATTCCACCGAATAAAAGATGGTCACATAGTTTCGATACTGTTCCACATCGCGCAGCTCCGCACCGGCAATCAAGTCCTGGAGCTTTTCCAGACAAGCGCGGATCGCACTGCGATAGCTACGGGAAATTTTCAGATAATCTATGGCCGCTGCTGGCGAACTGCTGCGGACCAATTGAAGATTCAGGAACACGTTACTGCATTCCGTTAACAAGCTTCGCAAAATGGGTTCATCCAGGATAAAATTTGTAGTCAAATGATACACATTCACCGGGAAATTATTAGGTCGGCGCCGATCAATAGATTTAAGTAGCTGATTGCTGTAAGCAGTAACGGATATTTTGTCCTCCGTAAACCAAGCAGCTGTGAGGCCGTATTGCTTCGCAAATGCACAAGGAATTGTCTGCAAAAAAAAACAAATCACAATTTGTGTTGATAAACCTACACTTTTTAAACGCATCT
Source organism: Armigeres subalbatus (assembly GCF_024139115.2). Classification (NCBI taxonomy): domain Eukaryota; kingdom Metazoa; phylum Arthropoda; class Insecta; order Diptera; family Culicidae; genus Armigeres; species Armigeres subalbatus. The sequence continues at coordinate 310,568,737 of NC_085141.1, forward strand.
TTACTCACGAATATAGGACCACTTTCTCTGGACGCCATGGATGTTCGTTACAAATTAATTGAATATTGGAAATTTTATTTATTTGTATTTTATCAAACAATCTGATTTATCAATTAGAAAGCGCGGGGCAACTAATGTTTGTTGAAGATCGCCTCTCGCTTCAAAAGTTCATCTGGTTTATTAAGGTTATGTTTACCTTTTACCCAGGGTTTAATCCACCGGGGCACGGTGGAGTAGCTAGAACAAATGGCTGGCCAAAAACCCTTTCTCGTTTTTCGAACTTTTGCATAGTATTATATTTTTAGAATATTCTTCAATATTATCTCCATTATGTGTCATTGAAATTTTTACGTTTGTTCCTTATTAGTATTAGTGACAACCTATCAAAAATCATGTTAATTTGATGGTTTTTAGCGTGCCGTAAGACAAAGATCAGTTACCACTGCTGACTAATCTAAACAACACATATAATGTTAGGTTTATAGTACATAAAACATCATTTATATACTGCCCTAGGATCTCCTTGAGTTGGAATGAATTATATTTAACATTAAGATATTATTTCATAAACATAAATAACATGGAGTTTTTGACATTTTTTAACAAACTTCATTATTAAAAAAGTAGAAGTACTCCCTCGTATTCCGCTTCGAGATTGTACACACATGAAAATATAGGCTTTCATCTTTCCATTGCGGGTTAAAGATCATCCGCACTCGTCCGCAAACGAATTTGCGAGTAACTTCAAAATAGGTTGTTTTCATTTTTTCCGCCATTGTTTTCAACAGTATATAGGCAGAACAATTCTTTTTTGGCTTTTTCTGGTTTTCGAGGCATTTGACACATAGACATGATTTAATACAACAGTAACATACTCTGTTTTTAGTTATTCATTCGTTCATTTGGTAGGCTCAAATGCTGTAGGGCGTTACGGAGCCGATTAAAAAAAAAACTTTTTAATACAATTTTGTAACCTAACCCTCAAATAATAATGTTAGTTTGGGGCATCTGCTTCTCATTTGAATCTCTACAAAGCTTAGCGAATGCTCTATTATCTTTCATCTCCTTCCCACTAACCAATCTTATGAAAAATCTAAATATCAATTGTATTGAATTTGGCGATTGCATTGACAACAGATATGTAAAACTCGATATAACTTAAATACATAATAGTTGATATTATGTAGACAAGTTGAAGCAAAGAAATAATATGGGCAAGTGCCACTTCAAGCTAAATAGAAACAATTCGAATAAGCAGTCTACTTGGTCTTAAGTGAAGTAACCATATGAGGCAACCTTGTACATAGGACCAAAACAGGAAATAGAAAGAAACATTTCCTCTCCAAAATAATCAATCCTATGTTATTGTAAGATGAAGATGTTTTAAAGGTCACTCCTGACAGATTCCTTGTTTCAAAGTGCTCGCGTTTTCAGGGGCACACCACTCGATACTGAAGGCGGCGGACAACTGTCATTTTGTTGATTCAGCTTTGCTGCGTCAGCATGCGTGAAAAATAAAAATGACAGTTGTGCGTTGCTTCCGTATCGAGTGGTGTGCCCCCGAGAACGCGAGCACTTTGAAACTTGGATTCTGTCAGGAATGACCTTAAGCAAAAAGTTTATGAACGACCCATAAGGGTGCAAAAACAATAGCCAGACTTTTGTTTAATCAATTTCAAATTTTACGATGTAACTGATGTTATGCGTGAGTCATCAGTGTTGATTGTACGTTCTAGGTAGCTTTCGCTGCTAAAAATATAATAAACTTGTGAAATGGGAATCTAATGTTTTTTTTTTAATCGATTAATGTTTACCTTTCTGTAATAGGCCCTTATCAAATGCTACGCGAGATTTTTCATTTTCCACGTTTCCCACGTGAATTGAGGACAAAAGTGTGTGAAAACATGAACTGTCATGGAGCTGTCGCTTCTGTATCAGTTTATAATTTCATTTTTGAACATATCAAGAAAGGGCATTTCTCAGTGGTAGGTGAATTTGCACCTGTAAAAATGTTCGAAAATCGATTGTTTCTATGTTTTTGCATCATAAATGCAAAATCTATCGGAAAACGCCGAAATATAATTTTGGCCAGGATTTTGGTCAAGTTACCCCTTAGTGCGGGGGTCGGACATGTCTTATGCATGGAGTTGTCAAACGGAACGGGAGAGCACCCGGGAAATTTTATTTATTTATGAGAAAAAAAAATCCGATGACTATTATTCCTTCACTGAGGAAAATGGACGTATGATGTTCAATCAAACGCCTTATGAAAATTTGCCACAAGAAATCGGTATGAATTTCAATATGTTGCCTTATGAATGATGATTTTCATTTAAAAAAAAGCAAAGTGCGGCAGACTGGGTTCGAACCATGGACGTCAGGGTCGGGAGGCCGGCATGTAGACCACACGCCCATCGACGCTTGAATACTCGGGAAGGTAACTGCGTATAAGAAGCACTGTTGGTGGAATAATCAGTTGAAGATTCATAAGGCACCAGTTATGAATTTCGATAGTCCAGTTCGCTGAGTGTTCAGAATCGTGCGTCCTTTCTTTTAATATTGTAAAAGGTTTGCGTGCTCGATTTAATAAACTATTATCAACTAAATCATTTTTTTACAATTTAAAAAAAATAACTTTCCTGAAGGCAACAGAATGTTTTTAGAAACATGAAGCTTTTTGTTTTTTTTTTTGTTACAAAACCTTTCGACAAAAGTCAATTGAGAAAAAACGGAAAAGTTTCCGATTTATGGCTGTGTTAACATGTGTTAACAATATTGTAAACTGTGTTAACAATATTGTTTACTCACTAAAATAAAGATAAAAATCGCAAACGCTTATACATTTATTTACATACGCCACGGATATTTCCCCATAGATATATAGTTTATATGAGGAGATTCACTGGGATTTAGGCATACCCCATAGGAAAAAAAACTATAGGTACTTGCTAAAATTGGCAAACTTTTTCCCGGTAGACGGGTAGATTACTGCGGATGCACCCTATAGGGTATATATACAAGATATGCAATAATAGCATACACCCTAGACACGAACCATATAGTGTTACTTCCGTTACCTCTCTTACATTTTTTACGCTTCTTCTTATCAACCTAAAATAACTGTGTTAATTTTGGCAGTACTTTATTTATTTACCCCTCAGTTTTATTTACTATCCCGGTGCGGTCGTGTGGTGCGTGAGATCACTGGCGGTTTTGAATGATTTCGAGTCGAACGGATACAACTTTTTTTCCTTGAAACATTAAAGTAATATCGCAAAAATGACCCTTGTGAAAGAGAAATCGGACAGTGATTATTTGGAGTGGTCTGCAGAAGATGAAATCCAGCTGTTTTTCGCAATGGATGGACTTCGTCCGGTCGGCATCAACAAGCACTTCGTCATTGCGTGCATCACCGAGAGGCTATCGAAGGCTCTGAACCGGGAAGTGAGCAGCGAAATGATTTGGTCGCACCTGAAAACCATGTACAACCTGAAGGCATTAGATGAGCAGGATGAACTTTTGCTTCCTACTGAGGAGACAGATTTCAGTTTGCCGGAGGCTGAATATTCTTCCGTTATGAAACGGAAGTCGGTAGAAGAGCCTGCAAGCGCTGAAGAAACTAAGAAAATTGATGCAAAGCCGGAACCCATCGTAAAACCTGGTATGATTTTTACGTTTCCTCAAATTTGAACTATATTCATAGCATTATTTTTTCCAGCCAAAGAGAAGGAAATTCCCGAAAAGGAAAAGCCCGTGGAAAAGGAAACCAAATCTAGCAAGGCGAAAAATGAAAACTCGGAAAGTACGCCTAAGCGACCGCAGAAACGTACACGAGGATCGATGTCGCTCGAACCGAATGCCAGCAGCCCCGCTAGTACACCACCAAATATACATAGCAGCAAGAGGCGAAGAATTTAGAAATGGTAGAGCTACCTAATTTAGAAGTTACTTTATTCCCCTAGAATAGTATACCTATAACATTGAATAATACTAATACATTTAAACCTTTCAAATAAGATAATATTTGTATTTTTAATTAGCTTTTCCATGATATTTTTTGAGACACTTCAGGCTCAAATTACGCAAGACCAAGCTTGCTTGCAATTTCCATTGATGCATGATAAATTGTGCAATGCAGCTCTTCAAGTAGGTAGCAGATTCATCTGCCAATGCATTCGAAGAGTTGATGAGCTTTCCAACTTGATAAAAAAAATCACCCTAATAAGGCATTTAAAAAATGCAGTGGAAAGAACTTCTTATCCGTCAACTTGCGGGAGTAATATGTCCATGAATCTTAAGGAAATGCTTTAATATTATGTTCGCACTACGACCTAAATAACATGTTATTCAAATTATCGTTAAAAGAAAGCTCATCAAGATAGCCGAATAACATGTCATAAGGCCCTAGTGCGAACATAGTATAATACTTCATACATGTTAAGGGCCGTACACTTATTAGGTAGAGGCAATGAATATGAGCCACCCTCAATTTGAGCTTATTGACAAGTTTTATCATGTCGAAGTAATATAATCTTTAAGAGAATGTTTCACATATGCCTCAACGTGAAAACCGCATTCAAATTCAATTCGAATATGAAAACATTTGAAAATGTTAATTTTCGCTGCATAGGCAGAATTATTATTTAGGATTTGAAGTTTTTAAATAAGATTTTGACTCAAAGCTGATTAAAATACATGCCAAAACTACATCACAAATAAAAGTTCTAGGTATTATATAAATGAATATTGTGCACACATGTTTGTACTGATATAAATCTGAATTTATCATAAAACATTGTTTTTCAAAACCACTCTTTATGGGGAAATATGTACAAACCTGCACAGAGCAAGTAGTTATTAGGCCATAATATGCGAATAGGTTTATATTTCAGTTGCCGAATACAAGAATTTTATCATCTATGTTAAATGCATACTGGATAAATTACAATACCGCATTACTGCGATCGAAACAGAAAAAAATACCATTGGCCAATTGAACTGTGTCCGTACATATGCTGAAGAGTGGAAAATCAGCTCGGTCCGCTGTTATGCGGTTTATTAATCTCATTTTGTACGAAATACTCTATAGAGTTTATAAACAGTAGGAACATCTTATTCATCCATATTACGACACTTTTCTCTCCCAAAACAATGTTTTGGATGGGTGGCCCATACTGCCCCAAATGGTGGCCCATATTGCCCCGTATAGTCGGGAACACACATTAAAATCAATACATTTTCGAAAATGCATTCCAACAATTCCTAAACGCATTTCTCATCATTTATCGATGTAATACAAAAGGTAACACTCCCTAGTAAAAGTCAACCACATTAGAATGATGATTTTCTAAGCTGATTTTCGGAACGATTTTCTAAGGTGGCCCATATTGTCCCGATCACCCCTAAACGTTTACTTGGATTCCGAATTAACAGCAGTACGAGTGCATGATCTTCCGCCGACAGTAAATAATGCCGCCGTTCATGCCTACATGCAGCAGTTCGGAACAGTGACTTCGGTGACCAAAGAGAGGTGGAAACATTACTTCCCCGGTATATACAACGGTACACATAAGGCTACGAAACCCGATTCCAGTCTACATCATGATTAGCAATCAGCTTGTGCTCCTACAATGGACAGAAACCATCATGTAGGCAGGGTATGCGGCAAAGCAGCGCATTCGAAACAAAAATGTTCGGAAGCTGTTGCTATTATTTATTTATTCAGACTAAGGCCGAAGTGGCCTGTGCGGTATATAAGAGTCTTCTCCATTCGGCTCGGTCCATGGCTACACGTCGCCAACCACGCAGTCTACGGAGGGTCCGCAAGTCATCTTCCACCTGATCGATCCACCTTGCCCGCTGCGCACCTCGCCTTCTTGTGCCCGTCAGATCGTTGTCGAGAACCATTTTCACCGGGTTACTGTCCGACATTCTGGCTACGTGCCCGGCCCATCGCAGTCGTCCGATTTTCGCGGTGTGAACGATGGATGGTTCTCCCAACAGCTGATGCAACTCGTGGTTCATTCGCCTCCTCCACGTACCGTCCGCCATCTGCACCCCATCATAGATGGTACTCCAAGTGCGCGTTGGTCCTCCACGAGCATCGTCCAGGTCTCGTGTCGGTAGAGGACTACCGGTCTAATTAGCGTTTTGTAGATTGTCAGTTTGGTACGGCGGCGAACTCTATTCGATCGGAGCGTCTTGCGGAGTCCAAAGTACGTACGATTTCCAGCCACTATGCGTCTCCGAATTTCTCTGCTGGTGTCATTTTCGGCAGTCACCAGTGAGCCCAAGTACACAAATTCTTCTATCACCTCGATTTCGTCACCACCAAACTCGTGGTGGGTGGCTCACATTGTCTTCTCTTGAACCTCTTCCTATCATGTACTTCGTCTTCGACGTGTTGATGCCGGTAGAATTATGTCCTGCGCGCGTTTTCCCAGGTCCATCACCATACCGCCATCTTCGTCTGCCACATCGCCATTCAGGTGTTCTTCGTAGTGCTGCCGCCACCTTTGGATCACCTCACGCTCGTTCGTAAGAAGGTTCCCGTTTATGTCCTTACATATATCGGGCTGTGGCACGTGGCCCTTACGTGAACGGTTCAACTTCTCATAGAACTTTCGTGCGTTATTAGCGCGGTACAGTTCCTCCGTCTCTTCACGGTCTCGATCTTCCTGCTGGCGCTTTTTCCTCCGGAAAATCGAGTTTTATCTGTTCCGCGCCCGTTTGTATCGTGCCTCGTTCGCCCTCGTGCGGTGTTGCAGCAATCTCGCCCATGCTGCATTCTTCACCTCAACCAACTGCTCACATTCACCGTCATACCAGTCGTTTCTCTGATCCGGAGCCACCGTGCCTAGTGCAGCGGTTGCGGTGCTTCAATGGCGGATCGAATATCTCTCCAGCCATCTTCAAGAGATGCTGCGCCTAGCTGCTCTTCCGTTGGGAGTGCCACTTCCAGCTGCTGCGCGTAGTCTTGGGCTAGTCTACCGTCTTGTAGCCGCCCAATGTTAAGCCGCGGCGGACGACTCCGACGCGTGTTGATCACCGTCGAGAGTTTTGAGCGCAGACATACTGCGACGAGGTAGTGGTCGGATTCAATATTCGCACTGCGGTAAGTGCGTACGTTCGTGATATCGGAGAAGAATTTACCGTCGATTAGAACGTGGTCGATTTGGTTTTCCGTTACTTGATTAGGTGATTTCCATGTGGCCTTATGGATATTCTTACGGGGGAAGAAAGTGCTTCGGACTACCATTCCGCGGGAGGCTGCAAAGTTTATGCATCGTTGGCCGTTGTCGTTCGATACGGTATGCAGACTATCCGGTCCGATGACCGGTCTATACATTTCCTCCCTTCCTACCTGAGCGTTCATGTCACCGATGACGATTTTGACGTCCCGCAGTGGGCATCCATCGTATGTCTGCTCCAGCTGCGCATAGAACGCTTCTTTCTCGTCGTCGGATCTCCCTTCGTGTGGGCAGTGCACGTTGATGATGCTATAGTTGAAGAAACGGCCTTTTATCCTCAGCTTGCACATCCTTGCGTTGATTGGCTGCCACCCAATCACGCGTTGGCGCATCTTTCCCAGCACTATGAAGCCGGTTCCCAGCTCGTTGGTGATGCCACAGCTTTGGTAGAAGGTAGCCGCTCGATGCCCGCTTTTCCACACTTTCTGTCCTGTCCAGCAGATTTCCTGCAGCGCTACGACATCGAAGTTGCGGGGATGTAATTCATCGTAGATTATCCTATCGCAACCTGCAAAGCCTAGCGACTTGCAGTTCCATGTTCCAAGCTTCCAATCGTGATCCTTTATTCGTCGCCTAAGTCGTTGCCGATTGTATCGAGTCGTATTATCTTCTATGTCGTTCGTAATAGTTGTTTTTAAAGGCGGCTTATTGGGCCTGCGCAAACCTCCTGTCTCGTCGGAGGGCCGTCGTGTCAGGGCTGTTTAGCGTCCCACCTAACACCAGGACTTGGGCTTGTGCGCTTTGAGCGGCACACGGTCGCTTTGGCGGAGCCTACTTGCGGATACATGCAGCTTTTTATAGAGGTTTAACAGGGCCCACTGTCAAACCCCACCACATCCTAGGCAGGCGCCACAACTCGCAGATGGCCTGGGGAGGGATCGTCAAGCCCTTGGACATAGTCCCTGCTGAACTTGACTCGACTTGCCCTCTTGAAGTCGAGTCCTAGTACGAGACACTGAAGACGGCCTTACTGTTGAGGTCGAAATACGTATCTGTCAAGATACAATTAAGTGGTGGAATTCAATGGGATTGTATTAACTCGTCTTATGACAAGTGATCTTTTTTAGGTTTTAACTATTATTATAAATTTATTCCTAATTTGTCCTCGAAGCTCCACTGTTTATATAATTTGTTGAAAGCGGATGTAAAGTTTAAATGGGATTGTAATTGCGATGAACGCAGTGGCGCCGGGAGTGGGTGGGACAAGTAGGACATGTCCTACGCATGAAAATACCTGGGTAGGACAGTCGAAGCATTGTCCTACCCATGATTATAGTAAGAACATACCATATGCATAACTAAAGGATCTAATACTATCAATACTGTTACAATTTCAAGATCTAAAAAATATCATTAAAAGGTTTCAAAGATAATCAAAGGTTTGAAAGTTTATCATATGTTAAGCTGATAATCGTTTCCGGGGAGAAATCTATTCCGAAAGGCTTCTCAGAGTCAGAGTGAGGAATTATTTTAATTCCAAAAAGGACTCAATGATGTATTGAGATTTTCCAAGAAGTCTTGAAGTTTCTAAAATTTTATATAGTTAAATTATTGAAAATTTTCTGGAAGGACGTAAATATTTCTACTAGTTCTGGGAGGCTTAGAGAATTTTTGAAATTTTATAAGAATTGACAGACTTACAGGTGAATTAAACAAAAAATGAGTCTGTCCCAAGTAACATTTCAAGTATTGAAGTCCATAATTTACTCTTCAAGAGTGTTTTAAAACCAGCAGAAAACCAAAATGTTACTAGGGGTGCCACATTATGTGATGTAGCCTTTGCCAGACTTCCTGTTTATAAAACAGAAGCGCTAGTCGTCTCCAAAAGTTGAGAAACTAAACATGGATATGAGAGAACAATCGCAGAAATATGCTAATATGAAGTAGTTTATGATGATTGTAGCACATCCAGATGTCTGGTAGCAAGCTTGTGAAAAGAAAAACTTTGGAAGTTTTCAAGAGTTTATTAGAATCTGTAGGAATCACAAATATACCTAAGTTTACATGAAATCTTAGAAGTTAGAAAGGAAGTCGGAAATTTAGAATCACATTATTTAAAGATTCTTGGACGACCAAAAGCTTTACTGGTAGATCGTAGCGATGTTTTTGAAGATTTCTTAAGGATCGAATTCCTAAAAGTTAGTGATAATTGCTTGAAACCATAAAATATTTTATAAAATTTGCAGAAATTCATAATCACTTTTGGAAATTCGTAAAAATGTTTGAAGACATGCATCTTGGAAATGTTTTATAGGCTCTCGAAATGTAATGATTGTCTTAATAGTCAGGGGGCTTTTATAACTTATCGGAGGATGTCCGAAAAATTCTCTTGAAATCCGAGAGGATCTCCGGAAAGTCCCTGAAATTCCTTAAAAGTATTCTATAGATATGATAATCCATTTTTTGTCCTACCCGCGTCTCGGAACGTGGCCGCGCCTCTGCGATGAAGCATGTGAAAATAGTAAAAAAACACGAATTTTAGAGTTTTATGACCCGGATAACCCAATTGTTATAGTGTCAGATGCCTCAGGATACGGTTTAGGTGGTGTTATGGCCCATTTAATGGACGGTATAGAGAGACCAATTTATTTCACGTCATTTTCGCTGAATGCAGGCCAACAAAAATATTGAATACTTCATTTAGAAGCACTAGCCTTGGTTTGTACGGTGAAAAAGTTGCACAACTTTTTGTATTGTAAAAAGTTTTATCCTTTTACGGACCATAAACCGTTAGTCGGTATTTTTGGGAAGGAAGGAAGAAATTCAACATACGCCACGAGATTATAAAGATTTGTATTAGAGCGTTCAATTTATGACTTTGAGATTCAATACAGACCACAAAACGAATGAAAAACGTGGATTTTTGTTCACGTTTCCCCTTAGAAAATGCTGTTCCTGCAGAATGCGATATAGAACTAGTAAATAGCATCAATTTTGGAAGGGAACTCCCTCTAGATAAAGCTATATAGAACCAAAGAAGATGATTTCTTGCAATATGTGATCTCTTCAATGAAAAATGGTTGGCCAGCGAAAGTAAATAATCAATACATTGATGTGTATTTTAATCAGCAGGACTTAGAATGGATAGATGATTGTCTTCTGTATCAGAATGTGCGCTTTAAGCGGCATACGGTTGTTTTGATAAGGGCCTGCTTCCGGATACATGTAGCTTTTTGTAGCGGTTTAACGGAGCCCACTGCCAAACCCCACCAGGTTCTAGGCAGGCCCCCAAACTTCGGAGGCCATGAGGAGGGGTCGCAAAGCCCTTGAATATAGTTCCTGCTGCCCTCGGAATCCGGCCTGCTGCCGCCGGAGAGTCGCATTGATCTTCTCCTGAATCCGGACTATGATAACTTTGAGAACGGTACGCAACAACATAATGTCTTGCCAGTTATCGCATGCAGTCAAGTCACCCTTTTTGGGCACCTTCATTAAGATACGTTGTCCGAAGTGCTCGAACCATGGAAACGCTGCAACGTTTCAGCTGGTCAGTTGGGTAAGTAAATAGCTGACCATCTGCGTCTTTCACAAGCATCGTTGCATTCATCTTCGCCTCGCTTAAGCATCGTGAGATATCGTTTAGGAGGCGAATGTCCCCGGTTTCTGCGGCTATCTTTCTTTCGTCGGCCAGAGTCCGCCCACGCTTGCTTGTCCCGTCGACATGAGCGTTTCACTTCTGCAGAGCCGAGTATCGTTGGCTTGTCACGACTCGACTCGTCGCACTTCATCAACGCAATGGCCGACAAGAAAAGCGATGTCTTGCACGAGCCTGACTCTCCACACAGTGGTGCCACCAGATATGCGGCATGAGTTACATTCGCTTCTAAGAAAAAAATCAAGAATTTTGAGCTGTCGAACGGCATAGCTATGCTCAATTCCGTAACTGTCCCCATTGGATACCCACCGGAAACTACACCAGGTTGGCCATCCGGAGGTGACCAAACTCATTTAGAAGTATGCGGCATGAGTTCCAATAACTTATTCGTTAAAAATCACGAATTTTAAGCCGCTATACCGCGCCAATGTCCTCATTGCCGCACCGCAGGAACCGGCTCTAGGTTGCCCATATGAAGGTGGTCAAAGACACTTGGACGTATACGGCAAGAGCTCCTCGCGCTTTTGTAAGTTAATTCAACAAAACTATATGTACGTGAGTTTCTTGGCTAAATCACATTTTGGGCTGCTCTAGATACCACACAAGGTTTTGGCCTCAATGCAAAACCATTACGAAAATGTATATCCTCGACCCCGAGCTCAAATCATTTCCTGAAATTATATATTAAATTTTCTATTCTAACATGCCCGTTGATGTTTGACGGAATGAGAGAAAACTTCTGCATTTTTAGGTGCAGAGTTGGGTGCGTTTAAACTCACGATTGTTTTAAATCATTCATGAGTTTTGGGATTTTGAGTTTTTCCCAACACTGACTGTTAAACAAAGTTAGGAACAATATTATCCGTTTCCTTAGTTGTGATTACTTGGTCCCAACCCGTATGACTTCTGTCTTTTGGTTTGAATGTAAGTCATAAATATAATGTCTGCGACACTATACCGTCTATAGTGTTGCGTGTTGATGAAAAGTTTACCATCGAATTGTGCACCATGCTGCTACACAGAGCTTGTTGACGGGTACCTTTATCTTAGATTACGCATAGCAGGTAGAACGTTGCACTGTGAGACTGACGAGGCAGCAGCCATTCTAATTCTTAAAAGTGGAGGGCGACCTCAAAGGTCATCAACAAATAGCGAGAATATTATAGATATTTCGGTGTTTCAATTTGTTGAAGCAGACGTATTGGTATTGAAAAATATGATTCGTTTGACCAGTTCGTGCTCCTGATCGACATTTCAAAGCGATCGGAGCACTCTTATCGATGAACGGCTTGCTCACGCAATAAAAATGGTAAACTGTCGGCATGAAATGTGTAGGTAATGATATTTGCTCTCAACGAGAGAAACTTTCAGGCGCAAATGTGACGATCCATGGTGGTGAAATGTATAGCCGATAAGAAAAAAATATGTGCTGGCAAAGAGAATCGTTTAATACATGAAAGCGATAAAATGTAAATGGTTTACAAGAAAAGCTAGAATGAAATAAGTGGCAATACACCAATTACGTAAGAGAAGTTCAATGTTTTTAAAATCCCTTTTTTGTACGATAATAATGTATTTTTTGCAATTCCGGATCATAATGGCCTGGTTATACAGTTTATGCTTTCGTGATAAAATCAATTAGGGTAAAATGCCCAATAGTGGACCCCCTAGTAGTGAAATTTTGCTCTTTTTCGCATAAGGAGTAGAAATTTTCAACATATTAATTGTACTTGACATCTAATACCAAGTTCTGCATCTCCTCTTCACGATACGTACATAAAACACTCAAATACACGACGTTATTCGTTGAAATTAACATTTTAAAGTCTGACTGAATTCGCCCTATAGTAGACCCCCTGGGGATCCATTATAGGAATTTGCTTCCCTATAGTCGATACTTCATTTGATTTTCATGTTCCGTTTCGGGACGTTCTTCTTCCCTATTATGGACCCCCCAAAATATTCTTATAATGGACACTCTCGTGTTTATTTTTTATAGAATTGTAAAAAATCATTTAATTTTACTTTCCATAGCATTTCCAATGCATGTAATCAAATCAAAGGACTGTAGGTAGGTTCTCCTGATGGAACTTCATAGCAAAATGTTTACATTGTGCTATAATAATGCAAAAATGGCTTTAGGGTCCACTATTGGGCACTTTACCCTATATTATAACACTTTTATAACCAACTCTGGAGCAGTCTGTAGTAGTTATATGACCACATTTTGCTCAATTAGCTTAAGTGATTGCTCAGAGGAAGTTAACAAAGTGGGTGGGATGGTCATTTGGAAAAGGGGAAGGGGTTTTGTTCAGAAAGCGAACAATTCTATATATACTTGATTAAGTTGAAAACCGGAATACGGGACTAGCGAAGTTGGATTTTTCTCGCAATCCGTACGTTAAACCTAACTTCGCTAGTGGCGCGCTAGTCTAATTAGGGCGTAAATAGACTAGCGCACTACTAGCGAAGTTAGGTTGAACTTACGGATTGCGAGAAAAATCCAACTTCGCTAATCCCCCATTTCGGTTTTCCACTTGACTAGCGATAACTTTCAACTGGGGGTCCCGTAGCGTAGTTGGCTACACGTTCGCCTTATAAGCGGACGGTCATGGGTTCGATTCCCAGCCCCTCCACCAAACCCTTGTCAGTCACTTACGGTGTAGCCCAAACGGTGGCTTTTTGGGGTGCGCATTAGAGTGATTCAAATTTTGACTTTTTTTGCTCCCCGATGCTAAAACGATTGCATTTGCCATTTTAATAATCCTCATAAATTTTTAGCAATTTTGGATGTAATTTGACTGTGCACACGTCATTTGAAGTTTGTATGGAAATTACTGTGAAAACTGACCCTTATGTGGAAGACCGTTCCGTGAGGTGGCCCATGAGCTATTTAAATATAATCAACACATTGCCTACACAGAATACTTCTCAAGCTGAAAGGCAGTTGTTGTTGCGAAGCGATTTCTCGTTTGGAAGCAAAGTTATGAAGAAAACAAAAATGCTCATTATTGATATTGATGTTATTCTTTTACGTGTTAAATTAAATTTCCCACGATTCAGTATTTCCCCAATAACTTTTCTTGTGATCATCAAATCGTTTCGCAACAAAGACAGCCTGTTTCCTTGTAAAATTTCTTATGTTGCCGATGTACTCATATGTTTTTAGAGCTTAAAGGGAAGCGTTGAGGAACGGTTTTCCATGAAAGTTACTGTTTTCATAGCAATTTTCATACAAACTTCAAACCGCGCGTGCTCACTCAATTTACTTCCAAATTAGCTAAAAATTTAGGTGGGTTAATAAAAAGGCAAATGCAATCGTTCAAGCATGAAGGAGCAAAAAAGTCAAAATTTGAATCACTCTAGTGCGCATCTTACCGACACGGCTGCCCGATGACGACTGACAAATTGTTCTTCTCGGAGGCATTCCTCCAACGAACCCGGATAAATGGCAACCGAACAATGCAACGAGCAATTGGATACACGATACGGACAAAAGGAAACATTGGACTCACGATGAGATGGACCCGGCAATGATAACAACATCGAATGTCTAAAAATAGAATCTATGTGGATTCTGTACAGCAGAATACCACAGTAGATCACGGCACAGTAGCGATTAAGAAACACAGAGTGCCTACCAAATAAAGGAATAAAAAAAAACTTTCAACTCCCAGGACCGATTTCAACCAAATTTTGTACACATATTCACTATGAGGAAACGATCATATGGGAGGAAAATTTGGAAAATGGGGGAGGGGGGTATTGTTTAGAAAACGGGCAATTCAGAGTAAATTCTGAACTCCTGAACCGATTTCAACCAAATTTAGTACACACATCCTCTATCCTAAGGAAAAGATAACAAAGGGGGTGAGATGCTCATTTGGAAAAGGAGGAGGGTATCGGGGAAGGGTTGTCTTTGGAAAACGAGCAATTTAGTGTAACTCCTAACCCCCAGGACCAAATACAACCAAATTTTGTACACATATTCACTATGAGGAGCCGATCATATGAGAGGGTAATTTGAGAAAAGGGGAGGGTAAGGGGTGAGGGTTATCTTTAGAAAACGAGAAATTCAGTGTAACTCCCAATCCCCAGGACCGATTCCAACCAGATTTGATACACATATTCTCTATTTTTGAAAGATGTTTATTGAAAAGGTAGAAGGGCCAAAGAAAAAATAGATCGATACACGGATACAATTCGATGTGGGTAGATTTATCGCTGTGGGTTTCGTGCTACAGCATTGGACATTTTAATTGCATAATTTACTTTTTAGTCCCGAGCAAAGCCGGGTACATATAGCTAGTCTATATAATAAAACCCAGATTAATCCACCTAGCGGCAATGATGCCTTTCTCGTGCATCGTAAAATGTACTAAAAAAAATCACATGAGAAGGTCGAAAAACCACTTTAAGGGAATAGATCGCATATTTTCTATCATTTCTAGACTAACATTTGAAAAGGGCGTAACAGCCAAAATTTATTCCTTCTGATTCTTTGTCTACATATATAGCTATATATGTGGACGAAGAATCAGGAGGAATAAATTTTGGCTGTTACGCCCTTTTCAAATGTTGGTCTAGATTTTGCATGTTTTTGCATTAATTAGTATGCATTCTCATCATCCCTGAAAATATTTTTTTTTCGATTTTGAAATTTTTTTTTCCAAGGGGGGAAAAACAATGATTTTTCAATAATTCCGAAATGTCCGATTGGGCCAATTTTCAATAGCAAACAATGGGACCGCATTCCCCCAACTTGTTGCGAGTAAATCGGGTAATGCTAAGTTCCAAAAAGTGTGTCTACAAAATTTGTACACACACACATACATACGCACATACAGACATCACCTCGATTCGTCGAACTAAGTCGATCGGTATATAACACTATGGGTCTCCGGGCCTTCTATCAAAAGTTGTTTTTGGAGTAGTCCTATAGCCTTTCGGTACAACTTTGTTGTACGAGAAAGGCAACAATGAAATGGTCTGTGTTAGTATCCGCATAACTCGAAAACGACTGGATGGATTTTCTCCATTCCTTCAGCAGTTAAGTTCGTTATCGTTTCCGACGGGTTTATATGATATTTCCTCATGCAAAAATTACGAGTAAGACTGAACAAATCGTGAAAAACTAAAATAAAGATTCGTATGGAAATTTCACATTGGCAATTTCGCCTACTATGCAGGACAACGTCTGCCGGGTCGACTAGTGTTAAATAAAAATACTATATTGTGGGTCAAAGGAGTCCTTTGAAAAGACCATCTACCTGAGAAATGTTCAAATAGCTTAACTCTAGTTCTGTCAGCAAATCGTAGCTTACATCATTACAGTTAACTCTTCCTTACTCGATAATGAAAGGGCGAGTTATGGAGGTATCGAGATAGAGAACACATTTACATTTTTTTTCCAAAATATCTAACATTTTTCATAACATGTAGAAATATGGTGAAAGAGGTGAAAAAAGGGAGAAGGAAGTTGGAAGCAATAAGGATTAATTTAATAATTTTCAACTTTCACATCTCGCCTCTCACTCGTCACACCTCACTTCTCACTCCTCGGTCCTTACTTATTACTTCTGATTTCTTACTTCTCTCTTCTTAATTCTCATTTCTAACTTCTCACTTCATTCCGTGCCGATAGTTCGAACGAGCCAGACGTGTGTGCTGTGTCTCATCGCGGATTGTGTTCGGTAGTGCGAGTGCTATTGTGTGGTGCATATCCTACCTACGGATCCAAGGCGATCACTGTCGGCGAGGGGAAGTAGCTGCTTCTGGCGACGCCAGTGAAGCAGGCTATTGTTACTGCTGCTACCTACAGCAGCAGCCGCAGATAAGTGGCAAAGATTGTTGTATTGTTCTCCCACAGAGTGGGTCTGATTAGAATAGTTTGAATTAGTTTTTTATTAGTTTTTTTTTCTAATTAGTTAATAGTTATTAGTTCTTAGCTTGTAATAACTATACTTCCAACACCTTGCGAGGTGATAATGGAGGCGGAGACTGCGGAGGGCAGTGGGCCTCCCAAAGATGGTGGTCGCACACGATTCTACCATGCATCTTCTCCTGGGCCTTGGGTTGTTTACTTTCGGCAGAAAGTGAAAAGCCTAGATTTTCTCGGCATTAAGCGAGATTTGACGTGTCGTTTTCCGAAAACTGATTTCCATCAGGTAAATCGGAACAAACTACGCATAACCGCACCTACATACAAGGATGCAAACGAAATCGCTAAAGACAAGGCCTACAATGTTGAATATTTGGTTTATGTCCCCTCGCGGGAGGTCGAAATCGAAGGTGTGATCAACGCAGCGAGCCTGACTTGCAAGGATGTACTTGCGGGAAAAGGCCGCTTAAAGAATGCAATGGAGTCTACTGTGGATATTCTGGATTGCAAGGAGTTGCATTCAGCTGCCATGGTAGATGGTAAAAGAGTGTATTCTAAGTCAGGTTCGCTTCGGGTGACGTTCGCCGGTTCGATTCTCCCAAAATATGTAGATATTGAAAATATGTTATTTCCGGTGCGTCGCCGAGGGTGTTCAATTGTACCAACTGCAAACAGTTGGGGCACACTGCCGAGTTTTGCGACAACAAGCCCCGTTGTGGCAAATGTTTTGAAAAGCATAGGGAGGAGTCCTGTCAACAACAAGCTTCAAAGTGCGCTTATTGTGGCATGGATCCTCCCCATGGTTTGCAAGAATGCCCGGTTTACAAAAAGCGCACCCAAAAAGTGAAGCGCTCGTTGATACAGCGCTCCAAGCAGTCATATGCGGAAATGGTTAAGTCGCAAGACACATCCGCCACAACCACCGCCACGGCTGCTATTTCAGCTGCCGTTCGAGTAAGTGATTACTACGATTCTATTGCCACTGATGAATTGGACTCCGACGTAGCTGATATGGATGATTCTTCGGAGGTACACGTGCCCGAAAAGAGGAAGCAACCGTCTTCCCCGAGATCGCGCCGTAAGAGAACAAAAGTCATCCATAAAAGCTTGCCAAAATCTGAAGGTAATGGGGGATTATTTAAAATCCCGAAGCAATCTGTCTTCACTGCTCCTTTGGATCCTAGTTGCAGCAAGACATTCCCGCCATTGCCTAAAACCGATGTTTCCAAGAAACATCCGGTTAGGAGAATCAATGAAAGAAAAAATGCAATTCGCACTTCCAGAAAAAATATTTCGTCCAAGCGAGGATTGATCTCCTTTAAGGACCTCGTGGACCGTTTTTTGAATTTGTTCAATATTCCGAATTCATTGAGGCCACTCATTGACCTCTTTATACCAACAGTGGAAAGTTATCTGAAGCAATTGACTGTTTCATGGCCCCTTCTTGCAGAAATTGTATCTTTCGATGGATAATACGGCCATACAAGATACAATCACTGTGCTGCAGTGGAACTGTCATAGTCTGAAAAATAAATTAGACGTGTTCAAGTTTTTGATTCGCAATTCCGATTGCGATATATTTGCACTCTGTGAAACATGGCTTTCTTCTGAAGATGAAATCAACTTCCACGATTTTAATATTATTCGCCAAGATCAGGGATGATCATTATGGTGGCGTTCTTTTGGGGATCAAAAGTGCTACTCCTTCTACAGAATTCTATTCCGACTGTTAATGGCCTAGAGATCGTCGCTTGCCAAATAAATGTAAAGAATAAAGATCTTTGCATAGCTTCAGTGTACATTCCTCCAAATGCCTCTATTAATCGTCGACATTTTTGGAGCGCAGTCTCCCTCCTATCATCTCCAGTATTGATATTGGGTGATATGAACGCACATGGTATTGGATGGGGCGAAAGATATGACGATTATAGAGCTCCTATTTTCTATGATTTGTGTGACGATTTCAATTTGAATATTTTGAACACTGGTGAAGTAACTCGAATAGGACCAAATGGTCAACAAAGCCGTATTGATCTGTCTTTATGTTCAAATTCACTATCGTTAGATTGCACGTGGAAGGTTATCCAAGATCCCCACGGTAGTGACCATATGCCGATAGTTACTACAATTAAAAGTAGCTATCAACAATCTGAGCCAGTTAATGTTCCTTTCGATCTCACGAAGAACATTGACTGGCAAAAATTTGCATCGGCGGTAAAAATTGGTATTGAATCAACTGATACTCTTCCCCCTTTGGATGAATATCGATTCCTTACTGAGTTGATTCAAAAAAGCGCACTAGAAGCTCAGAAACGACGCGTTCCAAGTACATCTGTCATCAGAAGACCAGCCACTCCTGGATGGGATGATGAATGTACTAAGTTGTATTCTGAGAAATCTGATGCCTTCAAGGCCTTCCGTAAACACGGAAGGTCAGAGCTTTGAAGAGTATTTGAGGCTCGAAAGAAAACTCAAAAATCTTCTCAAGGCAAAAAACGTAGCTACTGGCGACGTTTTGTCGAGGGACTATCACGAGAAACCTCAATGACAACACTTTGGAAAACGGCTCGCAACATGCGGAACCGCATTTCCACCAATGAGAGTGAAGAATACTCCAATCGATGGATATTCAACTTCGCAAAAAAGGTCTGCCCAGATTCCGTACCAGCAGAACCGCTATTTCGAGAATCAGTCACTGATCCCGGTTCTTTGGGTGGACCATTCACAATGCTGGAACTTTCTATGTCTCTTCTTTCATCGAATAACTCTGCTCCGGGATGCGATAACATCAAATTCAATCTTCTTAAAATCCTCCCAGATATCGCAAAAAGACGATTACTTGACCTGTACAACTGTTTCATGGAGTACAACATTGTGCCACCTGAATGGCGGCAGGTCAAAGTAATAGCTATTCAAAAGCCTGGGAAACCAGCGTCTAATCACAATTCATACCGACCGATTGCCATGCTATCATGCATGAGAAAATTATTGGAGAAAATGATCCTTTCAAGAGTCGACCATTGGGTCGAAGAAAATGCATTGCTTTCAAATACTCAGTTTGGATTTAGAAAAGGGAAAGGAACAAACGATTGTCTAGCGTTGCTCTCTTCAGATATACAACTGGCCTTTGCGCACAAGGAGCAATTCGCTTCAGTATTCTTGGACATTAAGGGCGCTTTTGATTCAGTTTCCATAGAAGTACTGTCAGACAATCTGCACAGTAATGGATTACCCGTTATTTTGAATAATTTCTTGTACAATTTGTTGTCAGAAAAACAAATGAACTTCACACTCGGCACTCTGACAACTTCCAGAACTAGTTACATGGGCCTTCCCCAAGGTTCATGTTTAAGTCCCTTGCTTTATAATTTCTATGTCAAAGATATTGACAATTGTTTGGAAGAACAATGCACGCTCAGACAACTTGCAGATGATGCCGTGGTCTCTCTAAGAGGTCCATGTGCAGCTGTCTTGCAAGGACCATTGCAAAGTACCCTGGATAATCTGACTGTTTGGGCCAGACATTTAGGGATCGAGTTTTCACCGCAAAAAACTCAGTTGGTTGTGTTTACTAAGAAGCGGTATCCTGCTCAACTGAAACTCAAGCTGTTGAATGATGACATCAACCAATCTTTATCTTCTAAATACCTTGGGGTCGTGTTTGATTCCAAATGTACCTGGAAACTCCACATTGAGTATTTGATAGAAAAATGCCGGAAAAGGATCCATTTTCTACGTTCTATCTCCGGAACATGGTGGGGTGCTCACCCGGAAGACCTCATCAAACTCTATAGAACGACTATAATCTCTGTTTTAGAGTATGGCTCCTTCTGCTTCCTCTCAGCAGCTGATTGCCACCTGATCAAATTGGAACGAATTCAGTATCGTGCCTTTGCGTATTGCCCTTGGCTGCATGCATTCAACGCATAACATGAGCCTGGAGGCGCTTGCTGGAGTCACTCCTTTAAAGCACCGTTACTGGGCGCTCTCACTTAGAATACTCATCAAATGTGGAACAAGTAACACACTTGTTCTAGATAACTTCGATAATATGCTTGAACTAACTTGTCGTTCAAGATTCCTGAGAGTTTATCTCAACTACATATCATCAGATCTTTGTCTTCCGTGTTATAATCCCCCTCGAGTTCACTTCACCAACGACAGTTCCTCAATTGTATACGATCTGTCCATGAAACATGCTATTCAGGGAATACCAGATCATCTTCGACAAATATCTATTCCCTCACTTTTTTCTGAAAAATATGAACATGTCAATTGCAACAACAGATATTTCACTGATGGTTCTCGCATCAACGGATCCACTGGCTTCGGTGTTTTCAATGTAACTTCAACCACCTTCCAAAAACTTCAGGAACCGTGTTCGGTTTATGTTGCTGAGCTGGCAGCAATTAACTTCGCTTTGGGGATAATTTCCAATCAGCCCGTAGACCATTATTTCATCTTCTCGGATAGTCTTAGTTCTATCGAGGCACTCCGGTCGATGAAACCTGTTAAGCACGCATCTTACTTTCTTACAAACATAAGAGAGCAGATGCGTGTTTTGGTCGAAAGATCATTCAAGATTACCTTTGTTTGGGTCCCTTCTCACTGCTCAATCTACGGCAATGAGAAGGCAGACTCGCTGGCAAAGGTGGGCGCACAGGAAGGTGAGGTTTATGATAGACAATTCTCGAGTAACGAGTTTTTCCCATTAGTCCGTCAGAGAACTCTTCAAAGTTGGCAAAGGAATTGGACACACAATGAACTCTGACGGTGGCTATTTTCCATAGCTCCAAAAGTTTCTGGGCGAGCGTGGTTCAAAGGTGAGGACTTAAGTCGAGGCTTCATTCGCGTGATGTCGAGACTTATGTAAAATCACTATTCACTAAACGCACATCTGTACAGAATAAACCTTGTCGATAGCAACTTATGTAGGTGCGGAGCCGGTTATGATGACATCGATCACGTAGTTTGGTTCTGCTCGGAAAATGACGCCTCCAGAGAGCGACTATTGGATACCCTAGTGGCCTGAGGTAAACAACCCTTCAGGGAAATTCGAGGTGTTTTGGGGGATCGTGATGCGGTCTATATGCAGGCCATTTATAGTTTCATTTGTGATTCTGACATCAAAATCTAATTTTTTTTCTACTGTCAAAGTTTTTTTTGTACTGTCTCTGTCTCTATGTTCCGTAGATCTCCGTTACTCAGGCCATCCGGAGGACGCTCCCAGTAGAACCAATCCTCGAGCACGACGACACGCCACATCGTCCCTTACGCCAAATGCCCGGATGAGCAGCCGAAATTCCTTGATTCCGAATCCTAAGCCTCGTCCATCCTTTAATATTGTAAACTAACCTCGAGTCACCACGAGTACGCTGGCTCCTATCCCTCTCTTACTAACTAAAAAAAATGACATTGATTGTATATATCAAAACGAACTTGGAAAAAAAAAACTTCTCACTTCGCACTTCTCACTTCTACTTCACACTACTCATTTCTCCCTCCCCTAGCCTCCCCTTTCTCACTTCTCACTATTCACTTCACACTGCTCACTTCTCATTTCTCACCCCCCCTCCCCCACTTCTTATTTCTTACTTCTTATTCTCACTTGTCATTTTCACTTCTCAATTTTTACTTTTTATTTTTCATTTTTCACTTCTCTTCATTTCTCACTTGTCACTTCGCATTTTTCCCTCTACTTTCTAACTTTTCACATATTTATTTCTCACTTCCCATTTTTTACTTCTCATTTCAAATTTCAAATTTCAAACTTCTTATTTATTTATTTACTAGCAGACCCGACGAACTTCGTTTCGCCTGTAATTGATTTATTATCTGATTAATTCTTAAGTCGTGAAGAAATTGATGTTTCATTTATATGGGAGCCCTGCTTTCCAAAAGGGGGAAGGGTCTTGAACCATATTAAGAACCTTCCCCGGCCCCAAAAACCTCTGCATGCAAATTTTCAGACCGATCGGTTCAGTAGTTTTGGAGGCTATAAGGTTCAGACAGACAGAATTTAATTTTTATATAGATTTGTTCTTACTACTTACTTCTCAATTTTTACTTTTCAGTGAAAAATAGAAAGTTTCACTATTCACTTTTCACTCACGTTTTATTTTTTATTCGATGTGAGAAATGTCTCATTCCTCATTGTTCAGGTTCGAGTTCGAATCTTTATTTTACCATTTAAAATAATAAGTTTTCTTTTAGATAAATGTCACCAAAAGACACCTGAGTCAAGGAAAGTTATGATTAAAATTTCATTAAAGCAAAAGTTGAAAGACCAAATCTCGACTTACGTACTTTGCTATGTGCAGTTCTGAAAACAGTTAAAAGCCCAACCATGTCTTCAATTTCACGTATTACATCGCGATCCGCCTTCAGTCTGCTTTTCCCCACACAAGGGTACACCTTTCGACGGAGTTTCTCTCGCGGTTTATCGCGAGAACGTGCGCTACGCAGGCTCTGTCGGTCTCGCGCGCTCTCGCCCCTTTTTCGCGAGTGTGTTTTGTGTTATTCATTTGACATTGAAGACACTACTGCCCGTATTTACCGACTCAAAGTTTTCGCAGCCGGAGGTGCCTCCAGAGTGCTCCGGTATCCTTTTAGTCTGTTGCAATTATTAGAGAATTCCGCTGGTGTCGAACGGATCCTGGTGCCAGATTCATTCCAAAATTCGCGGTCAGTCGTTGGACAACGCTTCAAGGATTCACACAGCTTTCTCCGGGCGGATAATCTATCCAGTTTGTGTTGGGATTCGAGGCATAGTGTAACGTGGTATTACAAATCTGTTAGTCTCTGTGACCTAGTCTTCTGTGTGTGGTATCTATTGCAAGCCGAATTTCAATAGTGTTGCAATTATGTCCAGCAAAGTGTTACTTTCGGAAGATTCTGTGTATCAGCAGATCCAGAATTATTACAACGAGCATGGTTCCTCAATTAATATTAAGAAGATCTTCCAGGAGGATGACATTCGTTTTGATAAGTTTAGGTAAGTTCTTTAATTAATGAATGGGATGATATCGCGGTGTCATTCGACCGTACAGTAGCGACGTCGCTGTTGCATTTGACCCTCACACAATTGTAAGAATGAAAGTGAATGGATTTAGTAGCGTGCGCTATATAAATAGCATCAATATTAGGGTGCGTCGAAACAAAAAATCGTCATGTAATGTAGAGCATATTTGTGAAATTAATAGATTTATTGAAATTGTGAAATTAATAGATTTCTTTTTAATCATTTTTATCTGAGTATTAAATTCAGAGCTGATGCAATTTATATTACTCGGTACCTTAATCCAGGGGAATTTGGGCCGCTGGGGTAACGTTGATCAGTTTAACCATTTTCAAGAAATGAATAAATTATTATTTTATGTTAATACGAGGACTTATTTTTTTTATTCCTTTCTTTATTTGGTAGGCATTCTGTGTTACTTAACCGCTACTGTGCCGAGATCTAATGTGGTATTCTGCTGCCATAATCCACACAGAATATATTTTTAGATTTTTCATTATTCATTGTTGTTGTCGTTGCTGGTCCATCTCACCGTAAGTCCATTGTGTCTATTTGTCCGTGTCGTGAATCCAATGATCGTTGCATTGTTCTTACTTACTAACTTATGGATCCTGTACACCTCCGGTGGTGCAAAGGGCCGACTTGAAAGAACTCCATCCTGGGCGTTGTTCAGCTATCGCTTTAACCTGTTGCCAGGTTAGATTTCGGTCGACTTCTTTTATTTCTTTATTGAGGCTTCGCCGCCATGAGTCTCTTCTGCGATGTCCCGCTGGGTTCCAGTCTAATGCTTGTTTACAGATTTCGTTTCCGCCCCTACGCAGGGTTGTTACGGAGATCCTGAAATATTTTCCGCGCCATTTCCGCGCGACATGAAATCCATTCCGCGCTAAATCCGCGCGATCCAGATCTAAATTCTAAACAATACACGTTAAATGTCAATTTTTGTATAACAATTTATTGAACGTCTTCTCTTCAAGTTCCTTTTTTACAATATTACTGATTTCAAATATGATTTTAAACTGCAACATATGTTTGTATCAAAATGCTAATAGGACTAATAAAACCGCAGTAAATATTACAACCCTTCTAAATGGCCTTATTCACCACTAGAAGTACTGAATCTAAGGGAACAAGAACTGAACAGTCAAAACTATTTGCATAAGCACCACAATGTACGTTGATATTGTCTATCCGGAATAAACTTAGAACGCTTTTCATACCGAAGTTGGATTTTTCTCCAGATACAGGCAAATAACCCAACTTCGGAAGTAGTGCACTGGATTCGCCTAAAGATGCGCTAAACAACGCATCAATTAGTTTGACAGAAAAAACTTCGGAAGAAAGTTCGGTTCGGAAGTCCCGACTTCCGAATTCTAAGTTGGTGCTACACCGACAATATACAAAGGAATGTTAATGCCAGATTTAATCATAATTGATTAAAGATAAACGTGGCAAATATTGAAAAATCTGCCAAAACACCAATTTCTTTTGAAGTTATTAATTATGCAGCTTTGTTGTAGTTATTGATCACAAGACAAACTTGCGTAGATATTAAGGAATTAGACAATGAAGCTCCGTTTTTAAACAAAATTTCTGTAAAACAAATATTTGAACAAAATCTAACATAGTTGCTCAAGCTCCGTTGATTTTTAAGTCAGAATCAACCGTAAATTCCTTCAAATATTTCAGAGGAGTATTTTTATTTGAAAAAAAAATTAAAAGAAAAAAAGAAATTTCTTTGGAAATACGGCAGAATCATTTGCGTAAAATCCAACAGAAATTAGTTCGTTATTTCTCCTTCAATTCTTGTAACAAGCTTTTCTAAAAGTTTATGCAGACATTTTTTTGACCATTCTTACTGGAATTTCATTTTAAAACTCCGAGAACTCCTGTCGAAATTCATCTTACGTTCGCAGATTCATCCCAGATATTTCTGCTGGTCTTCTTTCGGAAATTCTCCCGGAAATATGCATGGAAATGTTTGCAGAAATCCAACTGCCCTTGAATCTGCTGAAGTGCAGAAGTCGCTCCAAATTATCTGTGGGAATTCCTCCGAAATTATTTTATTATTCATTTTGGGAATTTTGTCGTGAGTGAGTAAATTCTCCACAAATATCCTGCGGAAAATCTTCAGAGCTTACTTGCAGAAATCCCTTCATGAATTTTTACGGAAATCACTTTAGAAATTACGGGCCCTCCTTAGCCGTGCGGTAAGACGCGCGGCTACAAAGCAATACCATGCTGAGGGTGGCTGGGTTCGATTCCCGGTGCCAGTGTAGGCAATTTTCGGATTGGAAATTGTCTTGACTTCCCTGGGCATAAAAGTATCATCGTGTTAGCCTCATGATATACTAATGCAAAAATGGTAACTTGGCTTACAAACCTCGCAGTTAATAACTGTGGAAGTGCTGTATGAACACTAAGCTGCGAGGCGGCTCTGTCCCAGTGTGGGGATGTAATGCCAGTAAGAAGAAGATGAAGAAAAACTTTAGAAATTCTTGCAGAAATTGATTGGTGACTTCCTGCGGAAAAACTCCCTGTTCTCTTTTTGAGCACTTATTAAAGAAATTTCTGTGATCATCGCTAAAACTCTTTTGTAAATTCAAGGCGGCATTCTTTTCGATTTTCTATAGTCATACCTGTAATCACCGCTTCAGGAAATTCCTCCAAAAATGTCTATAATTTTTCGGGTTTTTAATGCTGCAGAATTCTTCTTTACGCTGTGGAAATTTATTTGCAAGGAATTTATACAAGGATCGTCATAGGGTCCTTGTGGAAACTTCTTCAGGAAGTTTCTTCGTTTTCTGTTGGTAATCCTGTAGAATCGGAGTTAACCGAAAATATAATAAAAAACCCGCCAGAAATAACTTTTGAGAATCATCTTCTAATTTTTAATCGACTTTCTGCGGAAGAACTTATTAAAATGACGCATCTGCATTAAATCACAGAACATTTTTATGTTTTCAATTGTTGTATAAACCCTTATTCGTTCTACACAGCAAATAATTTTGAAAGTTCAACGACGTGTAAAATTGCAGCTAACTCTATCAAACGAACTAACATTCGATATTCAATTTAAAGTGATTGACTTTTACAAGCAAGCACAGTTTAAATTTATTTCAATTTAAAACAACAGTGAGATCGATTGAATGTTACGTTTATTTGCATGCTCCAAATATGTGCATGAAAATACATTTAAAATCACAACATATTTTTATCTGTGTAGATGAATTTTATAAAGGAGATATAAAATGTTCCAATATTATGAAAGGATTCCTGACGACTTTTGAAGAATGATATAATATATCATGCTGAGTGGTTCATCGTAAAAGAAACAACCAATCAGAAACTGACAAATATCTTGGAATTACAAAGAAATTGACTAGATGAAAATGAGTGTTCATGTACTTCAATAGACATGGTTTGTTGGCGTCGTGTTTTAGAATGGATTAAAAATGACAACATGTGGCGTATCTCTCCTCATAACATTTGTTTAAATAATTCTTGAGAGTATAATGCATGCATTAAATAAGGACTTGGACATATTTGAAAAATAATGTTAATAACCTTGAAACGTAAATTTGTTCTCAACAACATTTGCTAATGAAAATAAAGCCCATCTAGATAGGCATCATACTTTTTTATTTATTAAAATTTATTTATTAAATTTCCACCTAAAACTAAATCCGCGCGAAACCCTAAAATCGTTATGTAAATCCGCGCCAAATCCGCGAAAACCACGAAATCCGCGAAAATCGCGAAATCCGCGTAGTCGTAACAACCCTACTATTGGCATTCCATAGGCTTTTCCGAATAATTTGCGGTGGAAATTATAGTGAATTGTCAGTTGAAACTTTGGTGAATTTGTCGTAAAAATTTCGAATAATTTTTCATGAAAATTACAAGCGCTTTCTTACAAAAATTGCAAATATTTTTTTTTTGCGGATACTTAAAGACTTTTTGGTGGGAAATTCAAATAATTTTCAACAGTTTCTTTAGAAATTCCTAAGATTTTCCATCGATTATTCCAAAGAATTCGCATTAGTACTCCCGAAGAAATTGCCGTAAAATATACAAAGAATTTCCCATGGACATTTCGAATTTCCCGGGGACTTCCCAGAAATTCTCCAGTGAAGGGTTTTTCGCGGAATTCCCCGTTGAAGTGTGACATAATTTCCCGTGAAAATTCTAAACAATCAATTGTTATTGTTGTTTCCAAAGAAGTTCCCGACAAAAATAAAAAAAATAGTAGAATCTGCAATAAAATATAAGTGGAAATTTTGAATTTTTCTCGAAAGTTTTTATAGAATACTTTCCTGCTCAGTACAGAAGAATTTCCTGGGAATATCCATATTTCAAGCAGTAGTTCAGACTATTACTTCGGTGAAATTTATTAGATTATTTCGATATCTTGCAAAAAATCTGAGAAAATTAAAAAAAAAACAAACTAGTAAACTTTGCACATAGCTTCTGTATAAATTGTTTAAAAACAAAAATTAACAAGTCTACGTGGACATTTGGTATACCCCCTCGTCCCCCTTCGTAGACTAACGTATAGATAGTATAGACTTTTTCGAAACCCCACCCTTCCCCTCAAGAGTCTATGTGGTTTATGGACAGCCCCTAAGATATGTTAGGAACTTGGCAGAGTCGTGGGCATTTCTGGATCCTCGTATGGAATCTGTTGGACCATCCAGGCTGAAAGATCATTTAAATTGCTGAATGTTTTTTATTTACAGCTCATAGTGTCCTAACCGAGCCTGTGACAAGTGCGGTGTCATCATCATCAATAGACATAGCCCGCTGTCATCATTGAAAAGCAATATGAAAAAAAATTGCCCGGACATCATGGCTACGATCTAATGGGCCGATGGGCTAAATAATAGGATGTCAGTAGCCTGGTCCTAACGGCTGTTTCTTGGAAAGAACTGACATACTTGCAAATACATCGTAGAGAAAAGAGATTTGAAAATCGTGACAAATCATATACAAATGTCAAATGGTTGGAACAAGAAAAACCAACTCTGAAGTAAATCGGTCGATGATCGAAATCGCTATCGGATTTCGGATCAAGTAAGATGCAACATAAAATTGGTCTGTCAGTGGTTTGGACCCTGTTGGGTCAATAACATCCATTACTTTGAAGTGGTCGGAATCGACATCACAATCGGAAGCAGGAAGGCCATGTGAAATGTGGGGCTATGAATGCTTTGATAGCACATGCCTTGGCACATGTTGTATGTATTGCGGATAAATTTTGCTAATCTACGAGAGCTTTGAGCTTAGAGCTCAGAGAAACCGAAATGGCAGTCAAGGATAAGACCAAATCATTCGACTTATTTATTTGATATAGAAGAAAGATTAGAATAAAATTGTTCCGTTTCCCATACCGTAATTCTTGATTCCGGCGCCCCCTGAGGGCTAAGGCCGTCGCCGGGGGCCAACCCCACGCTACGGCGCTGTTAATTTGTATTGTTGAAGACCCAACTCCACTAGCGGTGATGATGCCTTTCTCAAAACAATCGATGCACATCGCCTCAGCGTTAGGGATTCCAACTATAATTGCCTACCTTAATCTTTTGTCTGTGCTCTGGGATCAATATGACCCCAGGTCACTATGAAAGGTTGCCCTTTTTTTTTTGTTTTCAACCGATTCTCCTAATTTCTGGTAGTTTTGTAAACCTCGCCGAGATCTGTCCCCTATGTTCAAATTTGCTTGAAAAATCTTGAAAATAAGCGCTACAGTATATTTTTATCAAAAAATTTACGTTGCCTGTGCTCTGGGGTCATATTGACCCCAAATTGAAATTTCTATAACTTTTCTATGGTTCGGCCAATTTCGGACTTTAGGGTTGTTTCGAAAGGTAATTTAATCATATTTCATGACGTTACACGTCTTCGTCAAACCAATCGTTCCATCGACTTCGTCCCACATACCCGACGTTGTTCTCCGCTGCGTCGTCAATGGCTACTTTAACTGTATTCCAGCAATCCTCTAGAGGAGCCCCATCAAGCTCACCCTCATCCGGCAACGCTGTCTGGAGATGCTGCGCGTATGCAGTGACGACATCATGTTGCTTCAGTCGCTTAAGGTCGTACCGCGCCAGCCGTCACCTATGGGGATTTAGGCGGACTTTAATCGGAAAATCCACTTTCACCAATATTTTTTTCGCATTTTTTTTCGAAATTAGATACACAAGATAAGAAAACCCCAAAATTTCAGGTCCCTACGAGGTAGGGTGGTCTAACCGGTAGAACCGAAACCGTTAATACCGGTATTACCGTCCAATTTTGTGTACCGAAAATACCGGTATTAGAGACGGAAAAAACGGTATTTTCGGTATTTCAAATTTTGCTGTCAGTATAGAAAATCTCGAATAATTTTCACCTACATGTATCAGCTCAACTGCATGTAATCGCATATCATATCTAAATCCATCATTAGTTGAGTGAATTTTATGAACTCCTGCACAGGTTTTTTAATTATACCTGTCGCTTCATTCTCTTTAAAACTGCGAATGACTTTTGACATCGTCGACCATTTTCCGCAATGTATGAAATTATGAAAAATGTACGAGGACGAGCCGTAATAGTTCTTTTCCGGCGATCACATGTGAAAACCAATGCACGCGGGTATAACACGTTATCTATGCTCAAACGGATCCATGAGTTGATGCTTTAATACAAATTTACCTTCAGTGATTGTTACCTTCAGATGATTGTTGGTGAAATAATTTAACCCCTCGAACCTGTTCAAGCTGCTGTGAGTTCTGCACTCTATATGAAGCCGACGTGGCGCTGCAGTACATGTTGGAACAATTATCAAATCAAGCCACAGAAATTTCCACCACTTATTCGATGCTTTTAAGGAATGAATCCAAGAGAGACGATCCAAATACGCCGATCTGTTTTGCTTTTTTGAATAATTCTGCCGTAAAGCAATAAATCAAAACGATTTTGGCATTTTCTTCGGGGCATCCAGAGCTACTTTGATTAATCAAGCGGATGCGATCGTTGAAACTGTGACAACGACCATAACTGACGATCGGAACGAAGAATATGCCTCTATGGATAATTTTTCTGGTTTATCGGTTAAAGGACAACCTGTGAAGGGATTGTAAATACGTTGATTTCATTATTCTTGCATGCAATCCGTAAAGAATTCCCCTACTATGAATCTGAAGGGATTAATGCAATGATTTTAACATCTAAAGTTTGTCAACAAATATTGTTTTTCATCCAAAATCCAAATCAAAAGTTTTCCTTTTAATACGTGAAAATTTAACAAAAACCGGTATTCTACCGGTATTACCGGTATAGACTCCACCAAATACCGAATACCAAAAATGGCCAATACCGACCACCCTACTACGAGGTATAGTATTTGAGATATTCGTTATTAAAGTTGAGAAAAGGTAAAAAACGCGGGTTTCCTCTTCAAAATTTTGCTGCACTTCATACCAGTTTTTGAAAGGTTTTTTCTGATACGATACCGAGGTTTATATATACCGCCATCGGGGGTGACAATGGGCCTGGGGGTGAGAATGGGTCATCGCTCTCACCGGGAGCCTGGAGGTCGTAGAGCAAAATCGACCAAAAAGGTCTTCTTGCCCTCAGATACATTCAATCCATTCTACAAGCATTCTAAGTAGTTGAAACAGTGACCCATTCTCACCCCCATTTGACCCATTGTCACCCCCGATGACGGTAGCATTGTAAAGATAATTAAAAGAGCTTTCATATCGTACTAACGAAAATCGTGATATCATGAAGGAAAAAAAATTTAAAAATCAAAATACGGAAAAAACACTGAAAATAAGATGTATTTTCAACTTTAAAAGTCAGCCACTTTTTTTCCCCGCATTTCCCCGCGGAGATATTTAGTTGGGGATCATATTTGGGATGTGTACTTTCAGATTCCCACGGAAAATCTTGCGCAAACTTGCGCCATTTTGAGAAAACGCGATTTGAAAAAAAAACGCTTGTGCTCCAAAACTTGTCTTTTTTCCTTAGTGTGCATCATTGCAACACAAATTTCAATATTCTATTATAATAAACGTTCTTCCCTTTTTGTTTTTTATATTTTGTGGAGAAAAATTCGATGTCGTTTGGAAATTTATATACATTATTGATAAAAGAGTCAAAATATTAAGCCCTTTTCAAAAGTTGGTCGTGAAATGACTGGAATTGATACTTAACAGCATTTTCCTGTTATGACAACATTAAAAACAAAAGTCAAGTACATTCTCTTACAGATTTTCCAGATTTTCAATACTAATCACTTTCATTGCCATTAAGTGTTAGCAAAGCATGATAACATTCTGGTTTATTAATTGCACCAAGTTCAAAAACCAGATTGTTTGAAGAATAAAACATTTCTATTCTGATTTCCAACTACGATTAGATTTAAACGAAGCTGTCTACGCATATTCTAGGCCCCCATCGTTGTATGCTTCTAAACCCAACCAATGGGAGTTCAAACGATATTTCTTCTGTAAACCTTTCCAAAATATATAATAAAATCAATTGGATATTAGGGTAGAGAACCATTTGGACAGCACCTTCTATTCCCGTCAGCAATGTTCATTAATCGAGCGCATTTCAACGAAATTACTTGTTTTTTTAGTACATGGTTAGTTTCTGACGATATCTTGTAATGTTCAAACAATCAAGCCATTTGGTTGGAACGCGGTCGAGTTATTAACGATACGGACGGGAATAGGGGGTGCTGTCCAAATGGTCCCGCTCCCTATTTAAGTATGCCGCAAAACAGTTGAATTCTTATAAAGTTTTTTTTTCGGTAGAATTTCCCTACAAGTTCAGATGATATGTTTTCGTTGTTCAACAAAACTTGGCCTCTTAACTTAACAGATATACCTTTCCCAGTCTTACTGTTGCGATAAGAGAACAAAATTGTGGAATAAGGAAGAATAATTATTTTATAGATTAGTTGAATTATAAGTGATGAACTAATGTAATTTTAAAAATTCACTCAAAGAGTCTGTCTCATTTGGAGAATTAAACTTGAAAGTGACATTTCGATAATTATCGAATAACCCTGCTCGCAGAGCAAGATTATTTTTGACAGATATCGAATCATTTTGCATCGATATCGTATTGAAATTGCTAGGTAGTACCAGCTATTCTTATGACCGGCATATTTTGGCAGAATAATTTTAATGTTTATATTGCCACTAGCGTTCTATTACTCATGGCTTTACTGTAAAAATCTTTGGAAAATGCTTCGGGTATTCTTTTGAAATTCCTTGGAATTTTTTGGGAACTTATGCAGAAGTATCTTGAGGAAAACTTTAGAAAACACCTGGAAGAGTTTTTCCGGATATTTTGCTTTTGAGAATTCTTTGGAAAATCGGACGTTCCTCCAGGAATTGCTTTGAAAAATCCTAACTTATTTATTATTTTTTAATATATTCGTAAATAATTTCCGAGGAAATACTCAAAATAATTTACAAAGCAATTCCTAATAGATTTTCCGAATAAATTCCTAGATTTCAACAAGAATAGCTTCGGAAATTCTCAAGGATTTTTTTTTAAAGATGCCAAAACGGTTTTTGCGGAACAACGATCCATTAATGTTCACTACATTTTTAATAGATTCGATTGGTATATTTTTCATCTTTTGAGAGAATTTCACTCATGATCACCGGGTATTGAAATTTCCCTGATTATGTCAGAAATTCCCTGATAATTCCAGGTTTTTCCCAGGTGGGGATAAATCCCTGATAATTCCAGGTTTTCTAGATTTTTCCAGGCGGTAGATACCCGGAAAAAATAAGTATTAAAGTGGCTCAAATTAGTATGGAAAAAACTTATTTCAATTTTTTGATGGCATTGTAGGAAAGGGGAAGGGAATGATGATTCCATCACTCGCCCACTGCAAGCCGAATGTACCTCTGCACTTGCCACGAGTTCAAGCGGAATATTATTGGAATTTTTGGATGAGGTTGACGACGGGCAGAGGTTCGTCTTGGTTAACGAGTTGCCCAGCTAATGTGATAGGAGATAGCAATTGATGAAATTCTAATTGGATATAGGAAACGAGCTTTTCCATTCATTTTCAATTCAATTCAATAATAAATATCAATGATTCCGTGAAATTTGATTCTAGGTTGAACAGAATCGATAAACATTCGAAAACAAATGAAATTTTTTAAAAATTGTATATTTTATCTTATAACTGCTGTATCTTAGAAACGGGAGCACTCAGACAAAAATACCGTATACCTTTTCCATTAGAAACTTAACGTACTTTCATAAAATCGGGTCGATATAAACGTAAAAAAAATATTTCCACCATTTCTGAAAAACCAACTATAATTAAAAAAAAAAAAAAACTTTTTTGTCAATAATTTCTCCATTATGACTCATAGTGCAAAAAAATACATATATTATCTGCTAAAACATATCAAAAAATAAAAAATATTGAAAAATTCGTTTTAAAGAAAATCAATTTTAAAGTTTTATTTTCAATATCCGAACAATTTTGTTTCGCAATGTATATTTTTTTCACATAGCCCCATTGATTACCTAAAACTTCGCCGAAAACATCAAAACGATCGGACAAGCCGTTTTCAAGTTAATATTTATGAAAATGTTCAAGGTGGTTTTGCTCAGGCCCTTGTCAAAAGATAGGCTAGAGTCAAAATGGCAAAACAATGATGGAAATTATGTTTTTTGATCACAAAGAATGCATATGCAAAATTTCAGGGAAATCCAAAAAAAATCATGATTTCACAGAGAATTGCTCAGCTACTACTAGAATAGTCAATTAGGTATAGGATAGAAATGGAAACGGTATGGAAGTCCATCAACTGTGCAAAATCCATCGGTTCGGTTGTGTCCTCGCTTTCCGCATCGCTTTTTAAATATATATGCAGATTAGTATGGGGAAAAATACTTTTTTACAGTTTTGCTCTTAGCGGCTTCAATTTACCGTCAATCACGTGACTCAATAAGTTAGCATATAGTCTGGAAAGGCTTTGCCGAAAAAGGTACGTTGCTGAAAGGTCTACCAAAAATGTTGATGTACAAACGTACAAACCATATGCAATTAAACAATGTTTCTGCCAGCACTACCGGACAACCTATGGTTCTTGTCGGAATTTTTAGCTTGTGAAATGATTCCGAACATGTAACTTCCATTAGCTCCAAATCAATAATTTTGAAATAACCTTAGTTAAATTATTGGGCCACGTAGTTCGGCAGTGTTGGCAGAATAAAAGATTTTTTGCATATGGTTTGAACAATCATTCTTCGAAGCGTTATAATGTTTTTCGTGGACGTTCCAGCAACGGACCTTCTTCAGCCAAGTTTTTCGGCATCCTTTGGATTATACTTTAACGCAATGTGCCACTTGGTTTACGATAAACTGAAACCTCTAGAAGTAAACATGCAAAAATATACGTTTTCCCATACTAGTTTCCATACAAACTTCAAACGCGATGCGTAAAGCGAATAAGCAACCAATCCGGCTCAAATTTGGCACAGTTGTTTGGGACCCAGAATGGTTTCGAAAAACCATCTATTTGAAAAAAATGAACATGACACCCCACTCTAATGACCATTTTGTATGAACAACAGCGATAGTGTTACAATTATTTCCGAGGGAAAATAAAGGAACACTTTATTCACCGTAAACATATTATCATTATCGTTTTCAGCCTAAAACTGAGCACACCCAAGGATGGCGACATCTTGCTGGATTACTCCAAGAATCGTATCACCGACGATGCCTGGAACTTGCTTCTCCAGCTGGCAGAGTCGCGGGAAGTGGTCAAAATCCGTAACGACATGTTCGGCGGTGAACGTATCAACATCACCGAGAACCGTGCTGTGCTCCATATTGCGCTGAGAAATCGCTCGAATAAGCCCATTCTGGTCGATGGAAAGGATGTAATGCCCGAGGTGAACGGCGTGCTGGAGCATATGAAGGAGTTCACCGAGCAAGTTTTGGATGGAGTATGGCGTGGTTATACCAACAAGAAAATCAGCGATGTGGTTAATATCGGCATTGGTGGATCGGATCTCGGTCCACTGATGGTTTCGGAGGCCCTGAAAGCTTACAACACCGGTATTCGTTCCCACTTTGTGTCCAACGTCGATGGTACTCACATTGCCGAAACGCTGAAGAAGCTCGACCCGGAGACAACTCTGTTCATCATTGCTTCCAAGACATTCACCACTCAGGAAACAATCACGAATGCCACCGCCGCCAAAAGATGGTTCTTGGAGCGTTGCGGTGAGCAAGAACATGTGGCTAAGCATTTTGTTGCCTTATCTACCAATAAGGAGAAGGTCGCTGCCTTCGGCATCAACACCAAGAATATGTTCGAATTCTGGGACTGGGTGGGTGGACGTTACTCGCTGTGGTCCGCCATTGGTTTGTCCATTTCGCTGGCCATCGGTTTCGACAACTTTGAGAAGCTGTTGGAAGGTGCTCACTACATGGATAATCACTTCTTGAGTGCTCCTTTGAATGAAAATGTAAGTGAAATTGATCGCAAATTCTTCTTCAAATTAATGAGATCCTATGTCACACGGTTATTATTTCATCCAACAGGCTCCAGTTATCTTGGCTCTTATGGGCATTTGGTACTCGAATTTCTACGGCGCCGAGACGCACGCTCTGCTGCCATACGATCAGTATTTGCATCGCTTTGCTGCCTACTTCCAGCAGGGCGATATGGAGAGTAACGGTAAGGGTGTAACCAAATCCGGCCAGCGGGTGAACTTCAACACCGGTCCGATTGTGTGGGGTGAACCCGGCACCAACGGGCAGCATGCATTCTACCAGCTGATTCATCAGGTAAGTGAGATAAGGGCTACATAGCTCTGACGGTAATTTATTCCCAAGTCATGCTCGCGATTGAACAGGCGAAGTATGGGTAGTGTATTCCATTATCAGTCACTTGATTTGCAGAATGAAGTTACCAATTCGACGAGAAACAAATAAACAATATTATCAATTCAGTAGAAATGGGCGATTAGCGAAGTTAAATTTTTCTCACAATCCGTACGCTAGACCTAACTTTTTATTTGGTGAAGCGCTATACAGCGCACCACTTCCGAAATTAGATTTAACGTATGGATTGTGAGAAAAATCCAACGCCGCTGGCGGCTAATTCGGTTTTCTACTGAATTGATAATGTATGGTACAGAGTGGGACGAAATGACACAAGTCAAAATCGTTTGGTTTTACAACATGTTTAATTGAATTGCAGAAGAATTTTTTTTCTGCACCGGTCCTGCAGCGTGCAGCTTCTTTTTCCAATATGCCCAAAGTTACACCCAGGTTTTGTTACGTTTGTTCTTGTTACTCCATAAACTAAGCATCAAGAACCCCAATACGTAATTTAATTACCAATGTGACGTATGCCCGCTACACCAAGGTGACTGAGAGATACTCAAGGAGATTTGCTCATAATAGAGTAGAGTGGGGCAAGAGTGTGCGTGGGGTAAGAGTACGTTTTCGATTTTTTGAAGTAATAAAAGTTACACCCAGGTTTTTACACGGCTTGATTTTAGTCGGTTAAGGCCTTTAGCGGCAATGAAACAATGAGTTAAACCCAGGAAAAAAATCACAAGAATTCAATGGAAAATATATATTAAGCTCTTTTAGTGGAATGTATTCAACTGTCTAAGACGAATTAAGTACTCTCCATTTAATTCCATCAATTATATATAATTGGTGGAATTAAATGGAGAGTACTTAATTCGTCATAGACGGAAAAATTCAAAGAAAATTCAGGTGGCATTTAGAAGTTGTGAAAGTTTAGTTTAACGAATTAATGAATTCCAACCGCGTAAAAAATCTTGGGTGTATGCACATATAAAATGGTATATAGGCTTCAATTCACCGACAAGCGGATGAGTTCAAAACTAATAGCGCTTTGGATCATGTAAACTGCCTTTAACCGCATAGTTGTCCCATCTTTGCTGGGTTCCCTATTCATATGGGGCAGTTATTTTTCGAAAGCATATTTTTCTCACTTGTTTGTTAAATTAGGTAGTTTAGCTGCTGTGCACCAAGATTTTTTTCCGACTAGGATAACTGACCTCGTCGCGAGCATAATTGATCGGTTGCTACTCCGTTATTGCCAGGCCAGCTGTGTTTACACAAAGAACCAATTGTTAACAGATGATATTTGGGACCAGCATTGACATTTCTTAATATCAATGAGAGGTCATGCGATGTTTACATATCTGCCCCTCTCCTCAATCTCTATAGAAACGCGAAAGATTAAAGGCATGCTACAAAAATCTCAACAAATATTTATTCTGGGCATGAAAATGTGCAATATCTGCTTTATTGTGTGTTTGTTATCACTTTCAACTCGGTGGAATAAAGGAATATGATTAATTTATTGACTAGTAATTATTCTTTGCATAATCTGTTAAAATAATTGAGAAATTTTAATGTTAGAACAAAGCGCAGCATCCTTCCATGACCGATTTTCATTTTCATTCATGTTTTCCAGGAGGAACTTCCGGAGGAATTCCTGGAGGAACTTCCGGAGGAATTCCTGGAGGAACTTCCGGAGGAATTCCTGGAGGAACTTCCGGAGGAATTTCGTGAGGAACTTCCGGAGGAATTCCTTGAAGAACTTCCGGAGGAATTCCTTGAGAAACTTACGGAGGAATTCCTGAAGGAACTTCCAGACGAATTCCTTGAGGACCTTCCGGAGGAATTCCTGGAGGACCTTCCGGAGGAATTCCTGGAGGAACTTCCGGAGGAATTCCTGGAGGAACTTCCGGAGGAATTCCTGGAAGAACTTCCGGAGGAATTCCTGGAGGAACTTCCGGAGGAATTCCCGGAGGAACTTCCGGAGGAATTCCCGGAGGAACTTCCGGAGGAATTCCCGGAGGAACTTCCGGAGGGATTTCCGGAGGAACTTCCGAAGGAACTTCCGGAGGAATTCCCGGAGGAGCTTCCAGAGGAATTCCCGGAGGAACTTCCGGAGGAATTCCCGGAGGAACTTTCGGAGGAATTCGGAGGAACTTCCGGAGGAATTCGGAGGAACTTCCGGAGGAATTCCCGGAGGTATTTCCGGAGGGATTCCCGGAGGAACTTCCGGAGGAATTCCCGGAGGAACTTCGGAGGAATTCCCGGAGGAACTTCCGGAGGAATTCTGGAGGAACTTCCGGAGGAATTCCCGGAGGAACTTCCGGAGGAATTCCCGGAGGAACTTCCGGAGGAATTCGGAGGAACTTCCGGAGGAATTCCCGGAGGAACTTCGGAGGAATTCCCGGAGGAACTTCCGGAGGAATTCCCGGAGGAACTTCCGGAGGAATTCGGAGGAACTTCCGGAGGAATTCGGAGGAACTTCGGAGGAATTCCGGAGGAACTTCCGGAGGAATTCCCGGAGGAACTTCCGGAGGAATTTCGGAGGAACTTCGGAGGAATTCGGAGGAACTTCCGGAGGAATTTCGGAGGAACTTCGGAGGAATTCCCGGAGGAACTTCCGGAGGAATTCCCGGAGGAACTTCGGAGGAATTCCTGGAGGAACTTCCGGAGGAATTCGGAGGAACTTCCAGAGGAATTCCGGAGGAACTTCCGGAGGAATTCCCGGAGGAACTTCCGGAGGAATTCGGAGGAACTTCCGGAGGAATTCCCGGAGGAACTTCCGGAGGAATTCCCGGAGGAACTTCGGAGGAATTCCCGGAGGAACTTCGGAGGAATTCGGAGGAACTTCCGGAGGAATTCCCGGAGGAACTTCCGGAGGAATTCCCGGAGGAACTTCCGGAGGAATTCGGAGGAACTTCGGAGGAATTCCCGGAGGAACTTCCGGAGGAATTCCCGGAGGAACTTCGGAGGAATTCGGAGGAACTTCGGAGGAATTCGGAGGAACTTCCGGAGGAATTCGGAGGAACTTCCGGAGGAATTCCCGGAGGAACTTCCGGAGGAATTCCTGGAGGAACTTCCGGAGGAATTCCTGGAGGAACTTCCGGAGGAATTCCCGGAGGAACTTCCGGAAGAATTCCCGGAGGAACTTCCGGAGGAATTCCCGGAGGAACTTCCGGAGGAATTCCTGGAGGAACTTCCAGAGGAATTCCTGGAGGAACTTCCAGAGGAATTCCTGGAGGAACTTCCAGAGGAATTCCTGGAGGAACTTCCAGAGGAATTCCTGGAGGAACTTCCAGAGGAATTCCTGGAGGAACTTCCGGAGGAATTCCTGGAGGAACTTCCGTAGGGGTGACCTGAGGGTGACCAAACTCACTTGGAAGTACTCAGCATGAGTTCCATTCGCTTATTTGTGAAAAATCCCAAATTTTAAGCCGTCGAACCACACCAATATGTCCAATTCCGAAAATGTCCTCTTTGGGTTCCCACTGGAACCGGCTCCTGGTTGGCCACCTAAAGGTGACAAAACTCACTTGGAAGTACTCGGCATGAGTTCTAGTCGCTTGTTTGAGGAAAATCCTGAATTTTAAGCCGTCGAACGGCACCAATATGATCAAATCCGTAAATGTCCTCATTGGGTTCCCACATGTATTCAATTAGAGTAGCATCACTTTCATCCGTTACCACAGATATTGATTTGGGACTAATCACTAACTCTTAGATGGAAGCAATGCACTCTGCATTGTCGAGATCTGTCCTGGCCACGTCCTTGCGAATGCTGAGGAAGGGGAAGGATTGTTTGTTGGACACCTACTTAAGAAAGATGCAGAGAACTCTACGACCTCTCATAGGTGCCACGGGAGGTTTTGGGATTGTGTGGAAGGTTATAACAGTAGGAATCGTTTTGGTATAACGTGAAGCACAGAAAGAACTAAGATAAAAACACAAAGTAGAAAAGGGACGAGCCTGGAATTGAACCCACGACCTCCTGCTTATAAGGCAGAAGCGATAGCCACTAGATCACCGAGCTCGTCGGGTTCCCACATGTATTCAATTGCAATAAAAATGATTAGTTTCTAAATAGGAATAAAAATGAAATCTGAAAACTTCCAAGCTCATTTTCTCAGCTTGATCAAAATGTTACATGTTACAAAATGTTACGCCGATTTGAAAAAGTTCCCTAGATATGATATCTCGTCTTTTTGTATTTTTTGCCTTTCTCGTACACCAAGGTGCGAAAAGGCTATATATTCACTTCCAAGACGATTTTGTGATAGAAGGCCCGGATACCCATAGTGTTATTTACCAATCGACTCAGCTCGACGAATTGAGATGATGTATGTCTGTGTGTATGTGTATGCGTGTGTGCATGTATGTGCGCAAAATAAAACTCACTCATCTTTTAGGCACTTATCTTGATCCGATTTTTTGCAACAAGTTGAATTTGCCGGGGAATCCTGTTCCATTGTTTCGTATTGAAAATTGGCCAGATCAGACTATGGGGTAAAAAATTATGGCCAAAAAATGATTTCTATACAAAAAAAAATCAAGCTAAGAAAATCTCACTCAAATCTTTTAGGTATATATAATGCACGAGAAAGGCACAAATATCGCTAGATTGATGAATCAGGGTTTTTTAGTTTTAGTTTTTGCCCACCTTTGCGTACTGTGCAACGTTTTATACTAGCTTTTTGTTATAATATATATATCAAAAATTAGTATAGTTGAAAGATTCTTTGCCAATATGGTTCAATTTTAGGGTGTATTTCGAAAAACAAATTATTGGTATTTTTTCTATGTAAAATATTTTTTCCACAACCTCATACCATGAAAATGGCCAACCTCTGTTCCATTGCTATCGTTTGTCCATAAATATCAACGCCTCAGTAAAATTCTAGGTTGGATAGAATCGAAAAACATTCGAAAATGACTGAAAATTAAAAAAAAATCGGTGTATTTTATCTTATAACGCTGTACCTCAGAACCGGCAGCATGAGCATGAGCATGATGACCGTAGTTGCTACTCCGTGAT
This sequence comes from Armigeres subalbatus, assembly GCF_024139115.2. Lineage (NCBI taxonomy): Eukaryota > Metazoa > Arthropoda > Insecta > Diptera > Culicidae > Armigeres > Armigeres subalbatus. Next base: position 310,610,375 of record NC_085141.1, read on the forward strand.
TGACCAGAACTAGCGGAATTGCACAGGGAACCAACAGATGGGACTTGGGATTAGCACTCCATCCTCAATGTGCACGTTCCGAAAGCTTAACTTTTAATGGGTCAATAACGGCGCCGGCCACGTCCTTACGATCATCTAGGGAAGGGAAGGAATGTTATTGTAACAACCGTTGTTTTAGAGACCGACGAATCGTCTGCATCTCTACGGTTGTTACGGGAAGGGGAAGGAGTATTGTAAGTAGGGAGAGGAAGTGTCATTACTTAGATCAGGATTCACATTGGTAAGTGATATAATCCAAGTAACTAGCATATTAATGTTAACGCGAGAACAAAGTATACGTTGTAAACGTATTTTGCTGTGTCTCAAAACCGGCAGCAGTTAGAAAAAACATATACCGTATACCTTTTCCAATGGAAATTTTGCTTTACTGTACTTCCATAAAATCTAGTCGATGAAAGCGTAAAAAAAATATTTCGACCATTTTTGAAAGACCATCAAAAAGTACAAAATTGAAATCTTGAAAAAAAAAATCATGATTTCACAGAGAATTGCTCTACTACAGACACAGAGTACAGACCATTTTGGTTCTCCAAAACGTGCTGGAGTTCAGAACATGCGAACTACCCGATTAACCAAGTTCTGGATGATATATCCGTGCATCATTAAACATCCCAGCAGTTCCATCGAGCTGGTAGGATTTCACTCATTTCTTTAACAAGCTTACAGTGCACCCTCTATAAGTCGGGGTTCTAAGACTTGATATCGACTCGTGGAAGCCAATGATGCCATAATACAATATTTTCTCGGTTACTCTGATAGACCTTTCAAACATTTTTTCAAGGAACTTTCACATTTCGATATTGCCTATATTACAGACCCTTTTTGGTTCTTCAAAACGTCCTGGAGCCCAGATCATTTGACCTATCCAATGATTCAACTTATGAACGATGTTAGATATAATATCCCAGTAGATTCATTGAGCTTAAATAACTCCAATCACCATTTGTACAAGCCACTGCAGACCTCCATGGTTCGCTAAAATATCCTGGGAGCCGTATTGTTTGATGTAATCATCCAAGCCAGTGAACGCAGTGGTTCTACGCCCCAACAAAAAAAGTCCCCACATTCAAATGGACTTTGCTCGACACAAACACCTCCTTATTTTCTGTATTAGAGTGATTTTTTCGTAAGTAGAAGTTCATCACTTCAAACACCTTCTTAGTTATTGTGCATCTGGTAGATATCTTGATTATAGCTCAAGATCATTTTGGAGGACCGTGGACATCTTATGTTCATGGAAATTAGGAAAATATGCTTTTTGATACTGACGATGAGGACATTGCAAAAGTCATGATTGATCTGCTAGATACTTTGAACTGAACTCGAGAATGTTTTTGAATACCATCATCATCGTTTTCAAGAAAATTGGGTTTAAATGATGCGCATAATGAGAACATTGCAAAAGCCTTGGTTGATCTGGTAGATAACTTGGGTTGGATTCGAGAACGCTTTGGAGTGCCTTGAGCATCACGTATTCAAGAAAATTGGGTTTATATGATGCGCATATCCCTATTGGACCAGATTGGGTATATCCTGATGATAAGGACATTGCATAAGCCTTGGTTGATCTGGTAAATACCGTGGGCTGAACTCGAGAACGTTTTGAAGTACTTTGAGTACTCGTATTTCTAAAAAATTATCACTGTCTAAGCTATCAGGATGACTAAACTTGATTAAGTATTTAGAATTATCAAACAATGTGGTATAAGATCCGAACATTTCAGGTTTATCTGCATGGTCTCAGAAGCGAAATCTTCCCAAGGTTTCGGAAATCTATGTCTTCAGGGTAATGTCAAACTTGACCTCCGATTTTTTCCTGTGAAACCGACATCCTGATGAACATTTTTGCTGAATAAAGTGAGGACCTATCGATAGAGATCTCTATTCTGTGATTTTTCACAGCCAATCTAAAATGCTGGGCATATATGACCCATTCGTCCCGAAAGGTACCGTTCGAATTACCGGAGGTCCACGGTACGAGATTTCATTCAAGGTTTTATGACAGCAATCAACATAGCTAGTTGGTTAGTTTTATTGGTGCTAACATTACTATGCATGAACCTTTCATAAATCATTGTAAAGAGCTACACACGTCAAAAGCATATTAACCTTATGTATGGATGTAATGGAAAGGGTAATAAATCCTATTTTCAATGCTTTTCAAAGCCACAAGTTGTAGTCGTAAAGTTGTCAAATGAATAATCATAATTAACTTGTTTGCTTTTTGAAAAGTTTATAACGGTGTTTAATAAAAGCAACTTTTTTTTTTGGTTTTTTAAATAATATTCTCATAATACATTCATAGTGTTTATCGAGATTGGTCCACTTGGCCAGCTAGTTCTTCTTCTTCTTATTGGAATAACATTCCCCACTGGGACACTTCCGCCTCGCAGCTTAGTGTCCATTCAGCACTTTCACAGTTATTTACTGCGAGATTTCTAAGCCAAGATACCATTTTTGCATTCGTACATCATGAGGCTAACACGATGATACTTTTATGCCCAGGAAAGTCGAGAAAATTTCCAACCTCAAAATTTTCTAAAACGAATAGGGAATCGAACCCAGCAACCTTCAGCATGGGTTTGCTTTGTAGCCTCGCATCTTAACGCTCGGATAAGGAAGGTCCACTTGACCATATCGTACTCTGATCATCAGAAGGTTGTCATGATGGTTTTATTGTTAGTGTCCTGTTTCCGTTGTTTTCAGAAGTTCAAAGGTCAAAGTTTTATTAATTATGACAATAATATCTTCCAACCAGAAACATCGTTTCAAACGTTATTTAATATATTGCCCTTATTAATCGCAACCGTTTCAAGCAACACTCACTAAGGTCAAGCACTCGTCTGTAGATGATATAATCTACACCACACACCTCCAACCATACATAAGTAATAAAGTAGCAAAATCATTCCACGTCTTTTTTCTGAACGAACGATATTTCTTTCCATTATCAGCAAATCTGCCTTGGCTCTAGTTAGCATATTCCATATTTATGTGTTCGGTGGAGATTTAACCACCGAAACTGACGGTGAAATGTAAATGACTGACCTTTTCACCTGTTTCAATTTTATCGCCACCACCGCACAGAAGTTGCTTCTTGATTACATTTCATGGGTGGAGAATTCATACCTACTTCCACTGGAAAAACTCAATCTGAGTATTGATGGCAATCCTTCAACTGTTTAAACAAGGACTGCCGCAAGAGTGGCCTCCACGGTATTTTATATCGCCTGGCCGTACCAACGTGTCGGTTTTGGGTGGAAATGCCCTTAATCACCTCCTGATTTGATGGTGGTGGTGGCGGCATACGGTTATTACGTTTTGTTCTAACTAAGAAATCACCAAGTGCGAGCGTGCGAAGGTGTGATACATTATCAAAATCTCAACGACTTGATCGCACTACGAGAAGTTTCGACAAAGAAGGTGGTCAAAATATTGCGCTGTAGGCAACTCGAATCACGGAGTCCAGTTTTAATTTTGACCACGATGAATCTCGCTCGTGCATTGCCCCCTTCATACCCAGTACATACTTTTAGCGGTGGTTATCATGAAAAGAAAAAACATACGCCAGGTCACCTGGTGGAGAATTCTTTAGAATTTAAAGACCACTTCTCGCCGACAGAAATACGCTTTCGAGAGCGAACCTATTTCGTGATAGACGGTGGTAAGTAAGGAATTGTCGAATGGCAGTATGCTAATTCCGACAGCTCGAGATGACTATCGCGTGCCTCCGGCTTGTAGCTGTAATGAACTGGAATGTCCATCTTTTACATTCACTGAGTACCCTTTCTAATGCAAACACGAAGGTTGACGAAGTATTTTAATGTGAGGTTGCTATCACCCATAGTAGAGATAACAAATCCACATTATTACCTGTTTATAATGTGTATAAGGGTTTCTTAAATAGGTGTCAACATGTACCTTTAGATAAAAAAAGAACAAGACATTAAAACGTTAGCCCTTTTATAGCATTGATCCAGATTATTAAACATTTCCCTTTATTTTAACTAATTCACAGGGTACCCGCCTAATTCCGTGCGACTTTATCGCCCCGGTCTTTACCCACAACCCCGTGGAGAGTGGTGGCATGCATAAAATTCTACTGGCCAACTACCTCGCCCAGACAGAGGCCCTGATGATGGGCAAAACCGAGGACCAAGCCCGTGCCGAACTGGAGAAATCAGGCTTGTCCGGCGACAAACTGGAACAGCTGCTGCCGCACAAGGTTTTCACCGGTAATCGGCCGACCAATTCAGTCCTGGTTAAGAAAATCACACCGTTCGTGCTGGGAGCTCTGATTGCCATGTACGAGCACAAGATCTTCACACAGGGTGTCATCTGGGACGTGAACTCGTTCGACCAGTGGGGTGTTGAGCTCGGCAAACAGCTGGCCAAGGCCATCGAAGTCGATCTGAATGATTCCAATAAAACTACCTCACACGACTCATCCACCAACGGTTTGATCAACTTTATCAAGGTCCACTGGGAACAGGACGGAATCTAAGCATGTTATCGAGTGGGAGCCCTGCGCTGCTATACTCATCTCTCAAACGAAATGAAGAAGTACACATATTATGGTTAATGTTAAACACATATTAAATTATTCTTGAACGTACGTACGTTTCAATATAGTCGATTCAAATTATAAAAAGTAGCATTGCTCTGCAACTCTAATTGGCGCATGAAAACTTAAAACAGATGCTTTCGATAATAAAGGTGAAACAAACACGTTTAAACAATATTTTGTTTTATTGCATTCAAACACGATGACCTGCTCCCTATACAGTATCATCGCATGACGAGCGATAGTTCTTGCGGTGTGAAAAAGTCATTCTGATTTATTTTTTTCTCGGAGTGTCGGATGAAGTGTTGCTTGTTCGCATGATTGTTTGTTCCTCAACTACCGCATTGCCCATTAAAGTAGCTGGTTTTGGGCATTTTCCTTTTCATTTTCATATCGCTGTTTGATAGGACGACCACCAGCGAAATTATGAATATTCATAACTAGGATAATTTATAGTTTGTGGAAATATTTGACGAAAAAATGAACAATTGTAGAACTGTGGCCAAACGAGATGGTCTTTTCGCGGAAAGCTATTTCCCGGGCTTCGTGAAAAAATGAAATTAGTTTCGAATACCTGGCTGCGGTTATGTTTCATGCGTCTGTTATGAACATTCATAGCCTACGGGGCTTACTACCTTTGACCCCTGGCAGAAGATCAATTTATTTGGTAATAAAATGGAAATTAACAAATCAATTGAAAGAACTAGGTAGAATGGAATTTTTATAGGTATTTAGACCTCAACAGTGAAGCCGTCTTCAGTACTTCGTATTTGACCCGTCTTGAAGAAAGATCATAATGTTTTGGGCTACAATTATAGCCACTCGAGAAAACCCTCCGAAAATTCCTTTTTTTCGAGCAGTTCCTGGGAGTATGTACGGTGAATTCTCTCTTACTCACTATTGAAGCGACTATGGAGTCAAGTGCTGTCAGCAGTTGGTTTGATGGGAAATGCCAGCGAGTGAAGGGCGATAAAAAGGATGTCTTCGGATTAGGGTGGTCGGTATTGGCCATTTTCGACAAATAACGGTATTCTTAGTTCCTCCGGAAAGTTATCCACAAATTCCTCTGAAAATCGTTCGAAAATTTTTCTCATGTTATTGTAATTCCTCCTTTTCTAGAAACCCCTAACTATTTTTTTAGGGAATTCATGAGGAAATTCCTTGAAGATTTCTTTTCTTCTCTCCAAGTTTTATTTCTAGACATTTCTTCGGCTATTCTTCCAATCATCGGCATTTCCTTCAGGAATGCATTCGTGAGTTCCTTCAAGAATACATACGGAATTTCCTCCAAAATTCCACCAGAAGTTTCTTCAGAAATTTATGACGGAAATCCTCCGATTTCGCTCCATAATTTCACTTGTAAATCTATAAGAAATTCCTTCGGAAATTATTCTATGGACTTTTCCGGGCATTCCTCCAGGAACTCTTCCTTTAATTGCTCCGGGATAACTTCCAGTTTTTCTTTTCGGGAATACCTCCATAAATTCAAGCGAAATCCTATTGAATTCATTCTAAAACTCTTTTCGCAATTACTTCAGAATATCCTTCAGGAATTCCTCTAGAAATTTCTTTAGGAATTTCTCCAGGAATGCGGCCAAGTATTGCCCCGGGAATTCTTTCAGGTGTTTTTCCGGCAATTCCTTCAGGTATTTCTCTAGGAACTCTTTCAGGAATTCCTCCGGGAATTTTTCCGTGGAATTGTCCTAGAGTTCATTCCGGACATCACTCGGAATTTACTCCAGAATTTCATTCGGAAATTAATTTGAGAGTTCCTCCAGGATATCTTCCAAGAGTTCTTCCAGGAATTTCTTCAGAAGAAACCCCCGGAAATTCATCCGGTAATTTCTTCAGCAATTCATCTGGGAATACTTTCAGAATCCCATCTAAGAATTTCTGCATAAATTCCTCTTGGTATTTTTCCGAGAATTCCTTCAGATATTTCTCCGGAAATTCCTTCAGGAACTCCTCCAAGAATTATTTCAGGACATCCTTGTGGGCATTCCTCCGGAAGGGCTTGTGGTAGTTCCACCGGGAGTTCCTCCAGGAGTTTTACCAAGAGTTCCTCCGGGAATCACTTCAGGAACTTCATAGCGAATTCCTGGAGGATTCCTCAAGGATTTTCTCCGAAAATTCTTCCTGTAGTTCTCCGAGAAATTTCTCCAGAAGTTCCACCGGTAGTTCCTCCGGGAATTCCTCTGATAATTTCTACGGGATTTCCTCCAGCTATTCCTCTGGGAGTTCCTCCGGAAATTACTCTGGGAGTTCCTCCTCAGAGGAACACCCGGAGGAACTGCCGGTGAAACTCCCGGAGGAATTTCAGGAGACACTTCTAGAAGAATTCCTAGAGGAACTCCCAGAGAAAATATCAGAAGAACTTCGGGAGGAATTTCCAGCTTAATTTCTGAAAAAAACCCAAATGGTTTCCTGAAAAAGAGCTACTGGTGGAACTCCCTGAAAAATTCCCGGATGAACTCCAGGAATGGAATTACAGGAGGAGCTCTCGGAGGAATTCTCGAAGGAACTTCCGGAGGAATTTCTGAAGAAACTCCCGGGAGAATTTCAAAGAAGCCTCCAGAGGAAATGCCAGTGAAGCTATCAGAAGAATTCTCGGAAAAAATCTTGGAGAATTCATCTTATAGACAAATCTCGTCTAGCTGAAACCTTTGTAGGGGTATGTAGCTGGACCATCATCATCATCAGAGGACCTCCCGGAGAATTCCCAGAGAAATTTTCGGAGGAGCTTCTGGAGGAATTTCTATATAAGTTCCTGAAGAAGCCTAAATGAATTCCAGAAAGCCTGAATGAATTTCCGAAGTAAATTCTGGAGAATTTCCCGTAAGAAGGCGGAAGGAACCCCCGTAGGAACTGCCGATAGAACTACCGGAATTATTCTCGGAGGAATTCCAGGAGAAATTCTTGGAGGAACTGCCGGTGGAACTCCTGCGAGAAATCCCGGAGGAACTCCAGGAGGAATTTTTGGAGAAACTCCTGGTGGTGGATATCTTGAAGTTTCCACCGGAATAAGGCAAAGACAAAGGTGCTGTTTGAAAGAGATGGCGCCACAACATTTAAAGTAAAATTAATTTCCTTGTATGGACAAATCATCCGTTCTCATCAACTACGCATCGGATCAATATTGTACCCACGACTTGTTTCACAGCTTTGAACAATAAAAGAGATTTCATTGTACCTCCCCTCCATACTAAATTCTAGCAGTTTACTTTAAATTTCTTCAGGATTGTTCTCCACCTCGTGTGTGTGGAAGGAACATTGAAAACTTACGATATCGAACAGCAGATGTCACTAGTGTATATGCTATATTACATTGATACAGACACGCAGCAACACCACCTGTTGCCTGATAAAGGAAATATTGCAATTATACAATCAGGTCACAGACAAACAGACGTAACACTAACGAAATTCCCATCGACCATGAATTCAACGGCCGTTTTAAATTCAATTGGTTGCTGGTTTCACACCCAGAGGCGCGCGCATCGTATACCTTCGTGATTGACACTTCACACTAGCGCCTTCTGTTGACATTGTTGTACTAAACTTGGTTTCGTGCAACATGCACGCGAGATGGTGGCAAAGTAACTGAGCTATGAATTTTCCAGGAAAATGTTCTAGCTGTTACGTCTGTTTGTTTGTGATCAGGTGTAGTAGGTGTAGTTAAAATGTTTTGAAAGGGCCTCAAATGGATTTTTGGCTAGAATGCAACTGACGACGTCGTATTCTTTCAGAATTTTTTTGGGAATTAATTTAGGAATTGGAGATCGTCAGTTGCGTTCTAGCAAAAATTCCGCTTGAGGCCCTTCCTAAATATTTTAACAACAGCCACTACACCTGACGGTATAATTGCAATATTTCCATTATCAGGCGACAGGTGGTGTTGCTGTGTGTTTGCATCAATGTAATATTGCATATACACTAGTGACATCTGCTGTTCGATATCGTAAGCTTTCAATGTTCCTTCCACACACACGAGGTGGAGAACAGTCTTTAAGAAATTGAAAGTATACAGCTAGAATTTAGTATGGAGGTACAATGAAATCTCTTTTATTGTTTAGAACTGTAAAACAAGTCTTGGGAACAAAAAATCCAAAAATTATTTGTTGCTTTTTGACCTAGGTTTCATATTGATGCGATGCGTAGTTAATGAGAACGGATGATTTGTCCATACAAGGAAATTAATTTTACTTTAAATGTTGTGGCGCCATCTCGTTCAAACAGCACCTTTGTCTTTGCCTTATTCCTTCGAAAATTCCATTGATGATTTCATTTTCGGTATAGTTTCTGTATAAATTTTCGGTGGCATTCCTGGAAAAAATCTTTAAAATTTTCACAAGAAATTATTCGAAAATTTCAGGGAAAATTTTATGGAATTTACACAAGAAAATCTAAGATTTATCGCGAAATTTTCAGCAATGTTTACTGGTAATCCTGCGGAATTTCCATGGAGTATTCTTTGGAATTCCATGGTGGAATTTTTCAGACATTTTTATGAGAAACAGCACGAAGGAATTATCTGAAGAATTCCCTGCAGAACTTATACAGGAGTTCGTGGAGGATTTATTAGAGTAAATAATCATGAAATTTATGGTGGAATTCCTGAAGACATTGCCGAAGAAGTTGTTATATAATATTCTCACTTTGTTTAAAAATATCTGATGTTATTGCTCATGCATTTTTATATCCATTATTGTTTTAATCATTTTTGTTGTTAAATAAACCCACAACGCGAACGTTGCATTTTTTTTTTTAACTAATTTCATTTGCTAATTATCTAATACATACAACACTATCATCCTTATTTGCTATGTTATATTTTTAGTTATTATTAATACATTTCAATTGCCTCTGGCAGTTAGAATTTTTCCTCTGGTTGAATTGAACCATGTAGGAATTACAATGTTTTCAACTTAAACTAAACTTAACCTATTTTACACTAAGGGCACAAGAAGTTAATCGTTGCAATAGAAGATTGCAACGATGTTTGTCTAAAATTGGAAATTATTTTGTTGGATATTTGTGGCACTGTCTCAATATTAGCAATTTTATGAAGTTCATTGGTACTCTTGGTACTATACCACGGAGGCAGCTTCAGAATCCTTTCAAAATTTTATTTTGAATCCTCTAGAGTGCCTTCTTTCTGGTATTGCAGCAACTAGTTCATATTGGCACAGCATACAACATGACAGGTCTAAAAATTTGTTTGTAAATCAAAGATTTGTTCTTGAGACAAAGTTTTGATTTTCTGTTTATTAGCATCACTTAATATAGGTATTTGTTACATTTGCCTTGAATGTTATTAAAAAACTCAAAGGTGCAGCCCGCACAAGGAGCAATGGGCTTCGGTATTTTTGGATATTAGGGGCGCTTTTGATTCAGTTTCCATTGAAGTACTGTCAGACAATCTGCACAGTAATGGACTACCTGTATTTTTAAATAATTTCTTGTACAATTTGTTGTCAGAAAAAAAAATGAACTTCACACTCGGCACTCTGACAACTTCCAGAAATAGTTACATGGGCCTTCCCCAAGGATCATGTTTAAGTCCCTTGCTTTATAATTTCTATGTTAAAGATATTGATAATTGTTTGGAAGAACAACTTGACAAGACAACTTGCAGATGATGCCGTGGTCTCTCTTAGAGGCCCATGTGCAGCTGTCTTGCAAGGACCATTGCAAAGTACCCTAGATAGTCTGACTGTTTGGGCCAGACATTTAGGGATCGAGTTTTCACCGCAAAAAACTCAGTTGGTTGTGTTTACTAGGAAGCGGTACCCTGCTCAACTGAAACTAAAGCTGTTGAATGATAACATCAACCAATCTTTATCTTCTAAATACCTTGGGGTCGTGTTTGATTCCAAATGTACCTGGAAACTCCACATTGAGTATTTGATACAAAAATGCCGGAAAAGGATCCATTTTCTACGTTCTATCTCCGGAACATGGTGGGGTGCTCACCCGGAAGACCTCATCAAACTCTATAGAACGACTATTCTCTCTGTTTTAGAGTATGGCTCCTTCTGCTTCCTCTCAGCAGCTGATTGCCACCTGATCAAATTGGAACGAATTCAGTATCGTTGTTTGCGTATTGCCCTTGGCTGCATGCATTCAACGCATAACATGAGCCTGGAGGTGCTTGCTGGAGTCACTCCTTTGAAGCACCGTTACTGGGAGCTCTCGCTTAGAATACTCATCAAATGTGGAACAAGTAACACACTTGTTCTAGATAACTTCGATAATATGCTTGAACTAACTTGCCGTTCAAGATTCCTGAGAGTTTATCTCAACTACATATCATCAGATCTTTGTCTTCCGTGTTATAATCCCCCTCGAGTTGACTTCACCAACGACAGTTCCTCAATTGTATACGATCTGTCCATGAAACATGCTATTCAAGGAATACCAGATCATCTTCGACAAATATCTATTCCTCACTTTTTCTGAAAAATATGAACATGTCAGTTGCAACAACAGATATTTCACTGATGGTTCTCGCATCAACGGATCCACTGGCTTCAGTGTTTTCAATGTAACTTCAACCACCTTCCAAAACTTCAGGAACCGTGTTCGGTTTATGTTGCTGAGCTGGCAGCAATTAACTTCGATTTGGGGATAATTTCCAATCAGCCCGTAGACCATTATTTCATCTTCTCGGATAGTCTTAGTTCTATCGAGGCACTCCGGTCGATGAAACCTGTTAAGCACGCATCTTACTTTCTTACAAACATAAGAGAGCAGATGCGTGTTTTGGTCGAAAGATCATTCAAGATTATCTTTGCTTGGGTCCCTTCTCACTGCTCAATCTATGGCAATGAGAAGGCAGACTCGCTGGCAAAGGTGGGCGCACAGGAAGGTGAGGTTTATGATAGACAATTCTCGAGCAACGAGTTTTTCCCATTAGACCGTCAGAGTACTCTTCAAAGTTGGCAAAGAAATTGGACACACAACGAACTTGGACGGTGGCTATTTTCTATAGTTCCAAAAGTTTCTGGGCGAGTGTGGTTCAGAGGTGAGGACTTAAGTCGAGGCTTCATTCGCGTGATGTCGAGACTTATGTCTAATCACTATTCACTAAACGCACATCTGTACAGAATAAACCTTGTCGTAACTTGTAAACTTATGTAGGTGCGGAGCCGGTTATGATGACATCGATCACGTAGTTTGGTCCTCCTCGGAAAATGACGCCTCCAGAGAGCAATTATTGGATACCCTAGTGGCCCGAGATAAACAACCCTTCAGGGAAGTTCGAGGTGTTTTGGGAGATCGTGATGTGATCTACATGCAGGCCATTTATACCCAAGTAACAATTTTCATGCCTGTTAGATTTATTTAATTCTTATAGCTGATTTATGAAAGCAGTCACCATGGCTAGTTGCTCAGATTTATTGGCGATCTTATTGCTATCAATAAACCTCTAATAAATCTGTTCGAAAAGCTTCAAACGTCAAATGCCGACTGGTCTTGTTAGCAGCTCTACGGTTGTAACGAAGAGCATAATAAGTCCAATTTTCAAAGCTTGATCAAAGCCATAATTTTGGGTCGTAATGTGGTCAAATGAATAACCCAAATAAGAATATTTACATTGCAAAGGGTTTATAACGGTGTTTTATAAGAGCAACATTTTTCTGATCGAAATCTATGATGACCATATTGGAAATGGAGAGCCATCTTCAAGTCAGTGAAATTTATCACTAGAATTTATGATTAGACGGTATTTTCGCCGCAAAAGACACGTTTTTGGTAAAGGTTATAAAAAACAAACATATTTGGGTGTAATATTAATTAATTTAGTGAAGATTTACGTTATTGATGTTATAATATTTTTAAATTCATTGCCCAAAACTGTATTATTTTGCGGGCGCGTAGTGCTTTCACCATGAAATCGAGCGCGCACCTCATTTCCATGAAAGTACATTGAAAAAAAAAACTTGAAAAAGTATTATTTTGTAGTCATCCTCATCATGATTTTCATCATCACTTTAGTTTGTTTTTATTTGTTTGCAAGATTTTGTTTCTCTTTTTTCAAAGCAAATTTTTGACAGCTGACGCAGCCAAATTCCTTTTTTTGCGGGCGGCTTGAAACGGATTTTTATATATGTACTCTTATAAGAGGTTTATAGTGGTAATCTAGAGAGGGCCATTTGGACATATCTTACTCTTATAGTGGTCATCAGAAGGTAATCATGTAGTAATGGGTTTTATTGTCAGTTCTTGTAATTCGATCTTGAAAACCATTTCTAGAGCGGAATAAAACTTGAAATGTTACTTGGGATAGTTTTATTTGTGCTTCTGATATCAAAATCTAATAGTTTGTTTTTTTTTTCTTTCTTCAAAGTTTTTTTTTGTGTGTTTAGTCTCTGCTTTCTGTTCCATAGAGCACCATAGCTCTTGCCATCCGGAAGATGCTCCCAGTCGAACCATTCCTCGAGCACGACGACACGCCACATCGTCCCTGACGCCAAATACCCGGATGAGAAGCTGAAATTCCCTGATCCAAAATCCTAAGCCCCGTCCATCCTTAAACATTGTAAACTAACCTCGAGTCACCACGAGTACGCTGGCTTCTACCCCTCTCTTACTAACTGAAAAAATAAATGATATTGATTGTATATATCACAAAGAACCATGGCTCCGTAAAGTGTTATACACGCCTGAGCCTACCAAATAAACGAAATTGGAAAAAATTCAAAGAATCCAATGAAACTTTCTTGAAAGATTCTGAATTTGGTTATGAGATGTTGTTTATCTGAGATGCGTATTGTTGCGAGGAATGACAACAGAAATTTGACTCAAGACGAAGTTTCTTCATATTACCAAACATTATCTCTTGACATCTGTCTGTCCAAGCGACGTTCACTAATAGGTAGATGCTGTAGGTAGATAGTTTTCACAAAGGTGGCGTCTTCATGGATTTTATACAAAAGAAAGTTGATCCGAAATAAACTTTCTTCAAAGTTCAAAACTCAATCGTAAATAGCGAATTTGATAGCGCGTCGGAGGGAGATGATATTTTTAATGGATGGAATAACTAACAGCAACCAAGCTACCATGCCAAACCAGATGCCACCGAAACAGTCCATTTTCGCAATTAACTCTTTCTTTTTATAAAATGTTGGTCCTGAGAAGAACCAATTTTCTTTTCCCAATGTTCCTTTCCAACTAACTGACACCACAATTTGTAATAAATTTTCAGCATCGGCACTGGCGGTGCGGGATCGCCACAGTGCTATTTTTATGGTCAATACGATCGCTTTGTGCGTCTGCTATGGGTAAAACCTTGTTCAAACTGAGGATTAGATCCAAACCCGCAAGTGATTGATTTTTGATGTCTGTGCTAGTGATGCATGTACGTGATTGGTTAGTATACCTATTTCCAAACTTTTTTATGAATTTTTGATAATAAATAATTAAAAATCAGTATTTTCAAATAAATACAAAGAAGCGTTGACTCATCCTTGATCGAATGGTCCAAAAAAATTGAAAATCCATCGAGAAACGGCTTAGATATTAAAGTTTAAAGTCTATCATATTTTCGTGACGGTCCCCGATTTTCGCAATCGTAAAGTGTACCCCAATATAGAAAACACAGACGTAGTCCTACGTCAAAATTATTTTTTGATCTAGCAGAAGTCCTAAATATTTCGCTTCGCTAGACCAATTAATTGGAACCCCATTCATAAGTCTGCTAGAAGGTTTCAAATAAGAAGCTCTCGGGGAAAATAATAGCTAATAATGTTTTGGAAGCATTCGGGGAAAATTTCTATTTTTGCAAGTAAGTGGAGAAAATATACAAACTTTTTTGCAATCTACTACAAATGACACAAAGGCTTCGCACTTTGGCTGAGAGGCCCGTTTCATCTGCAAACAAAAATTTTTGACACCCTGGTGATAAATCAGATAAGTCAGAAGTAAAAATATTATACAATATGGGCAGTTTAATAATGTACAGAGAAAAATTAAAATTCATCAATTTTACAATCAATCCTTCATGCCTATCCTATAACAAGAAAAGCAACTCCATTCGAATATCCTTCAGATTTGTTAAACCGAATTAAATTCGTAGCTCTTAATAACTGATGAGTGGTTGAATGCCCGTGGCGAAAACCAAATTGCTCATCAGCAAAAACAGAATTGTCATTAATATGAACCATCATTCTATCTAAAATAATCTTTTCAAACAGTTTGCTTATTGAAGAAAGCAAGCAGATTGGGCGATAACTAGAAGCCTCAGCTGGATTTTTGTCCGGTCTCAAAATTAGAACAACTTTGGCGTTTTTCCATTTACCTGGGAAGTATGCTAATTGAAAACATTTGTTAAATAAATTAACCAAAAAGGAAAAAGAGTTCTCAGGAAGTTTTTGGATAAGTATGTAGAAAATACCATCATCACC
This sequence comes from Armigeres subalbatus, assembly GCF_024139115.2. Taxonomy (NCBI): domain Eukaryota; kingdom Metazoa; phylum Arthropoda; class Insecta; order Diptera; family Culicidae; genus Armigeres; species Armigeres subalbatus. The sequence continues at coordinate 310,625,405 of NC_085141.1, forward strand.
CGGGGCTTTCATATTTTTAAATTTCCTAGTAATAGATCTCATTTCATCCAAATTAGTTCCCAACGAAGGGTCAAAAACATTCTCTTGATTGAGGATGTCTTCGAAGCTCCGTGTAATCTTATCCTCAATTGGAATAGTGAGACCAAGACTAAAATTATGGGCACTCTCGAACTGCTGAGCAAGTTTTTGAGCCTTTTCGCCATTTGTTAATAACATTTTATTTCCCTTTTAAAGCACTGGAATTGGCTTTTGAGGTTTTTTAAGAATTTTCGTTAATTTCCAAAACGGTTTCGAACTGGGATCCAATTTCGAGACATTATTCTCAAAGTTGGTATAGCGAAACGTTTTTTAATTTTATTTTGCAAATCTCGCCAAATAACTTTCAATGCGAGATCGCGAGTTCTTTGGTACTGCCTTCGCCTCACATTTTTAAGACGGATCAGTAGCTGAAGATCGTCGTCAATAATAATGGAGTTGAATTTAATTTCACGTTTAGGAATTGCAATGCCTCTGGCTCCGACAATTAAATTTCTCAAACACACGAGAGCCTTATCAATATCACTTTTGGTATCGAGAAGAATATCAACATCAAAATTCCTATCGATATACGTTTTATTTAAATTACAATCATCTCTATGATAATTGAAGGTAGAGCTGATTGGATTGTTAATGGCTTCTTGTGAGATTTCAAACGTCACAGGAAGGTGATCAGAGTCAAAATCAGCATGAGTTTCCAATTGGCCACACAGCTGACTTGAGTCCGTTAAAACTAAATCAATTGTAGAAGGATGTCGACTGGAAGAAAAACAAGTTGGTCCATTGGGATATTGAATAGTAGGGGAACGGTTCGCCGCTTCATTTCATAGCTCCTATTTCCCTCCCATCAAAAACAAAGCAATGGAAAGGAATTTGGTTTGTTTATTATTTTTGTGATTTTTTTCAACGGTGAGCACGCATGTTGACAAAAAGAAGCGACGAATTTGGTGCCGTATGTCTTTGTTTAGCGATGAGATGGATATATGTACAGTGAGATGGAGATCGGAACAGTTCCCCTATATAATATCCCGCAGAACAATCTTCAAGTAAAATTTTGCCATTGGAATTGCTTTGAGCATTATTCCATGAACGGTGTTTGGCATTGAAGTCATCAATTATGTTAGCAACACTGGAAAGGCAAGTAGGCAGCAATAAAAGAGAATTGTCCAAAATTTGTTTCAACAGAAACTCCCAAGGTTTCAAAAACTTTGGTTTCAAATGAAGAATATAATTTATGTTTCATACGTCTATTAATGACAATGGCGACCCCACCACAGGCGCTGTCAAAATGATTATTTCGGTAAATAAAATAATTTGGACCTCTTTTGATGAAAAGACCAGGGTTTCAATATGTTTCAGTTATAATGGCAATGTGCACATTATAAACTGTTGAATAATTCATCTTCCTTACCCTTGAAAAAGCGGGCATTCCAATTAAAAATTAAAAAAAAAATTGGATCCATTAAAACGGAGTCAAACAACAACTTTTTGGGTAAATTTGATGCCAATCTGAACAGCTTCAGTTTTGGTATTTGCTTTGAATATTGTGTCAATCATGTGATGCAATTGTTCAGTTAGAAAATCAAAATCGGAAGCGGACATGCTACCTGAGTCGTCAGAACAAACGTTATTCTTCATTGAAGAATGGGTATGACAATCATTCATCGTTGGTAAATTTTCAGAAATAAAATTTTGCCTGGCTGCAGCGATGCTTGCATAGGAATGCATGTTTGAAAAATTAGAATTCGACGAACCGCTCGTTACCCGGTGAGAGATAGGAGCAACTTTTGTTTGTTGATTGTGGGTTTGAATTGCTCGACCGGCAAATGATTGCGGATTTGAGCGTTTGAAATGTTTATCCGGCGAATCTGGGATCCTATTAGAATTTCACGTCATCAATTTTGCACGGGCATTCAAAACTTTTAGCGTGAAGGGCATTCCCAGAAATTGGATTTGTGATAACCCCCACAATTGGCACATTTAAATTTATTGGAATCTTTTCTCACAGGACAGGCGTCCTTGGCGTGAGAGGTTCCACCACAAATCATGCATTTAGCATCCATGTGGCAATGTTTAGTTCCGTGACCCCACTTTCGGCACATACATCACTGAGTGGGATTTTGGAAATTTCCCCCAGGCCTGCGGAAATGTTCCTATGACGGACCTGGGACATAATACAGGCCATTTCCTAACTTTTCATATTATTTAGTTCACTTTTGTTAAAGTGTACTAAATAAAATTCTTGAAAAATACCCCCCCGTGGGAAGTACCAGAGTGAGATTTCTTTTTCATCTTAATTACTTGGACTGTAATTCTGAAGTAATTCTGAAATTTCAATTTTAATCTCATCCAGTGATTTATCATCACTGGGGAGACCTTTCAAGACGGTTTTGAACAATCGCTCAGTTTTGTCGTCGTAAGAGAATAATTCATGCCGCTTCTCAGTTAAATACTGAAAGAAGACGTTTGCAATGTCTCTCTCAGTGGCCTTACTTGGCCTTAACATTCTAAAATTCAAGTTTGCACGCTTTGCAAACACTCGAGCTGTGTTAAATGTTTAATGTTAATGTTTCAATACACAGTTCAAAATATACAGTGAGTTCTCTGTTTTGCCACCTGATATTAAAATATTAATGTGACGATTAGGTCGTCACAAGAGTTAGAAGGAACATCTGAAGTCTCCAGCTTCGTTCTATTTTTACCGCGCTTTGGCAGGGCGGTCTTGAGAAACCTTGTTTCTTAGAAGGAAGTGGAGAATTCAGAGACTCCCCCTTCCTCTTGTTTTTATTAATGCTCATTGCTAAGCGTGGAGACGTGAGCTTCTAAGAGCTTCTAAGAGGTGTCTTTGCCGGATTACCATCGCTTGTCGGAATTTTACAACCGCAAACGGGTCCAACGTAAATCGTAGGTATAAATTGTGCTGAAAGCACTGTTGAAATTAAAATAGCTTCGGGTAGTATTAAAAACTTCCTTCAGAAAGATAGAAAATATAGAGACCGCACAGCATGAAAGCACAATGCGGTCTGATTCTCAAAACCTTATTCTCTCCCTTTGTTTGATGACCCTGTTGTGATATCAGAAATAGTTCGTTATCAGGTACTGATATCAGAAAAGAAGTTGATGAAATCATTGTAATAAAACCTCTATAGCCAAAAAAACGCAATAACTGCGCCGTTAATTATCAGTACCTGCTAGTATTATGGTAATTGACAGGCCCTTAATTAGGTCATTTGGCCGATGTATAATAATAGCTTAATTCATTGACGGGATACTTGCCTTAGGATCCACAAATCATGTCACCCTTTCCATACCATAAATTAAACACTAAAGAAAAACGTATGTATAATGAACTCGAAATAACAATAATCTAACTATTTAATGCACAGAAACTGCCCTCGAAGCATGGATATGCCCTTCCAACGTGTATGTGTTCAAAATCTCAAGCCACCGCGTACCGGAAACGGTGAATAACCGTGATAAAAGCACTCGATTGAACGCTGCTATGACCTACGCCGACAAACCAAAAACAACAGGTGAACGTCCTTCTTACGTGTGATTCACCCTCCCCTGGGTTGGGAAGTCTGGGCACCCACGCTTCACATTTCGGCGAGACGCGTGTGAGGGGTCGTTACAATAAGGACTTTATAGCAGCTCATTTCCCATTTGTCCAGGTGACGATATGAATTCGGAGACCGCATATTTCCGCAAAAGCTCTGATTATAGCCGAGGAATGTTGCTCGACTCGACGTGGCGACCGAATAAATAATCAACTTCTAGAGAAATGATTGCTGATAAGTTTGGACCAGTCGTGAATAGCGACCGGTGGAACAATAGGCTAGCAGGTTCAGCGATATAGCGATTTGTATGTAGATTAGCGAATACTAAAAGCAAATAGGAATATTTTATCATTAACCGTCCTGGAAAATTGATTGAAATGATTCCATAATGAAGCGACGATCGTGAAGCCGTTTATCGATTTTCTTGAATGGGACCATGTACAAACTAATCAAGGCTTTTTTCAAAGTTCAAATAATTTTATTAGTTGAGCATATACAGAAAGCCCAGATCAATCCGCTTGGCTTTGTTGATACCTTTGGGGCGATTCAGAGACCGTGGAGAATATTGTTCCGAAATAATAAAGAGATATAATAAAAATCTAGAAACTTAATGTTTTATTTTAGCCCAAGATTTATTTTTCTGCTCTAACTGGCTGCAGAATGACTGGCAGCACTTCACTCTGTAGAAATGGAAGAAGCTGGAGCTTTTGTATGCCAAGATTTCAGTCTGGAGATTCTCTAGGACTTCCAAAACAAAGATAAATACCACTTTTATTTTTTCGTAGTGGATTGGATGCTTGTGCCAATTTAGTTAGGTGACCACGACACGAGTCTCTAATAGTGACTGATATCAATTTTTAAATCTCCTGGCTGAAGATCTTCTTAGTTTAGTGCATAACACGGAACGTTTACCAAATAATGCTGTTAGACGGTCAGCGTCTTCATTGCCGCAGCTCCACAGTTCTCTAGTATCCATAGGAAGACCAGGTGACATAGGACATAGGTGACATAGTGACATAGGACATAGACATAGGTGCCAGAGCGTGCTTGTGGCTGGATTGCTTGAATCCACGGGTGGCATGCTACGTCGGAATATTGCGCTGAGAGTGGCAGCAGAGAGCTGGCAGAGTCTGTTAATATGGCAGTCAAATTGATGAAGGTGTAATGCTGGCGATGTGGATTTAAGCAACTGCCGAGAATACTGAACATGCGTCTGGGAGACGGAAGAAGCATCGGTAACTCCTATTCCTGCCTTGTATCGAGCCATGGAACCATATGCGAAGCGGAGTGTGAAATAATGGAATTTGATACCAAACAGTTGTTCGGAAACGCACTTAGATACATGAGAATTAGACTAGCCCAGAAAACAAAAAGTTGTCGAATTCCACGGGGCACCTCCCAGAATTGTGTCTTTTTGTGAGAAAACCAATCTCTCAAAATTTCAGCTTAATAGCTTGTTGCATAAGCTGACGCATTTGATTTGAAGTTTGTATGGGGATTTGTATGGTTTTCGGCTGATTCGATTCGACCAATAAATCCAAAAGTCTACAATCCAGCTCCTAATAAATCAGCCGGAAGCTAAAAGTTTATTTAATCATCGTAGAGTGTTCTGTGAAATTTGTCTGTAACATACCAACTGTCCTTCTTGCAATTCTGGGCTCAATCAAGCTATAAGAACCTATTTTCAGATCGAATGAGTGACGGAGGTGTATTTTCCTATATATTTTGACTACAATCCCCATACAAACTTCAAATCAATTGCGCCAGCTTATGCAACAAGCGATTTAGCTGAAATTTTGAGAGATTGGTTTTCTCACCAAAAGACACAAATCTGAGGGGTGCCCCGTGGAATTTGACAACATTTTTTCTCCCCATATACTAAGTTGGGCCAGTCTAATGAGAACTATTTTATGCTCAAAATCCCGATCATGGGAAAATAACTCAATTATACTTCATTTTGTTATTGATACCTTACACTGGGTATGTGATCGCAGCGAAGAGGCGGCTGTCAACGGGTAAGAGTGGAATTAGCAGAAGCGTATAGGTCATGGCGCAAAACCTTCGTGTAAGAAGGGAAAACCAATCACATAAAAAAGTGGAAAACGGAGAAGAAAATTGTGGCGAAAATTGCTATGATTCTGACTGAAAAGTCTACAATACCAGGTCAAGTACACATTAATTTTGTATTTATTATTTTAATTTAGGTGCAGATTTCGGACATAAATGCACTTCTTTCTTCTTTTTTCTCCTTTCTTCCTTCTTTCTTCTTCATTCCTACCTTCTTCCTGCCTCCGTCTTCCCTCACTTTTCACTTCTCATATCTCACTTTACTTTTCTCACAGCTTTTTTCTTACATCTCATTTCTCACTTCTCATCTCTCAACTTCTCACTTTTCCCTGCTCACACCTCTCTTCCCACTTCTCAGAAATCCGCATGAGAAAAAACAAGTTTTTAAAATCATTAATACTTTTTAATAAAGATCTTGACCAAGTAAGGTACCCCGGGGCAAGTATACGGGGTGGGTACTATGACTGCCGATTAATCAGTGAATGTATTTTATGGTATAACAATGTTCTAGAAAAATGAAGCAGAACTATCAACGAATTCGCCTGACACAAAAATATTTATATAAAAATATACTTATGGTATTTTTTAATCATGACTTTCAACTACCGGCAAAAGCTATTACTTTTATTTTAATTCAATGGATTTCCAACAAAATAGTCGTTTCTAAATTCATCATTGATGTGGTAAGTAAATATTTTGAGCAATTAAATAATTGTGTGACATCGAAAACGATTTAAAAGATTTGATTAAAGCCAAAATCTGCAATTTTCACTTGCCTTTGAGCTTTAACATATATGGGGCAAGTGGGACATATTTGAACAACATTTTCGATAGAACCATTTTACCTGTTTTTGTGAAGTTAAAAATAACTTTGACACTCATATATCATGTGGATCTGAATCAAATGCAGTTGATATCGTTGGTTTCGTTGTTAAGAAATAGTGTACAGTTGATTTATCAAATGTGTATTTTACTTTATGAAAATTATATTACTCATGGAAAAGAACAATGGTTATTATATGTAACTATGCGAAATTTTCCGTTTACAGTGCATACAATCTATTTATTCTCCGTTAGATCAACAAGGTTTTGTCTTGTGTTTTGTTATTTTTTAAACTACGCATCAGATTAAAAGATTTTCAGATAAATAAAGTGCTTAAGACATAAATTGGCCAACTCGTTCTATTACAAATTTACAACACTGCGAATCGCCTGAAGTTTCCTTTTGAAGTTCTAATTTATGTAATATATGTTAAAAGTCACCCCAAAATATCACAATAGAGAGAAAAAATCGCGAATTTTGAAATTTCTATTTAACGCGTTACCTTTCATCTTAAATGGAAGTGATATTTATCATGCTACGATTAATAGAAAACAATTTAAAATTTGCCTTTGTTTGAACAAATTGAGCACAAAACTGACTGCAGGAGTTTGTTTATTTCAGTTAATTTTCATTTCATTGATTCAATACCGACGCTACTGTGGTGGTGCGATTTCATTATCAACTATCGTCGTTATGCGGTCCGGGGTTCATTTTTGCTTTGTTTCATCTATTATATTCTCCTAAGTATATATGGCTAATCGGATGATTGTAAATAGGGTTATTGATTCGGATTGATCGGTTTTTTTATTCTTGTAACGTGAAATGCTTCGCTACAGCTTGTCCATCTATCAATGCGGATCTCGTAGCTGATCAAGATATTTTTTTTCAAAAACTGGCGAACGAAACACAAATGTAAAAAGCTAATTTTATAAAAAGCTAATTGTCTGTCACTTAGCGTAAATAAAAAAAAAATATGGAAAACATTTCACTTTAAATGCATTTTCTGGACTAATGAAAACTATACTTTGACCCGAAAATCGATTGTTTGAATATAAGAAGCCTGCAAAAGTTAAGGAATGCTACACATCCTCTTTTTTCCTATACGGACTGTTCATCAACATGAAAATCTTTTATAAATTATTGGATTTGCATTTTTTCCTAACGTTGTAAAAAAGTCATTTATTATTGGTTCTGTTTAGGAAAATGCTTTTTCTTTGTTGTCTCAGCTATGATTTTATTATTTGCTCACAATTCTTAATCTTATGTGTATAAAAAGATAGCACTTTTGGATATATTTTTTCTTTTGTTTGCCCTTTTGCATAATTTAGTAGGATAGCATTCACACGGTTTTATTGCTTTCCGAAGCACTTATTTGGCAGAACTTCTATGTAACTTGAAAACTATATAGCACAATAAAATCATAATTAGCAACGAATGAACAAATCTCTTTTCTGTTTCTATGTTAACAGTTTTAATAGTATCGATTACAATACAAAGGGATAATCATCCTTAATCGCAAAATCCACCGAGAGAAATTGGTTTTCATTTTATAGCACACATCAGAATGGAAACGATAATACCATATATAGTTATAATACCGTGGCTACGAAAGCATCACATTCACCCCTGTTGAGTTGTTAGCGTTTTTCAGCATTCTTTTAATTTTCCAACCGACAAAAGCAGATTAGTACACAGATTGAGAACAGCCACATTTTATTTACTCTTAATATTTAGCATATTTCAACCTTCATCAGCGCCGTACGTGTTGGTCTTGTAATCTATGTAGGATGCAGCTTATAATGTTTTCTGACTAATATAAACTTTGAAAAAGAAATAGTGTGGTACCTGACTACATTGTATTAAAGCGATAAAATTGTTCCTTGAAGACTTTTTACTTGCGATTTTTTTGCGATATAATCTCTCAGTTTTACGTTTGTTTGCATGTACGATACCGAAAGCGGGCACACTTATCTTATGGGTGTGCCTGCATGAAACTCCTCTATCACCCGACTGGAAGCTGGTTCGCAACATCTAATACTCTTTAACTTCCACGTTTTTCTTTGTATATATGCATAATTTTTATGTATATTAACAGGCGACTGACTAATGATGCTAGGCGAATCTCTGTCCGCAAAAAAAATGTCCAAGAGTACGCGCATCGCCATTGCTTAGTAAGGTATGTAATATGTATGTATTAAATTCTCTACTGCCAGTCTTTTTTGATCTCGAAACTCCACTCCCACTTGAGGTGTTCGTTTTTGTCATCGTCAGTGAAGAGGGACGTCACCGAGTAGGTTCCGCGGGCCATCATGCCGGAGGGTGCCTCCTCAAACGGGGTGGTGTAGCTTTGGATTTCCTTCTTCGGCGGATACGAACCGACCATTTGGGTCATTTTGTCCACTGAGGAAATTTATTTTTCGTAAATATTCACATTAGAACGACGTATTAGATGGTTTCTTCAATGTTTTAGTGGACGAAACAGTGAGATATCGAACATGTGCTGCAATTTCTAGGAGTCAGCGATTATCAATGTGCATTACGAATGCGTAAAAAAGGATTAAAAATCATGCACCATGAATAATAGGAATAATATATAATAGGAATGTAAGTGTGAAATGAGTTCGATGTCTCCAAAGAACACAATTTCATAATTAGTACATAAAAACAACCCAACTAACAATTTTGGTGCTAAAAGCTTCAACTTCTAGAAAACATATTTTAAGCTCTTTTTAGTGGAATGTTCTAGCTTAAGGCTGTATAATATTCGAATAAAAGCAGCCAATGCTAAATAAAAGAAATCCTCCGCAAACAATCCCTTAAATTTCAACTCGACTATTACTCAAATATCTATCAGCTAGTCAGTTTGTGCCGAATATATTCAACTTTTATGCAGCTTTCATATAGTCATAAAACTGCTCTTTTAGAATTAGCGACCCAGCTTATCGGTTAAGAACTCATGTATGCAATGGTGCTGCTTGTTAGCAACTTCCCATATTACGGTGAGTAGCATTCACATTGAAAACTGTTTCGTTCTTGTTATAGCACTAACAATATAGCGTAATGACGCTATAAATGAACTAACGAAGCTTTTAGGCAACTTATGTATCTTTGAAGATTGCACAACGTTTAAATAAACCTCATACTATGTTCGCACTAGGGCCTTGTAACATGTTATTCGGCTATCTTGATGAGCTTTCTTTTGTCGATAATTTGAATAACATGTTATTTCGGCCGCAGTGCGCAGTATTTAACGCCAAAACCGCCATATTTATTTGATTTTTGTTGCCGGAGCTGCGTATAAGCTATTTATTTCTGTAATGCAGCTTTGAAGGGATTCCCCTCCCGAGCAAAGCCTGACATCACAATGAGAGCAAAACGAAAATATATTTGGATATCGACATCAAATTGAAATCATAATTTGTTTTCTAACTTTGATATCAATGATTGATAACTTATTTTGATATCAATATGCTGTTGATTTCTGAATTATATGAACTGAAATCAAACTGATTACTTTTTTCGTTATCCAAAACCAATAACAAAATCAGTTTTCGATTTGCTCTCACCGACAGCAGAAATAGTTTTCAATATGATGTCACAGTAAGATTTGTCTGCTATACATTTTGTTATTTTAACCGTTAAAACGACCAAAAGGATGTCATCCTGAGTTATCAAAATTAGACGATTTCACAACAACAAAATTAGTTATCGATTTGCTCTCAAGCTTTGCTTGGGCTGCTCTTACAGCAACTGATAAAGCGGGTCTACTACGAAAGGCCGAATCACGAATGGCCGAATTACAAAAGGCCGAAAGCAAAAAAGGCCGAATGCACAAAAGGTCGAAAGCACATAAGGTTGAATCACAAAAGGCCGAAACCACCAACAAAGTGGACCGGAGCGAGCGCGCGTTGGTCTGCCGAGTTCATTAAGACCTTTTTTTATTCAAATACCTATTATTTATATAGAATAATATTAAGGATATTAAAATAGAATATTCGGATTATTTAGTGATTTCTTGCCAAAAGTCATTTTCTCTTAAATTGGGAGAAAATGAAATACAATTGAGAACACCGCGTTACCGTGAGTTATACAGCTTCTAGTTAAAAGCATAATAATTGGGAAAGTCGATTTTGTTAAGCTTCTAATGTCGCAATTGGATCGTGAGTAGTGCGCATCATTGGCACAACCATGCGTCATGAAGCGCACAACTCCTACATTGATGCAAATCGGCGATTCGATTCTGTGAGCCATGAATCCGGTGGAATTTAACTCGGCCTCCTGCATTAGATTTGGGAATTTGACTTTTCCCAATACTACTGATGATGAGTTTACCACATCACCAAAGGAACAAAAAAAGAGACCTCTTGGATTACTCCGTTACTTTAAAGTGCTAATATGTATATGTTTGTTGGGCCCTCCTTTGCCGTGCGGTAAGACGCGCGGCTACAAAGCAAGACCATGCTGAGGGTGGCTGGGTTCGATTCCCGGTGCCGGTCTAGGCAATTTTCGGATTGGAAATTGTCTCGACTTCCCTGGGCATAAAAAGTATCATCGTGTTAGCCTCATGATATACGAATGTAAAAATGGTAAACTGGCTTAGAAACCTCGCAGTTAATAACTGTGGAAGTGCCTAATGAACACTAAGCTGTGAGGCGGCTCTGTCCCAGTGTGGGGATGTAATGCCAATAAGAAGAAGAAGATGTATATGTTTGTACAGTGTTCAGTTCCTTTCATTACTGCAATGAAGATTGATTTATTATGCAATATAAAGGATTCAATTTGACTCTGTAAACACCGTCATACAAATACAACTTCTTTCAATTGAAAGATTGAACTTCGACGTTGAACTGACGTTTGGCATAATGGCCGTTTGTCATAATAATTGTCTAATCATCAATTTCGAAACTTATACATAATATGTTTAATTATTTATAATGATTGTCACTGGAACATTATAAGAGAGATGTTTCGAAATTTCGACTTAAGATCAGATTCTATCAAGTCACTTTTATTATCTGCCCATTTCACTTAAATCTTTTTACCTCTGGGTCAGCAGCAAGATCGTTGTTGACTAAAACAAACTACAAAATACGGAACTTTAAATAGCAAAATTGCAAGTGCTCGGGAGAAAAAAATATGTTTACACAAAAAAGGCAATGAAAAGCAAATGAAATTATTTCTACATGGGATATATTCATCTCTTTAAAAGCATACATTGTAGATGTAGTTAATTAGCCTAAAAAGTAGATGCTTCTTTTTTTAAAGGATGCATTTTTCCGGCATATGACAAAAGAAGATGGCTCTTTTTTTCAGATAATGCATTTGTCAAGCATGACACAAGGGAGAATATGTATGGTATTTATACTCAATGTATGCATTATTCAGTTCGAGGAAAGGGAAAATATAATTCCTCCTTTCAAAGGATGCATTTTCTCGGCGAAGGCATGGAAGATTTTATTCCTTGGTTTAATTAAGGAATTTGCTCGGTTTAAGGCAAAGGAAGATATAATCCCTTCTTTCTAAGGATGCATCTTCCCTTCGCTCGGTTTAACGCGAGGGAAGGTATGATCCCTTCTTTCAGAGGATGGCAGAAGGTCCAGTAAAAGGCAAAAGATGATAATGTTCCTTTGTTCAATTCAAGCATTTACTCGGTTAGAGGCAAGGGAAGATGTGATTCCTTTATTCAGAGGATGCATTTACTCTACCCTGTACCCTGAAAGTCATTATCCCGAATATATTTCGAAACTGTAGTTTTCCACTATCCCTATTTTACAGATACAGATACCGATGAATCGTAAAATGACAATCTTTGAAATGAATTTGTTTAGAATAAAAGTATATACTACTTAGAGTTACTCAGAGAACCGCAATGAAGGGGACTACTTAGAGAAACTCAATAAAGTCAACATTTTTGACTTTTCGTCTAATTAACTTAAATTATCATTATACGTCATTATTATCTGAAAAAGTTCTATAATTCTATCCTACGAAATGGTGTGAGTGAGGATATAACACCTTCTTTCTATCAACATTAGGTGCACAGTGGACATAATACCTTATTTAAATGAACGCATTTGCCCGGTATAAGGCAGACATAGGAGATATTGCCTTCTTTAGATGAATGCATTTGTCCGGTATAAGGCAAACAGATGAGGTAATCCCTTTTCCAAATGAACGCATTTGCCCGATTTGAGTTCTTACTGTTAATTTAGGGCGAAAAGCACATAAGGCGGAATACGAAAGGCAGAATGAACGAAAGGCGGAACGATACAAAAGGCAGAAACGCGAAAGGCGGAATCACAAAAGGCATAATCACGAAAGGCAGAATTGGATTAGATTGAGCTGTTTTAACTTATGCGGACATTTTGAACCAGCAGATCAAAAGGCGTGATTCTCCTTTTGCTATAAATGATATACTTTGGTCGTTGATCGGCCAGATGCATGTTTTCTAATTTAGTGTGGAGACCTTCCGTAGCTCAGCGATAAGGCATATGGATTTGTGCGAAGCATATCATGTTGAAGGTGACTGAAACCGAATCTCTATACGGTCTGTTTTTGGGTTGCAAATGTGTTGCAATGGTTGCAACTCTGGATATGCTTAATAGATACTAAGCTAAGAGACTGTTAGTGTTTCAGTTGTGAGATGAGATTTCAATAGATAGAAAGGGGCTACCCCGTTTGGAATAAAGTCATTTGATATTAAGCCGTTTGGCATAATGATCATTTGGCATAATGTTTGTTTGACATAACGCAATGAAAATGATCTCATTTTCAATAATACTATTCTTTTCGCAACTTAAAACTGGACTTCAACATAGACTTCGTGATATTGACAATGGAGATGCAATGGCAAGATGCATGATTTCAAAGAAGGCACCATCAACTCTTTTCCATTATCCAGAGCAATCGCGTATATTTAAAGAAGGAATCATCTCCTCCCTTTTTGCATTGCTCCATGCTTTAAAAGAAGGCATCATCAACTCTTTTACATTATCCCTAGCTATTGCGTAATTTGAAAGAAAGAATAGTCTCCCCTCCCCTTTCGCATTGTACCGAGCAAACGCGTAAAGAAAGCCTACATCACGCGTTTCGCCTTATCTCGAGCGACCGTTTGATTTAAAAAAGTTGTGCGAACGAAAATTCAATAAAATAGAATTACTTTTACTTTCACTTTTTTAGGAATAATACGTTCTGAGGAATGGTCTCCTCGGAATTAGTAAATATATTGAGCGAAGTGTGACTGACGATACATACAAAATTTTCTGATGTTCAATACAAAAAGGTGACAAAGGTGGGAGGGGTGTTGAAAATAATCGTTTTAAGCGTAAGGTAATTAATGGATCTTTCCATATTGTAATTATAATTTGAATTAATTTCAATAATAACTATTCTGAGGGAATTGTAATTTATCTGATGTTATTATATTTATAATTATATTTATAATCAATTATGCAAAACAACTATTATGCCAAACGGCGTACCCCGATAGAAAGTAGACAAATATACGGAGGGGCGTGCTTTTAAAGAAGGAATCATATCCTCCTTCAACTTAGACCGGGCAGATGCGAGCCTTCAAAGAATAAAATATGTTCTCTCTTATCTCAAGCAGGCGCCTGTGCAAAACTAAGAAATTACTGAATTCTGCCTTTTGAAATTCCGCCTTTCGTATTTCCGCCTTATGATATATTCCGCCTTTTGTTACAAGTATAAGAACGTCTGCCTTTCGAGATTCTACCTTCCGTGTTTCCGCCTTTTGTTAGAGTCCCGATTCGGGGTACTAGCTCATTCGGGGTAGTGTCCCACTCGGGGTGATGGCATTCGGGGTAATGGCGTTCGGGGTAATGACATTATGGGTGATGGAATTATGAGTAGTGTCATAGAGTCGAAATGGTTCTTTCTTTCAGTTCAGGAATTTGCTTGGTTTAAGACACGGGAAGATATTTCCCTTCTTGAAATCAGGACTGATTCGAGGTACTGACTCATTCAGGGTAGTGTCCCACTCGAGGTGATGACATTCGGGGTAGTGGCCTTCGAGGTAATGGAATTATGAGTAGTGTCATAGAGTCGAAATGGTTTCTTCTTTCAGTTCAGGATTTTGCTTGGTTTAAGACACGGGAAGATATTTTCCTTCTTTCAAAGGAAGCATTTGCCCGGCAGACGGCAAGAGACGATATGATTCCTTCATTCAATTCAGGCATTTGCTCAGCTTAAGGAAGCCAGAGAGGATAAAACTCTTTCTTTCAATTCAACCATTTGGTTTGCTCGGTTTAATGCAAGGGGAGATATGATCCTTTCTTACAAATCGTTTGCTAATAAAAGGGATAAATGGGCAAGTTTTTTGGCTAACCCTTACATGAAAAACAAAACAAGCCACAAATGTCAATTTAATTTAAGGTCACTCCTGACGGAATCCAAGTTTAAAAGTGCTCGCGTTTTCGGGGGCACACCACTCGATACGGAAACAACGCACAACTGTCATTTTTATTATTTCACGCATGCTGCGACGCAGCAAAGCTAAATCAACAAAAATGACAGTTGTGCGCCGCCTCTGAATCGAGTGGTGTGCCCCCGAAAACGCGAGCACTTTGGAACTTGGATTCCGTCAGGTGTGACCTTAATGCTGATCTATCTTGCTGGTACACTCAGGAAAATCGACACATACTTTATGGCAAATATCCATGTATTTTGAAATATGCAGATCATGCGTCGGCACATTCAAACATAGATACTATGACCCACATGGATAGTATGTGTGAACACTCATGTAATCCATGCGGGTGCATGGAAAATATGGAATTAATTTTGCTACCCCCATTGCCGAAATCCATGTGTAAACTCATGAATATAATGCGGAGTTTTTTGTAAGTGTAGGAGCGTCAACATTTGAAATGGTTCCTTTTTGACAGGAAGCTTCTTTATTCCTAATTTGTCCCGCCGTACAATCCCGTTTCCAATTATCATGTATTGCCCATATAAAAGAAACCACGTAACTGAATGGCTCAACAAATCTTACTTATCCATTACACAGCTCACATAAAAATTATGCCAAATGACCTTAAGCCAAACGACCATTATGCCAAACGGCCGTTATGCCAAGCGGGGTACAATCATCCTGTCCCATTGTTTGCTATTAAAAATTGGCCAGATCGGACTATAGGATCAAAAGCTATGACACTATTTTTATGCGCAAAACACGCAAAATAACACTCATTCATATTTATGGTATTTTTTTAACACGTAAAACAATATTCCTGCTACACATGGTTTGGAAATGAAGAGACGATGTTAACGAAGTTGGGGAGGTAACACCCTACACGTACCCCCTCTTCCATCTTCCTTGTTGAGATTATGGTTGAGGAGGAGAGGACTTATGGCCCGGGTTGGTGTGCCCGGGAGGCCAACCTTATAAGTATTCAGCGTCATGTGTTTCAGTCTTTTTAGGACACCCGCATAACCGAAGCAACTTATTTTAACAATTCACAGACCAAATTAATAAAAAAAAATTTCGGTGCGATGGAGACGATGGTTTAATGTGCGTAATATTAGATGAGAAAGCAATGGAAGTTTCCGAATATAAATGGGTTAGGAATGCATATTTTCTCATTAATGCGGCAGACAATATGAATTAAAAATTAAATTTCGAAAAATGTTTCGCCCAATAGGCACTTTTCAAAAAGCTTGTTTTTGGCAGTTTTTAACAGTTTTGAAAAAAATGTTTGTGATTATAACGAAATAAAATATTTTTAATTATTAGCTATTTGGGATCGAAAATAACGTACGGAGCAAAATAATAGAATATGAAAAAGTTTCGATTTTGAAATAAACAAACATCTTTGCAAGAAAAACCACTCCGTAGAGTTCCAATTCATAACTCATATTTTATCGCAAAGAAGCTAATACGACCCGTATTTGTGTTATCAATCCCAGTTTGTTTCATATCGAAGATAACAAGTCGGTAATAAAGACACATTTGTTGTATCCGGAGACGAGCCAACCTAGGGCTAAAAGACAATAAAAAAAATTTTCTGTGTAATGAATAGAAAATGGATTTAAAAAAGAGATAGAAAAGTCAAAACGATGTTCATTAAAATCAAATTGCAACGCAATAGGCAGTTGTGCAAAAATCTAAAAAGCGTACTAGCACTAAACTTTACGAAAAAAAACTCCCATATCTAGAAAACCAAATACCCCAGGCAAACGACCGCTTACCATGAATTGCTTCAGGATTGTAGTATTATTAATCCAGCCAGCCCGTGTCATATGCAAAGCACCAAAGATCGGTTATTCAAGATTCACATTTCACCGAATAGAGGTCAGACATATAGCGTAAGCAACGGACAATACATTGAGAGGGAAGAAGAAACATTGATTGAATAAAAATTATAATAAATTCAACACCAAGCATTCATTCAAAGTAAGACACCTTGACGGATGGTAAAATAAATAATACGGAATAAGCTATCACCTACCTGGCACTCCCATCCTATAGGTCTTCTGGACGTATTTCAGCCCATGAACGATTTCCCGCTGGACAACGAAGTCGATGCGGATCTTGTACTGGATTCCTTCTTTAATGACGAAGACCTAAAACAAAAAAATATATTCATGTTACACTTAGACTGACGAGATCGAAAACTTAAAACCAAAATCCTTACGTTCTTTTTCAGCTTGGATATGTCACCGGACAGGTCCAATTCCATGGGGTCACGGCCTGCCACCAGGAGCGACAGCTTTTTTACAATCACCTTCCTGAGATCGGAGTTGTCTGTGGAAAAAGTAGCACAAATTGATGCTCATTAGATTCCATTTCGATCGGTTGATTCGTTTTTTTTTGTCGATTACCGTAGATAATCTTCTCGGATTGAGCTTCCCCTAGTAGGGCTTCTTTGTACTTTCGTAAGCTTTCGTCTTCGGCGTCGGCGGCCATGATTTCCTCGATGGTCTTCTGCGGGGGAGGCTGGTAGTTGGCATCGTGTTCCTCTCCCTCCACCTCGACATGGTCAACGGCTTCCTTCTCAGACATGCTGCGAAACAAAATGATAACAGTTGGGAGTTTTAATGTTTAGTATGTTCGATGTGTTGAAGATAATAACGAATATCGCACAGATAAGAAGTGTTATCAATTTGGCTCTGTATATGGATATCACATAAAAATAGATATGGCGAATTAGAGTGATGATATCATAAACGTGTCAGCAATGGATATTTTGGTAGGATGTTGTATTACACTTAATTTATAATTTAAAAATATTGCCATGGCAACAAATTCTCGATTTTTTTCGAATAGGGGAGGACAGGGCAAAATCGCCACCGGGGGCAAGATGAGCAACCCTTAATTTTACCGCTATTTTGTCCTTCTTCTCTAAATAACCCCACACGCTATTAAAATATTGTCCAATAAAAGACTTGACACTGAACAAATATCGTTTATGAAAAGCGAGAATAGCAATGGTCCAAGGGTGCTACCTTGTGGAACTCCAGAAAGGTACGAGAAATAGTCGGATGAATGGTTTCCAATATTGACCGACATTTGGCGTCCAACCAGATAACATCGGAGCCAGCATTAGCATTTGCAATGTTACGGTGTAATTCGTAGATTGGACACTAGTGATACTCATGTTTTACTTTTGAGATCCTTATCTAGAATGCTATCAAGAATTAAGAAGGGGAGTGGTTCTTGATTCCAGCCTTAAACAAAAATAACAAAAGCATGGGGATTACTACTCCTGGCCGCGCCCATCTTCACCGTAACTAGACAGAGAAAGGAAGTGTTGAAGTGGTACTTACTTAACCTTTTGTCTGTGCTCTGGGGTCAATATGACCCCAGGCCACTTTGAGTGGCTGCCATTTTTTTAGTTTTCAACCGATTCTCCTAATTTTTGGTAGTTTGGTAAAACTCGCCGAGATCTGTCTCCTATGTGCAAATTCGCTTGAAAAATCTTGAAAACATGCGCTACAGTGTCCTTTTTCAAAAACTTACGTTGTCTGTGCTCTGGGGTCAAATTGATTTAAATTGAAATTGCTATAACTTTTTTAATGTTTGGCCAATTTTGGATTTTTGGGGCTGTTTCGAAAGATAATTTAATCATCTTTCAGGTCGTTATTAAAGATTGACTATAGGTGGGCGGGTACATCGCGGGGAGGGGTTTTTGTAAAAAAGGGTACAAAAACAGTGATTTTTCATGCTTATTTTATTATATCTGAAAATCCTACCCATTTTGAACTGCACCTTTTCAAAAAGGTTATGCAGGAAGGCGTCTGCTTTGACATGAGGCATTGATTAGTTTAGCGCTTGGTCGCTAGGTGGCGGTATATTTGAATTCATTATTTTACACTACTCAAGTAACTCCGATATATGGAATTTTCCTCATTGTAAATATTCTTATCGCACAATTTTGAAATTTGTAAAGATGACGTCTGTAACAAAGTTCGTCTGGTGGCAATAGACTGTCATTTGACGGAATAAATAATAAGGAAATTTACAAATAGGCGGCGCTAGTGTACTTGCAATATTCTTGCATATATGAAATATTGCTTTAGCTTGAGATCCCTCATACCTACACCAAAGTTGTATTCGGCAACATTGTTCAGGATGTCTAGCACTACAAAGCGGTGCTCAATGTAATGAGCACTTCTTCTCATTTTTTAATTTGTGCGATAAGAATATTTATACTGAGGAGAATTCTATATATCGGAATATCTTGAGTAGTCTAAAATAATGAATTCAAATATACCACCACCTGGCGGCCGAGTTCTAAACTTATCAACGCCTCATGCCAAAGCACATGCCTTCCTGCATAGCCTTTTTAAAAAAGTTGCAGTTCAAAATGGGTAGGATTTTCGAATATAAGTAAAATAATCATGAAAAATCACTGTTTTTGTACCCTTGTTTACTAAAACCCCTCCCCGCGATGTACCCGCCCACCTATAGTCAATATCAATCAATATACCTGAAAGATGATTAAATTATCTTTCGAAACAGCCCAAAAAATCCAAAATTGGCCAAACATTAAAAAAGTTATAGCAATTTCAATTTGGGGTCAATTTGACCCCAGAGCACAGACAACGTAAGTTTTTTTGAGCACAGACAGAAGGTTAACGAGAGACCGAATTAGCGACACCCTCATAAGTACCACGGAGTTGAATAATGAGGAAGGTATTCGTTGGGTCAGGATTTGCCTGTGGCTGGCAATGTAACCGTTTACTCATATTCTCCATGCAAAACGAAGTAAAACTGACAAGATTCGTTTCCACAGAGCGGCCGGGAAAGAAACCATGATGATACGGGGATATATAATTCTTGCAGTTTGGTCTTGATGTTTTGGTCTAATGTATCTCTGACAGACCATTTGAACGTCTGAATGAAGGACATCCACATCCACTACATTGATAGCATGCTAGGTACTACACTTACCGCTCTATCAATGTCATCCTGAGAAGGCGAAAGGCCCGAAAATACAACTGAGAAGTGTTTAGCGAAAAGGCTGCATTTCTTCTCAGTATTCAGCGCAATGTCGTTATCGTGAAAAACACTCACATTTAAATTATTTTGCCGACCTCAGCATAATTTTCGCCAAGATTCCAACACCCGAGACCTCGGTATTTTTTTTCCCAAAATTTCGTCATTGTTTTACCGAAATTCGTCATAGTTGACTTTTTACTGAGGTCTCGGTAACGATTACCGATGACTCGGTGTTCGTTAGTCCCGTTTCCTTCCTTTTAGAATTTACGAAAGACCAAAACTTCTTGGTGTGTCGTTGGAGATTTTGTTGCGTGAGATGAACACAATGTTTTAAACGGAGATTACCGATAATCATTGCTGGCGATTTTGAAGTTTTGCGAAAATTGACACGATCGTCACTCATGTCCATCGAAGCGTAGAATAAACAGTGCATTCATGTAGTTTTTTTTTCCAAGTTCGTTTATTTGGTAGGCTCAGGCGTGTATAACACTTTACGGAGCCATGGTTCTTTATGATATATACAACAATATCATTTAATTTTTCAGTTAGTAAGAGAGGGGTAGAAGCCAGCGTACTCGTGGTGACTCGAGGTTAGTTTACAATGTTTAAGGATGGACAGGGCTAAGGATTTGGGATCAGGGAATTTCAGCTTCTCATCCGGGTATTTGGCGTCAGGGACGATGTGGCGTGTCGTCGTGCTCGAAAGAAAAGAAAAAGAAACTATTTGATTTTGATATCAGAAGCACAAAGAAAACTATAAATGGCCTGCATATAGACCACATCACGATCTCCCAAAACACCTCGAACTTCCCTGAAGGGTTGTTTACCTCGGGCCACTAGGGTATCCAATAGTCGCTCTCTGGAGGCGTCATTTTCCGAGCAGGACCAAACTACGTGATCGATGTCATCATAACCGGCTCCGCACCTACATAAGTTGCTATCGACAAGGTTTATTCTGTACAGATGTGCGTTTAGTGAATAGTGATTAGACATAAGTCTCGACATCACGCGAATAAAGCCTCGACTTAAGTCCTCACCTCTGAACCACGCTCGCCCAGAAACTTTTGGAACTATAGAAAATAGCCACCGTCCAAGTTCGTTGTGTGTCCAATTTCTTTGCCAACTTTGCTCGAGTTGTCGCTCGAGAATTGTCTATCATAAACCTCACCTTCCTGTGCGCCCACCTTTGCCAGCGAGTCTGCCTTCTCATTGCCGTAGATTGAGCAGTGAGAAGGGACCCAAACAAAGGTAATCTTGAATGATCTTTCGACCAAAACACACATCTGCTCTCTTATGTTTGTAAGAAAGTAAGATGCGTGCTTAACAGGTTTCATCGACCGGAGTGCCTCGATAGAACTAAGACTATCCGAGAAGATGAAATAATGGTCTACGGGCTGATTGGAAATTATCCCCAAAGCGAAGTTAATTGCTGCCAGCTCAGCAACATAAACCGAACACGGTTCCTGAAGTTTTCGGAAGGTGGTTGAAGTTACATTGAAAACACCGAAGCCAGTGGATTCGTTGATGCGAGAACCATCAGTGAAATATCTGTTGTTGCAATTGACATGTTCATATTTTTCAGAAAAAAGTGAGGGAATAGATATTTGTCGAAGATGATCTGTTATTCCTTGAATAGCATGTTTCATGGACAGATCGTATACAATTGAGGAACTGTCTTTGGTGAAGTGAACTCGAGGGGGATTATAACACGGAAGACAAAGATCTGATGATATGTAGTTGAGACAAACTCTCAGGAATCTTGAACGACAAGTTAGTTCAAGCATATTATCGAAGTTATCTAGAACAAGTGTGTTACTTGTTCCACATTTGATGAGTATTCTAAGTAAGAGCTCCCAGTAACGGTGCTTTAAAGGAGTGACTCCAGCAAGCACCTCCAGGCTCATGTTATGCGTTGAATGCATGCAGCCAAGGGCAATACGCAAACAACGATACTGAATTCGTTCCAATTTGATCAGGTGGCAATCAGCTGCTGAGAGGAAGCAGAAGGAGCCATACTCTAAAACAGAGAGAATAGTCGTTCTATAGAGTTTGATGAGGTCTTCCGGGTGAGCACCCCACCATGTTCCGGAGATAGAACGTAGAAAATGGATCCTTTTCCGGCATTTTTGTATCAAATACTCAATGTGGAGTTTCCAGGTACATTTGGAATCAAACACGACCCCAAGGTATTTAGAAGATAAAGATTGGTTGATGTCATCATTCAACAGCTTGAGTTTCAGTTGAGCAGGATACCGCTTCTTAGTAAACACAACCAACTGAGTTTTTGCGGTGAAAACTCGATCCCTAAATGTCTGGCCCAAACAGTCAGATTATCTAGGGTACTTTGCAATGGTCCTTGCAAGACAGCTGCTCATGGACCTCTTAGAGAGACCACGGCATCATCTGCAAGTTTTCTGAGCGTGCATTGTCCTTCCAAACAATTGTCAATATCTTTAACATAGAAATTATAAAGCAAGGGACTTAAACATGATCCTTGGAGAAGGCCCATGTAGCTATTTCTGGAAGTTGTCAGAGTGCCGAGTGTGAAGTTCATTTGTTTTTCTGACAACAAATTATACAAGAAATTGTTCAAAATAACGGGTAATCCACTACTGTGCAGATTGTCTGACAGTACTTCTATGGAAACTGAATCAAAAGCGCCCTTAATATCCAAGAATACTGAAGCCAATTGCTCCTTGTGTGCAAAGGCCAGTTGTATATCTGAAGAGAGCAACGCTAGACAATCGTTTGTTCCTTTACCTTTACGAAATCCAAACTGAGTATTTGACAGTAATGCATTTTGCTCGACCCAATTCTTGAGAGGATCATTTTCTCCAATAATTTTCTCATGCATGATAGCATGGCAATCGGTCGGTATGAATTGTGATTAGACGCTGGTTTCCCAGGCTTTTGAATAGCTATTACTTTGACCTGTCGCCATTCTGGTGGCTCAATGTTGTACTCCATGAAACAGTTGTACAGGTCAAGTAATCGTCTTTTTGCGATATCTGGGAGGTTTTTAAGAAGATTGAATTTGATATTATCGCATCCCGGAGCAGAGTTATTCGATGAAAGAAGAGACATAGAAAGTTCCAGCATTGAGAATGGTCCACCCAAAGAACCGGGATCATTGACTGATTCTCGAAACAGCGGTTCTGCTGGTACGGAATCTGGACAGACCTTTTGCGAAGTTGAATATCCATCGATTGGAGTATTCCTCACTCTCGTTGGTGGAAGTGCGGTTCCGCATGTTGCGGGCCGTTTTCCAAAGTGTTGTCATTGAGGTTTCTCGTGATAGTCCTCGACAAAACGTCGCCAGTAGCTACGTTTTTAGCCTTGAGAAGATTTTTGAGCTTTCTTTCAAGCCTCAAATACTCTTCGAAAAGCTCAGACCTTCCGTATTTACGGAAAGCCTTGAAGGCATCAGATTTCTCAGAATACAACTTAGTACATTCATCATCCCATCCAGGAGTGGCTGGTCTTCTTATGACAGATGTACTTGGAACGCGTCGTTTCTGGGCTTCTAGTGCGCTTTTTTAATTAATTCGGTAAGGAATCGATATTCATCCAGTGGTGGAAGAACATCAGTTGATTCAATACCAATATTTACCGCCGATGCAAATTTTTGCCAGTCAATGTGCTTCGTGAGGTCGAAAGGAACATTAACTGGCTCAGATTGTTGATAGCTACTTTTAATTGTAGTAACTATCGGCATATGGTCACTACCATGGGGATCTTGGATAACCTTCCACGTGCAATCTAACGATAGTGAATTTGAACATAAAGACAGATCAATACGGCTTTGTTGACCATTTGGTCCTATTCGAGTTACTTCACCAGTGTTCAAAATATTCAAATTGAAATCGTCACACAAATCATAGAAAATAGGCGCTCTATAATCGTCATACGTTTCGCCCCATCCAATACCATGTGCGTTCATATCTCCCAATATCAACACTGGAGACGAAAAGGGAGCCTGCGCTCCAAAGATACCGATGATTAAGAGAGGTATTTGGAGGAATGTACACCGAAGCTATGCAAAGATCTTTATTCTTCACATTTACTTTGCATGCGACGATTTCTAAGCCGGGAACAGTCGGAATGGGAATTCTGTAGAAAGAGTAGCATTTTGATCCCCAAAAGAACGCCACCATAATGATCATTCCGATCTTGGCGAATAATATTAAAATCGTGGAAGTTGATTTCGTCTTCGGAAGAAAGCCATGTTTCACAAAGTGCAAATATGTCGCAATCGGAATTGCGAATCAAAAACTTGAACACGTCTAATTTATTTTTAAGACTATGACAGTTCCACTGCAGCACAGTGATTGTATCTTGTGTAATAGCCGTATTATCCATCGAAAGATACAATTCCTGCAAGAAGGGGCCATGAAACAGTCAATTGCTTCAGATAACTTTCCACTGTTGGTATAAAGAGGTCAATGATTGGCCTCAATGAATTCGGAATATTGAATAAATTCAAAAAAAACGGCCCACAAGGTCCTTAAAGGAGATCAATCCTCGCTTGGACGGAGTACTTTTTTTTTTGAAGAACGAATTGCAGTTTTTCTTTCATTGATTCTCCTAGCCGGATATTTCTTGGAAACATCGGTTTTTGGCAATGGCGGGAATGCCTTGCTGCAAGATGGATCCAAAGGAGCAGTGAAGACAGGTTGCTTCGGGATTTTAAATAAACCCCTATTGCCTTCAAATTTTGGCAAGCTTTTATGGATGACTTTTGATTTTTTACGGCGCGATCCCGGGGAAGACGGTTACTTCCTCTTTTCGGGCACGTGTACCTCCGTAGAATCATCCATATCAGCTGCGTCAGAGTCCAATTCGTCAATGCATATGGAATCATAATAATCACTTACTTGAACGGTAGCTGAAATAGCAGCCTTTGCAGTGGTATCGGCGGATGTGTCTTGCGCTTTAACCATTTCCGCATAAGTCTGCTTGGAGCGCTGTACCAACGAGCGCTTCACTTTTTGGGTGCGCTTTCTGTACACCGGGCAATCTTGCAAACCATGGGCAGGAGCCATACCGCAATAAGCACATTTTGTGGCTTGTTGCTGGCAGGATTCCTCCCGATGTCTTTCGAAACATTTACCACAACGTGGTTTGTTGTCACAAAACTCGGCAGTGTGACCAAGTTGTTTGCAATTGGTACAATTAACCCTTAAATGCGCAATGTTGTTTTAAAACAACAAACCAAAAATACGTTTAATGTTAATGATTTCAATGGTTATTTACGTTAAAAATATTTCCGGCGATTTCTAAAAAAATCGCCTTGCGCCTTTAAGGGTTAAATACCCTTGGTACAAAAAGACGCACCGGAAACAACATATTCTCTAAATCGACATATTTTGGGAGAATCGAACCTGCAAACGTCACCCGAAGCGAGCCTGACTTAGAATATACTTTTTGCCATCTACCATGGTTGCTGAATGCAATTCCTTGCAATCCAGAATATCCACGGTAGACTCCATTGCGTTCTTTAAGCGGCCTTTTCCCGCAAGTACATCCTTGCAAGTCAGGCTCGCTGCGTTGATCACACCTTCGATTTCGACCTCCCGCGAGGGGATATAAACTAAATATTCTACATTGTACGCCTTGTCTTTAGCAATTTCGTTCGCCACCTGATATGTAGGTGCGGTGATTCGTAGCTTGTTCCTGTTGATCTGATTAAAATCAAGCTTCGTAAAACGACGCGTCAAATCTCTCTTAATGCCGAGAAAGTCTAGACTTTTCACTTTCTGCCGAAAGTAAACAACCCAAGGCCCAGGCGAAGCCGCATGGTACAATCGTGTGCGGACATCTTTTGGAGGACTATCGCCCCCCACAGTCTCTGCCTCCATTCTCACCTCGCAAGGTGGAAGGACAATTAATTCTTATGCTAACTTAGAACTAACAGCAAATTAGAAAAAATGTAAAAAATCTAAATTAATTTATTATAATTAATCCCACTCTGTATCAGAGATATGGGAGAACAATAAATCAATGCCTTCCACTTATCTGCGCTGCTGCTGTAGGTAGCAGCAGAAACAATAACCTGCTTCACTGGCGTCGCCAGAAGCAGCTACTTCGCTCGCCGACAGTGATCGCCTTGGATCCGTAGGTAGGCACTACACAATAAACTCGCACTACCGAACAAAACCCGCGATGAGACACAGCACACACGTCTGGCTCGTTCGAACGATCGGCACGGAATGATTCATGTAGTTATTAATCATTGATAAACACAAAGTCTAGCATGTTTGATTGAAAGTTGGAAATCCGATTGATTTGGCTGAGTCCAAGAAAAGCAATCTTATCGACTGGCTGGCGGTTAGCAGGTGTAGTTGCAGACAAATGCCGATCAGGAAAAATATATCCGTAATGGGAGATAGACTAGACAAGTCCTGGTTGATTGAAGTCTCCAAGCAGAAGAACCATATCCGATGATAAGACCAAAGTTGTGAAGTTGTATTACACTGCAATCATGTCGTCGGTCGGGAGGAATGTACGAGGCCCGATGAAAACATTGCAACAAGAGAGACTTATTTTAGCCCAAATTGGATTGAATTGAATTGACGGATGGCGATCTACCAGAAAACAAGCTCATTGGAAACAGCAACTAGAACACCACCACCGCGCACGCGAGAGCTATTGGATATACCGCAAACCACTCTTTAAACTGGAAGACAGTGGTAATAAAGTTACGAAGAGACAAGTAATGTCAGAAATTGCTCGCCTTTTCGATCCGCTGGGACTGTTTCGCCCCGTTATTGTGATTGCAAAATGGTTATGCAAGATTTGTGGCGAAGCGGTTTGGACTGGGATGACGGATTGTCACAAGAGCAATTGGATGTGTGGAATAAAGTGAAAAATGAACTTCCTGACGTTGGTAAAATGAAGATTCCGAGACTTGTAACCGTCGGAGGAATTTGCCGTTTTGAAATACACGGCTTCTCTGATGCCTCCATGAAGGCTTACGGAAGTTGTGTCTATTTGAAAAGCATCAGAGAGGATGGAACATGTGAAGTCCAGATAAACGTCCTCCAAATTGGTAGAAAGTTCTCTTGTAATTTGGGTCCAAAGTTGCAGAAACTGCCAATAGTATGCTTGATTCAGATGCAGGAGCACTGACAATACGGTCGAATGGTATGAAGTAGCTGAAAGCCAAAAGTAAATAATTTTGAGAATATTTGACTGAGGTTGGAGTGCGGAAACATCCTAAGCCACCCTCGACCGCACGACCGGGTCGATGATGAATGGTGCTTTTTATTTATTACCAGACTAAGGCCGGACTGGCCCGTGCAGTACACAAAAGTCTTCTTCATTCAGCTCTGTCCATGGCTGCACGTCGCCAACTATGCAGTCGTCCTCCACCTGATCGATCCACCTTGCCCGCTGTGCACCTCGCCTTCTTGTTCCCATCGGAACACTCGTACCACTCGTGTTAATCCCTCCCCTTCGTATTACTACCTCCAAAGCGATGTTAAACAGCAGACACGAAAGATTGTCACCTTGCCGTAACCCTCTGCGCGTTTCGAAGAGACTCGAAAATGCCCCTGGAACTCGAACTACGCAACACCAGATCCATCGTCGCCTTGATCAGCCGTATCAGTTGATCCGGAAATCCTTTCCCGTGCATTAGCTGCCATAGCTTTGAAGTCGATAAATAGATGATAACTGACGTACGGCGAACACCTAGTCCGTGGTAGAACTTTCGCCCATAAATCCCGCCTGGCAATGCCCCACGAACTCTTTTGCATTTTGTGTTAGTCGACGGCATAAAATTTGGGAGAGTACCTTGTATGCAGGCGGCGTTCAGCAAAGTAACTGCGCGGTAGCTGCTAAAATCCAGCTTATCCACTCCTGCGGCAGAACCTCATTCTCCCAAACCTTGGTAATTACCCAGTGAAGCGCTCTAGCCAGTGCCTCACCACCGTGTTTAAACAGCTCTCCTGGTAGTTGGTCAACCCCAGGAGCTTTGTTGTTTCTCGGCTGGCTGATCTCCTCCTGGATTTCTTGGAGATTCTGAACCGGAAGTCGTATGTCCTGTGCGCGTGCTACCTAATGAACTTGGTACCGTTTCGCCACCGTTGTCTGCCACATCGTCATTCAGGTGCTCTTCGTAGTGCTGCCGCCACCTTTGGATCACCTCACGCTCGTTCGTTTGAAGGTTCCCGTTTATGTCCTTACACATATCGAGCTGCATCACGTGGCCCTTCCTTACGTGAACGGTTTAACTTTTCATAGAACTTTCGTGCGTTATTAGTGCGGTACAGTTGGTCCGTCTCTTCACGGTCTCGATCTTCCTGCTGGCGCTTCTTCCTCCGAAAGATCGAGTTTTGTCTGTTCCGCGCCCGTTTGTATCGTGCCTCGTGTAGTGTTCTAGCAATCTCGCCCATGCTGCATTCTTCTCCTCAGCTAACTGCTCACATTGGTCGATTTGGTTTTCCGTTTCTTGATTAGGTGATTTCCATATGGCCTCGTGGATATTCTTGCGGGGTAAAAAAGTGCTTTGGAATACCATTCCGCGGGAGGCTACAAAATTTATGCATCGTTGGCCGTTGTCGTTCGATGCGGTATGCAGATTATCCGGTCCGATGACCTGTTTATACAATTCATCCCTTCCTACCTGTGCGTTCATGTCGCCGATGACGATTTTGACGTCCCACAGTGGGCATCCATCGTATGTCTGCTCCAGCTGTGCGTAGACCATTTCTTTCTCGTCATCGGGTCTCCCTTCGTGTGGGCAGTGCACGTTGATGATGCTATAGTTGAAGAAACGGCCTTTTATCCTCAGCTTTTACATTCTTGCGTTGATTAACTGCCACCTGCGCATCTTACCCAGCATTATGAAGCCGGTTCCCAGCTTGTTGGTGGTGCCACAGCTTTGGTAGAAGGTAGCCGCTCGATGCCCGCTCTTCCACGCTTTCTGTCCTGTCCAGCAAATCTCCTGCAGCGCCACGACGTTGAAGTTGCGCGGATGTAATTCATCGTAGATCATCCTGTCGCAGCCTGCGAAACCTAGCGACTTGCAGTTCCATGTTCCAAGCTTAGAATCGTGATCCTTTATTCGTCGCCTAGGTCTTTGCCGATTATATCGAGTTGTATTATCTCTTTATTGCTCGTAATTATTGGTTTTCCAGGCAACTTATTGGGCCTACGCAAACCTCCTGTCGCTTTGGTGGGGCCTACTTGTGGATACATGCAGCATTTTATAGGAGTTTAACAGGGCCCACCGTCAAACCCCATCACATCCTAGGCAAGCCCCATAACTCACAGAGGGACTAGGAAAGGGATCGTCAAGCCCTTGGATATGGTCCCTGCTTCCCGCATAAAGGAAAGTGGAAGGAAAGTGGTTACCTTCAATACATTTTTCAAATCAGATTCTTCCACATAATGTACATATTCATATCGGAGTTTTTTAGAACCTTGTGAATTAATGACCACCCGACATGGCTTATACCCAAAAAATAGACAATTATCTTTGATTTAATTGAATATTTTTTTATTACTAAGAGAATGTGTATCCTGATTATCACGTCCTATCAACTTGCCGCTAAAATTCCAAATGTTTCCGAAGTAGCTAAGCCAATTCCAAATACAAATTTAACTCATTCTTGCATATTCAACACTTTTACAATGTAGACAGATCTAATTTAAGATAATGACGCCCCCACATCTCCTTCAGAAGTTCCCACCTTCCAGCGCCTAAACCGCCTTAACTGCATTTTATTTTTTTCGCTCCGTCCTCTCACGTTATCACCCGATTCGTGCAACAAAGAGCTTTAAAATGCACCCATCACCTGCATGCCGTTCCAAAGCGAAAATTTCGTACGCTAATTGTGAAGGAACTTACATTACTGGTGCACTTTATATGTCCGATATTTTTACACTCGCCTCACACACGATGGTGACGATAGAGCATTACCAGTGAACGTTCGATGTCCCGTTCGAATTTGGAAACTCACTTCCTCCCGAACCGACGACGATTCGACTAGAGTTTAAAATCCGCTGACTTTTTTTTACTGCTTCTTCCATCGTCCAGCGTTTGGGGTTCCCCCGCTGCGCGTTCGTCGTATCTGTTTCGATTAGGGTGACACCAATATTGACCCAGCCAGAGAATAGGTAAAAACGACACACCTCACGTCACTCTACTCGTAGAATAAGCCCATTTGTCTAGAATTTATTATAAGCATTTTAAAATGATCTTCCTATGCTGTGCTGAAAAATCTGTCAAAGTTAACACGTCGTGTGTTTTCTTCTTATTTTTACTTGGATTCGTCTATTGAATAATTCCATTATCCATTATCTCCAACGAATTTCCTTCCTTGAAATGAGCAATGTCACGTAAAGTCTGCAAACCGATAATATGAATGGCCGTAATGGTACTTGCAAACATCATCACTTAGTTGCCTTATCCTGTAGAATCCCAGCTATTGAAATAATTTTATCGAATCCAAGTTCAAAGCTTCTTTGAATAAATTCGTACAAAAGTAGACACATTTGGTTCCGGGAACTTTATTTTATTGTTCCGTTTAGGAATGTAAGTCAAATGATCCCTATAAAATTTCATAGAAAAATGTTCATATTATGCTTATTGAAATATAATATGTCTAGAGTGCCGATTATTGATCATTCCAGCTTATTTTTTTATGTAGGTAGGAAAAATATATTAAATTACTTCTATGATTTTCTCAGGATGTGCTTGGAATTACAAAATTTACAAAATCATATTCGTCCAAACCGCACAGTGGGCCCGAACCCCGAATATCAAAAAAATGTTTTTTAATTGGAAATAAAAATTGGGCCACCCTAATAATACCTTATATGTGTGTGTTTACAAACACTATCAGCAACGGTGTATGATGATTAATCGAGAAAAACTTCAGCTCCGCCGCACCGTTCCGTTGCCTTAACCAAAGCAGCACCACAAAAAACACAGACACTCAGTTCCAAAAAGAGGCAGCAAGAATTTACTTTTATCGCCGGCTGCACTAAACTATATCGGAAAATCAGACAAAATCACCGAACGCAGGTTGGTCGCACTCGCGCAAACAAACGGAATCGACACGTAACAGAATATACACGTAATTAATCCGGAAATAAAGAACACTTTGGCTACGGAACCGCTGCCGTGACTGGACTTGGTGAAAAATATGGAGGATTTTGACAGATCTCGTTCCATCTTCTCTGATAAAACGCTCTCTCTCTCCCGTTGTTGCGCCGTTATTTTTTTCCGTTTTTTTTTTCAAAAAAATGACAGACGGGTTTCTCTGTTTTGATGGGGTAACATTTGAAAATAGCGAAAATAGCGTAGCCGCTTTTATTGCACACCCCGAATAGAAATGTACCATTCATCGTATCGGTAATATTATTCAGTTTCTGAATATTCATGGAATGATAAATAATTCTTCAAGTATACTGTATATTGTCAGATTTTCTGGATATGATACACTGCGCGGCGTTTGTAGTGTTCCCAAATGGGTACTTGCACAAAACTTCACGCGGCGAATGACTGTCGAAAGGTACGGCCGCGGCAAACGATACACCGCAATGCTATTCACCCATAAGAATAAAGTAAAACTAAGTACAGAAAGCGTGGCGGTACCTTTCATGCACTACTAAAAATCCACACATATTTATTGGCAAAAATCCATAGATTTAACTTATGATGTATATCAGCGCACACATAAACATTCTCCACGCGAACTACTAATGAAATATATATCTAAATAAACTTTATGTGTGGTCTCGTATTAGCAATTATTTAATTTATGTATGGTTCTATATCGATTATATTAGGGTGGAGCTATTGCAAAAAATTATAACGGCGACACATATATCTTATATAGATATTTTTGGCAGTGTGATGCACGTAAAAAATAACCTTATGTTATGGCAAAAAAACATTCGAAAATACTTATATACTCTTCATTATGCCACCTAATGAATGATCCCTTATCAAAAAGCTAATAACATTCATAAGTTAATGAAAAGTATAAGTTTATGATACAGATGAAAAATGTCAAACTATTCATAATTAAATGTCGATCATACACCAAACGATTATTATTCATAGAATCATTAAAATGTAATTAACTGGTGCCAGCGCAAGTGCTACATGTTACATTGAGTAAATTTTTCAGGAGACTCATTTTTTTTCCAAAAACTTCGAAATTAAAATTAAAATTTTCAATTTTCTGCATCTCAACTGTACCAACGTGTTATGACTGATGTGCCTTTCTTTCCAAAAACTTCGAAAATAAAATCTAAATTTTCAATTTTCTGCATCTTAACTGTACCAACGTGTTATGCGAAGTTTCTTGACAAATTTCAAGTTTATTCGAACAAAATAATGCACACTATAGAAAGTAGAATCTATAGATGAGCGAAAGCATGGCTGAGTCGATTTTTTTTGCCCGTGCACACTCGCATATGACGTCACAGCCCTTAACGTTTCCATTGAAATCGTGACGTCATGCTCGTTTGGAGACACGTTTGACAGTTCGTTTGGAGACAGTGGATTTATCTTCGCTCATCTATATATTCCACTATCTATAGTTTGAATATGAATCTGAAACATACATTTCCCCAGCAGCTGTTCTAGTTTCATTTTTTATACCAGTCAAATGTCAAAAAAATAAAACTGGTGTAACGCTCCGTTCTATTTTCTGCAGATTTGCACCACGATTGAACCATGAGAATCAAATATTTTTCAATTGTTTTGGTGTATGGATGCGTCATTTTATCTACGGATCAATCCACTTTGCAATTACGGCGCCTTTCTTGGCAGTAAGATATGGACATGACATCAAAAATTTCCAAAGGCAACTACATCGTCAAGCCACAGAAAACAGACATGGAGGCTCGAACCAAATTTCTTCCAAAACATGTGTAAATAAACAAACCGAACCTCAACGCCATCGACGTCGACATTGCAACTCACAATCTCATTTTGACAACACGATGGCACTGGTATGCTCTTCCATGCATAACGACACTAGCGCATAGTGGCATTTTTGATCTAGCGCTGATTCTGCACGAGATAACGTCGACATTCCAAAGTAATTGCAAAATGAACAGTAAAAAAATATCACAACATAGCGAGTGCAGCTTCAACGTCTGTTATCTGTGATCAAGTCTCGTTGGATAAACGTACAACTCGTGCTGAAAAAATCTTCCTTTTGCAACTTGTTGCACAAACTACTATTTAAAGACACGTTGAAACGCTCCCACCGAAAGGTTTTCTTCTTTTAGTTGTTTTTTTAATCTAAGTGCGTTTGACGTTTGAAATGCGTTGCAGTTATCAACTGGCTAGTGTAAATGTTTTTTTATGTTTTAAATTTTATTTAATCCTGAGACCAGGGTTGGGAAAAATCAAATTTTCGAAAAATCGAGAATGATCAAGCTCACCAGCGATTTTACTTTTAAATTATCAAGTGATTAAAACTCGCCAGCGATTAAGAATCGTTTGAAAATCGTATCTTGATTTGAAGAATTTACCGTTACATTTTGAACTCTTTTTCCTCACTAGCATGAAGCTATAACGCCAATTAGAAGATATAACGGGACTGTTAACAATTAGCTATTATTAGTGAAGATTAATGATTGAATGAAAATTCTGTGTTTATTATCGTTTGAGTACAAAATTTGAGAAGTTGTCGCCGGTGACAACTCGCCTACTGTTTTCACGTGAGAAGTTTTCACATGAAAATTGCAATCATGATCGTCTGATAATGATTAAGCACAACACTGCCTGAGACAAAGATATAATTTTTGTAATATTTCTATAATTTGCATATGAGAGTCGCAGAATTTATAAGACCATCATTATCGGTCGCGAGCATTTTAATCACCCGCGCAGCGCTTTCATTTTAGTTTCGCCACTCGCTTCCGCATCGGTCACTATTTTCGGCTCTCAATTTGGTTGCTGTATTCCGTACCGGTCTACAAGGTACTTTCCCAAATTTTATGCCGTCGACTAACACCAATTGCAAGAGAGTTCGTGGGGCAGTACCAGGCGGGATTTATGGGTGAACGCTCTACCACAGACCAGGTGTTCGCCATACGTCAGGTATTGCAGAAATGCCGCGAATACAACGTGCCCACACATCATCTATTCATCGACTTCAAAGCCGCATATGATACAATCGATCGGGACCAGCTATGGCAGCTAATGCACGAAAACGGATTTCCGGATAAACTGATACGGTTGATCAAGGCGACGATGGATCGGGTGATGTGCGTAGTTCGAGTTTCAGGGCATTCTCGAGTCCCTTCGAAACCCGTAGAGGGTTACGGCAAGGTGATGGTCTTTCGTGTCTGCTATTCAACATCGCTTTGGAGGGAGTAATACGAAGGGCAGGGATTGACACGAGTGGTACGATTTTCACGAAGTCCGTCCAGTTATTTGGTTTCGCTGACGACATTGATATCATGGCACGTAACTTTGAGAGGATGGAGGAAGCCTACATCAGACTGAAAAGCGAAGCTAAACGGATTGGACTAGTCATCAACACGTCGAAGACGAAGTACATGATAGGAAGAGGCTCAATAGAGGTCAATGGCCGCCACCAACCACGAGTTTGTATCGGTGGTGACGAAATCGAGG
The DNA here is from genome assembly GCF_024139115.2 of Armigeres subalbatus. Classification (NCBI taxonomy): domain Eukaryota; kingdom Metazoa; phylum Arthropoda; class Insecta; order Diptera; family Culicidae; genus Armigeres; species Armigeres subalbatus. The sequence goes on from NC_085141.1 coordinate 310,659,958, forward strand.
TGGGTGAAGAATTCGTGTACTTGGGCTCACTGGTGACCGCCGATAACGATACCAGCAGCGAAATTCGGAGACGCATAGTGGCTGGAAATCGTACGTACTTTGACTCCGCAAGACGCTTCGATCGAATAGAGTTCGCCGCCGTACCAAACTGACTATCTACAAAACGCTTATAAGACCGGTAGTTCTCTACGGACACGAGACCTGGACGATGCTCGTGGAGGACCAACGCGCACTGGGAGTTTTCGAAAGGAAAGTGTTGCGTACCATCTATGGTGGGTTGCAGATGGCGGACGGTACGTGGAGGAGGCGAATGAACCACGAGCTGCATCAGCTGTTGGGAGAACCATCCATCGTTCACACCGCGAAAATCGGAAGACTGCGGTGGGCCGGGCACGTAGCCAGAATGTCGGACAGTAATCCGGTGAAAATGGTTCTCGACAACGATCCGACGGGAACAAGAAGGCGAGGTGCACAGCGGGCAAGGTGGATCGATCAGGTGGAGGACGACTTGCGGACCCTCCGCAGACTGCGTGGTTGGCGAAGTGCAGCCATGAACCGAGCTGAATGGAGAAGTTTTTTATGTGCAGCACAGGCCACTCCGGCCTTAGTCTGATGATAAATAAATAAATTCCGTACCGGTGACGTTTCCCAAGCAACCAGAAGTTCAGATTTTACTTAAATTTACTCTTAACCGAACTAATTGGTTCACTATGGTTCACATCAAGTTCCAAGCATCCTTAACGGAACTTTAAAGTTCACTTTTACGCTCCCACCATACCAAAAATTACATACTTGAAATGAGAGCTGATTAAGCCAAAATAGCCCTTCTTATCCGAACTTCTGGTTGCTTGGGTTGACAGTTGACAGTTCATCAAATAGCAGCGCTCTTATCGCGCTACCAAATTTGGTCACCTGTCAGTCGCGCTTCTGTTATAGCAGCGCGTTTAGTAGCGACTGGTAAAGTGTCAAGTAATGATATTGCGCTGCCAAACGGCTTAAACTCACCACTGGTAATCTTGCTCTTTAAGTAAAAAAATCTATTTTATATTCGCTGGCTTATTGATTGTCTTCAAATATTGCTTTTTGCATTGAAACTTTTCGTTTCGTCACTGAAACCATTGACACTTGTCTTCAGCGACTGCTTCCGCGATAGAGCATTTGCACATTTTATTCACTCATACATCTATATTGCTGTCAAAATGTGCATTTGACCATTAAATTTTCAGCTAAAAGCTTTATTTTTGACACCGGTGCACTCACACAACCAATCGACATCAGTTGTCAAAAAATCAGGAGTACCAACTTGACCACTATCTCCTTGTCGCCGAGTCTGACGCTGAGTGCTCGGCGCGGAAACCCAAAGGTGGGAATAAAATTTTGGGGCTTATGCGCAATATCTTATAATATAGATAAGTCTTCAAATATTTTGAAAAATCTTCAACAGGTCTTCACGAAATAAATGTCTTCACAGAGATTCAAAAATGTCTTCAAATTGAAGACATCGGGACCGATTTGCGATTTGGGCGTAACTTATTTTGTAAACAAACATTGGAAGGCGAATTCCTGCTAAAGTAAGCATTTTCTAAAGAAACCACGGTATGCATCCAATAGAATAGGCTTTCCTCTATCAGGTAAGGGAATTAGTTTTGGAGAAAAACGCTTGCAATCTACGCAATCAATAGAACAATGTTTGTTTACAAAACAGGAGGGTGAAACGCCTGTCATCCGCTAACAATGGCACTCTGCCCAACATCGTTTTTTGGTACTTCTGTTTTTGGTACCCAGTTTCTGAGTAGTATACCCGAATTCAGCGCTCATCGTACGCAGTTAGTGCTAATTATCGGCAATTAACTTCTCCTGGCGAAAACATGCAATCAGTTCAGGTACATCGAGCCCGAGATCGAGCCCTTTGTGATTGTATGCCTTCTTTATGTCGAAATATAGCTCGTCGATGCTTCCGAAGTTTTGTTATCATGAATTAAACGAAATTAAAACAAAAACATTGTACGCCATATTGAATGAATGGTGGGTAGGCGTATTAGCCTTCTCTTCAGTCCCCTGTTACAAAATAAGTTACGCCCAAATCGCAAATTGGTCCCGACATATTGTCTTCAAATCTGGCATCTCTGCAAGCAACTCACCCCTTGGCAGAGAACAATCAATCCCGCCCGTTAATGTTGAATATAAATTTGCCACCAGGGATTGTTGTAGAAACAAAACAAAATTCGTTTTGCAGATCGCGCGCGCAATAATTTTTAAGGGAAGGTCTCGCACCAAAGATAAGTGAAGCAGGTCAATAATAATTAATTTGTATTTTGTAAATTGTTGGCATTGTTTATTTTGTTTAGTTTATTATTGAAAACTTATTGCGGAAATGCCCATCTACATAAGAAAGTGAGTATTCTTTAAACATTATTTTTAAGTAAAACGAAATTGAAATTTGGAACTCCGACGACATCTGTCGAAAGAAATTAGTATTACCGTTGTAAACAATAATGCTGTCCAATGAGCAGCTCGAAGTAGCTCGAAGTTGTTCCCGTCCTGCTCGTTCTTTTTTGTCAACAAACGGGCATGAGCGTGACAGGAACAACTTCGAACTACTTCGAGCTGCTCATTGGACAGCACTAATAATCTGTCAAACGCGTGTTGATCTTCACAAAATGCGAAATTATTTCGTGTTTATTCAAGTTCTATAAAAAGAGTGAAAAAAAGTGCATTATTGTCCGTAATATTTATAAAACGCGTGAGATATCGTTGTTGAACGTTTCCCGCGATGGGTCCGCCAAAGAAATACTCCAAAAAGGACCGCGCCGGCACCAGTGGCGGAGGTTCCACCACTGGTGGTTTCGTCGAGAACAGGTGGAACAAAAAGCGCCGACCGGAGGACGAGGCCTATTCAACGTTCGCCAACGACGACGACGACAGTAACATGGATGCTGCGGGTGGGGAATTCGTCCCAGAAGCCGCGTCCAAAAATGCGGAGAAAATCGACGAAGGTATTCAGGAAGACGAGTACGGTGCCAAGGACTATCGCTCGCAGATGGAACTGAAGCCGGACAACGCTTCGCGTCCGCTCTGGGTGGCACCGAATGGTCACATTTTTCTGGAATCGTTTTCTCCGGTTTACAAACATGCCCATGATTTTTTGATTGCTATTTCCGAGCCAGTTTGCCGGTAAGTTAAAGAATAGTAGAGTGCTGAAATCAATGTTTTTGAATAAGTACCCGAGAATTGTATGGAATTGACAATTAAATTTCCGTTCTTTATTCTAGACCGGAACACATTCACGAGTACAAGCTGACGGCCTACAGTCTGTACGCTGCGGTATCCGTTGGTCTTCAAACGCACGACATTATTGAGTACCTGAAGCGCCTAAGCAAAACAACCGTTCCTGAGGGCATTCAGGAGTTCATACGACTGTGTACGCTCTCTTACGGAAAGGTTAAGCTTGTATTGAAACACAACAAGTACTTTGTCGAAAGCCCTCATCCCGAAGTTCTACAGAAACTTCTAAAGGATCCGGTTATTCAGTCGTGCCGTTTGAGACGCACCAATGAAGAGGGCGACGGTTTTATCACACAAACCATAGAAAAGAAAGGTATCACCGCGTTTGGAACAACCAAGGTCGGTCCAACAACGACTGTTCCGGCAGCAACTGAAGGAGACAAACCGGCTGAAGCTGAAACGGCTGTTGCCGTTCCGGATGATATTACAAACTTCTACGATAAAATGGATAACGAGGAGGAGGAAGAAGAAGCGAACCTTAATACGGTTTCGTTTGAGGTCAATCAAGAAAAGATCGAGGTCCTGCAGAAGCGCTGCATCGAAATTGAGTTCCCTCTGCTGGCGGAGTATGACTTCCGCAACGATACAATCAACGCAGACATAAATATCGATTTGAAGCCAGCGGCTGTGTTGCGTCCGTATCAGGAGAAAAGTTTAAGGAAGATGTTCGGGAATGGTAGAGCCCGCTCGGGGGTTATTGTCCTGCCTTGCGGTGCAGGTAAATCGCTGGTCGGGGTAACGGCCTGTTGTACGGTTCGTAAACGTGCTTTGGTGCTTTGCAACAGTGGTGTCTCTGTCGAACAATGGAAGCAACAGTTCAAGATGTGGTCCACGGCTGACGACAGTATGATCTGCCGATTCACTTCGGAAGCGAAGGATAAGCCAATGGGATGCGGGATCCTGGTCACAACGTACTCTATGATTACTCACACTCAGAAGCGATCGTGGGAAGCGGAACAAACCATGCGCTGGCTTCAGGAACAAGAATGGGGCATCATGGTCCTGGATGAAGTACATACCATTCCCGCTAAGATGTTCCGAAGGGTGCTGACGATCGTCCAGTCCCACTGCAAGCTTGGTTTGACAGCCACCTTGCTTCGTGAAGACGACAAAATTGCTGATCTGAATTTTCTCATCGGACCCAAACTTTACGAAGCTAACTGGTTGGAGCTCCAGAAGCGAGGCTACATTGCCAGGGTGCAGTGTGCCGAAGTATGGTGCCCCATGGCCCCGGAGTTCTATCGGGAATATCTCGTAACCAAGACTTCCAAGAAGATGCTGCTGTATGTCATGAATCCGGCCAAGTTTCGAGCTTGTCAGTATCTCATCCGTTACCACGAGAAGCGTGGTGATAAAACCATCGTATTCAGCGACAATGTGTTCGCCCTCAAGCACTACGCAATCAAAATGAACAAACCTTACATCTATGGACCCACCTCACAGAGTGAACGTATTCAAATCTTACAGAACTTCAAATTCAACCCGAAAGTCAATACCATCTTTGTCAGTAAGGTCGCCGATACCAGTTTCGATTTGCCGGAAGCGAACGTGCTCATTCAAATTTCATCGCACGGTGGTTCCCGTCGCCAGGAAGCGCAGCGTCTCGGTCGTATTCTCCGTGCCAAGAAAGGAGCCATCGCGGAGGAGTATAACGCATTCTTCTATACGTTGGTCTCGCAGGATACGCTGGAGATGGGTTACTCCCGGAAGCGACAGCGGTTCTTGGTGAACCAAGGCTACAGCTACAAGGTGATTACCCATCTGGCCGGAATGGACAGCGATACGGACTTGTTCTACAAGACACGCGACGAGCAGGGACAGCTGCTGCAGCAGGTTCTCTCCGCGACAGACATGGATTGCGAAGACGAGAAGATTCCCGGGGAAGGATCGGGAGCCCCACGACCGGGAGGTTCTAAGCGTACCGGTGGACTTAGCTCGATGTCCGGTGCGGACGATGCTGTTTACATGGAGTTCAGGAAGAAGAAAGAGCATCTGCATCCGCTGTTCAAGAAGTTTAGGGGATAATATTTTTATATACTGTGAGGTGATTTTGATTCCTAATGATTAATAAAGATTCACGTTCATAAAATGAATTCAATGTTCCAGTCAGAGTGTAAAATAATCGAAAATTTTTAGTGAAGACCATTTTTCTTCATTTGTCAGTTCACTTCCGACACATTCATAGTCGGCTCTGGACAGTCAATATTCAGTTGAATATTAGTCATTGAATATTTATGCATATTTTACAAATTGATAAATTATCTAAAATCTGAACACGTTCCAAATAAGTAAAGTGATTTATCACACAGGACTGAATCCGATTTTCATCCGCGAGGCACTTTCAGTGGTAAACATCAACATAAACAATGCTAATTATGTTTTTTTCTGCACATAGTAAACAATTCAGTGACAATCAGAGGACCGTGACAGTCGAATGAACGAGTTCGTGGAGTAGTCGTCTGACTATGTCATTCTATGTTTTGAATATTCATGCGATGTTTGTCAAAATTCGGACCGAAGTTACTTCATGAAGATGAATATTTTAAGCTCTGGTTCCAGTATCAATCGAGTTTTATTGCTTTCACGAGTTTTTGAACATCGAGTCATGAAGGGTCAGTCCATTGTGTTTGTTTGATTTATTCCATTTGTCACTTGTGTCCAGTAGCCTTGCGAGCAAAGGCGTAGGATTGCCAATCCGGAGATGGGGAGTGATTATTGGTCTGGTCTAGGATGTTTTCGGGTTGGACACATTCTCGTCTCCCTGGGCATAGTGTATCCATTGTACTTGCCACACAAAATACATACTCTTGCAATGGCGGGCATCAGGGACTATGTCCAAGGGCTTGACGACACCTCCCCATGCCATCTGCGAGTTGTGACAGTGGGCCCTGTTAAACCTCTATAATAAGCTGCATGTATCCACAAGTAGGCTCCGCCAAAGCGACCGTGTGCCGCTCAAAGCGCACAAGCCCAAGTCCTGGTGTTAGGTGGGATGCTAAACAGCCCTGACACGACGGCCCAGGCAGGAGGTTTGCGCCGGCCCAATAAGCCGCATTTAAAAACAATTATTACGAACGACATAGAAGATAATACGACTCGATACAGTCGGCAACGACCTAGGCGATGAATAAAGGATCACGATTGGAAGCTTGGAACTGCAAGTCACTTGGCTTCGCAGGTTGCGACAGGATAATCTACGATGAATTACATCTCCGCAACTTCGACGTCGTGGCGCTGCAGGAAATCTGCTGGACAGGACAGAAAGTGTGGAAAAGCGGGCATCGAGCGGCTACCTTCTACCAAAGCTGTGGCATCACCAACGAGCTGGGAACCGGCTTCATAGTGCTGGGAAAGATGCTCCAACGCGTGATTGGATGGCAGCCAATCAACGCAAGTATGTGCAAGCTGGGGATAGAAGGCCGATTCTTCAAATATAGTATCATCAACGTGCACAGCCCACACGTAGGGAGCGCCGACGACGAGAAAGAAGTGTTCTATGCACAGCTGGAGCAGACATACGATCGCAGGGCTGGTAGCGACCAATGCCGCTCAAAATAGTGATCTTAGTGACCAAAGCTGACGAAAAAACGGACCAAATAGTGACTTTCAGTTGCAGAAAAAGTGACCAAATAGTGACCACAGAGAAACAGACGTTTCAATCTACACATGTTCCATAGTCCATCCTTTTAACGGTGGATTCAATTTTTGTAGGTGGCCGATCGGCCACCGATGGCGCTTCCATCGGTTTTGCTTGTGTTTGACGCTTGCTCACTACCGCTACCTAGTTGCCGCTTGTCCACGTACAGTGAATTTAGCATTGAGCGGTAATGTTTTTGTGACGATGATATTAATTGCATTTTGTTCTAAGTGAGACGTCTGTTTCTCTGTGTAGTGACTTTTAGTTTCAGTTGCAAGTTTGATGAGACGAATTCAAGCGTGTTTGGGTCGAAGGAGAATCTTTTTTCGTAATTTGTGGCGGAGAACAACTTTCACTCACCACAATCTCATAACGAACTCAGAAGAGAAACGTAAATCGTGCAAGCTAACTTTTATCTACTCAGTTACTAAGTAAAATTGTATTGGCCGCTCTGTTTTTTATCCCACGGAAACTAAATATCAGTCAGTCAGTCAAAAGCAGGATTACTCAAAATTATTAGTAGTCCTGCTAGCAAATCAAATGTTTGTGCCACTGGAAGTGAACATTTGTGCCATTGGAAACCCCCTGGGGGGCAGCAGGGACTATGTCCAAGGGCTTGACGATCCCTCCCCAGGCCATCTGCGAGTTGTGGCGCCTGCCTAGGATGTGGTGGGGTTTGACAGTGGGCCCTGTTAAGCCTCTTTAAAAAGCTGCTTGTATCCGCAAGTAGGCTCCGCCAAAGCGACCGTGTGCCGCTCAAAGCGCACAAGCCCAAGTCCTGGTGTTAGGTGGGACGCAAAACAGCCCTGACACGACGACCCTCCGGGGAGACAGGAGGTTTGCGCAGGCCCAATAAGCCGCCTGGTAAACCAATAATTACGAACAATATAAGAGATAATGCGACTCGATAAAGGGTAACGATGGTATTTTGGACATCTGAATATATTTTGGACTTTTGGCTATATTTTGTTTATTTTGTTACATAAATGTGGTTAGAAATGTGATTATGAAAGAGGCCAAAGAGGCACATGATTCCTATTTATTTGAAGAAAGCTATGGCGAAAAACACGCAAAATATAATAAAAAGTTCAAAATATATTCAGATGTCCAAAATACATCATTTACCCTAATCGGCAAAGACCTAGGCGACGAATAAAGGATCACGATTGGAAGCTTGGAACTTGGAACTGCAAGTCGCTAGGCTACGCAGGTTGCGACAGGATAATCTACGATGAATTACATCGAGCGGCTACCTTCTACCAAAGCTGTGGCACCACCAACGAGCTTGGAACCGGCTTCATAGTTCTGGGTAAGATGCGCCAACGCGTGATTGGGTGGCAGCCAATCAACGCAAGGATGTGCAAGCTGAGCATTAAAGGCCGTTTCTTCAACTATAGCATCATCAACGTGCACTGCCCATACGAAGGGAGACCCGACGACGAGAAAGAAGCGTTCTACGCACAGCTGGAGCAGACATACGATGGATGCCCACTGCGGGACGTCAAAATCGTCATCGGTGACATGAACGCACAGGTAGGAAGGGAGGAAATGTAGTGACCGGTCATCGGACCGGATAGTCTGCACACCGAATGACAACGGCCAGCGATGCATAAACTTCGCAGCCTCCCGCGGAATGGTAGTCCGAAGCACCTTCTTTCCCCGCAAAAATATCCACAAGGCCACATGGAGATCACCTAACCAAGAAACGGAAAACCAAATCGACCACGTTCTAATCGACGGTAAATTCTTCTCCGACATCACGAACGTCCGCACTTACCGCAGTGCGAATATTGAATCCGACCACTACCTAGTTGCAGTATGTCTACGCAAAAGATATTTTAGTCACTAGATAAAGATTGTCGCTTCGGTTCCCTTTGTTCTGCTGTCCGAAACATGTGTGGTACATACCTGTCAAATCGTATGGATTTTCCTTCTTTGACATTTAGCTCCCCTATCCTCGACAGCAAAAGATGTTCCGGACAGCGACGACAGCGACAATCTTTATCTAGTAACTAAAATATCTTTTGTCTGCGCTCAAAACTCTCGACGGTGTACAACACGCGTCGAAGTCGGACGCCGCGGCTTAACATTGGGCGGCTACAAGACGGTAGACTAGCCCAAGAATACGCGCAGCAGCTGGAAGTGGCACTCCCAACGGAAGAGCAGCTAGGCGCAGCGTCTCTTGAAGATGGCTGGAGCTATATTCGATCCGCCATTGGTAGCACTGCAACCGCTGCACTTGGCACGGTGCCCTCGGATCAGAGAAACGACTGGTATGACGGCGAATGTGAGCAGTTAGTGGAAGAAAAGAATGCAGCATGGGCGAGATTGCTGCAACACCGCACGAGGGCGAACGAGGCACGGGCGCGGAGCAGACAAAACTCGATTTTCTGTAGGTCCAGAGGAAAAAGCGCCAGCAGGAAGATCGAGACCGTGAAGATACGGAGCAACTGTACCACGCTAATAACACACGAAAGTTGAATGAGAAGTTGAACCGTTCACGTAAGGAGGGCCACGTGCCACAGCCTGATATGTGTAAGAACATAAACGGAAACCTTTTTACGAACGATTGTGAGGTGATCCAAAGGTGGCAGCAGTACTACGAAGAACACCTGAATGGCGATGTGGCATACGAAGATGGCAATATGGTGATTAATCTGGGAAAATGCGCGCAGGACATAGTTTTACCGGCTCCGGATCTCCATGAAATCCAGGAGGAGATTGGCTGGCTGAAAAATAACAAAGCCCTTGGGGTTGACCAACTACCAGGAGAGCTATTTAAACACGGTTGTGAGGCACCCCTTCCCCTCCTGAGAAGGGGGGCTCCCATACAAATTAAACAGGAATTTCTGCATAACTCGAGAGCTAATCGGAGAATAAATTAATTTTAGGAGAAGTTAGTCGGGTTTGGCATACATGGCTAGTTTGGCATACAAAAATCGATTTCAAACTTTTCCTGTACTCCAGCCCCCTTTGGAAATTTTCATGTTTCAAAAAAGTCAAACTTTGACCGCTTTGGTCAAATCCTTAACGAAGTCCGATTGAGCTCAAACTTTAAACGGGGACTTTTTTAGAGCAGATGAAACTTTCGAGTACTACCCGTTGTTGAAATTCGATGGTCAATTAACTAAAGATGTACTTATTGACGTCATTTGGCTACCAAGATATTAGTGCTGTCCAATGAGAGCTTGAAGTAGCTCAAAGTTTCTCCCTGTCCTGCTCATGCCCATTTGTTGACAAAAAAGAACAAGCAGGACGGGAACAACTTCGAGCTGCTCATTGGACAGCATTATTGGAAGCTTTCAACATTATCCACTGGTTGCCCGGCTACTGTGAAACTGGAAGGAGTCACTGTGTTTACATCCAACGATTTGGTTTTGTTGACGTTGATGACTAAACCTGCCGAAGAGGAGCGCTCGGGAAGGTCGTTGAGCTTACTCTTCGTATCAGAGCGCCGTTGCGCGAGGAGAGCAACGTCATCAGCCAATTCGCAGTGATGGAGCTTCTGTATTGACGCGTGTTATACGTCGGATCCTAGGCAGATCATGCCGAGGTGGTAATGGCCTGGCTGGCACTTGAAAAAGTTGTTCGATGTGCTCGAACCAGCGTTTCAGCTGGTCAGTTGGGTCGGTCAATAACTGATCATTCGCGTCTTTCACAGGCATCGTTGCATTCATCTTCGCCCCGCTTAAGCGTCGTGAGATATCGTAGAGGAGGCGAATGTCCCCGGTTGCGGCGGCTCTCTCTCCTTCGTCGGCCAGAGAGTCTGCCCACGCTCGCTTGTCCCGTCGACATGAGCGGTTTACTTCCTTCTCAAGAGCCGCGTATCGTTGACGGGCTAAGACTTTGGCTCCTCTGGTTTTAAATCGCTCTATCGCGGCTTTGGCATCTCTTCGCTCCTCTATCTTCCTCCAGGTCTCATCGGTGATCCATTGTTTTCTCTGGGTGCGCAGTTTGCCCAGATTTTTCTCGCTGGTGGCGATGAAGGCATTCTTGATGGCGGTCCATTGGTCTTCCACGCGGCCACCCCAACTAACAATTTTGGTGCTAAAAGCTTCAACTTCTAGCCTTTGGCTGTATAATATTTGAATAAAAGCAGCCAATGCTGAATAAAAGAAAAGCCTCCGCAAATAATCCCTTAAACTTCAACTCGGCTATTATCCAAATATCTATTAGCTACCCAGGTAACCAAAAGTTTCTTTAAGAGCCTTTAAGAGCCTCACTGAGCTGCTTAAGCGAGAAACGTACTCTTAAAGGAACTTTTGGTTACTTGGGTAGTCAGTTTGTGCCGAATATATTTCATCTTTTATCGTTTATGCAGCTTTCATATAGTCATAAAACAGCTCTGTCTGAATTAGCAACAAAGCTTATCGGTTAAGTGCTCATGTATGTTACTGAGTTTCTTGTTAGCAACTTCCCATATTACGGTGAGTAGCATTCACAATGAAAACGTTTTGGCTGTTGTTATAGCACTAACAATATAGCGTAATGACGCTATAAATGAACTAACGAAGCTTTTAGGCAACTTCTGTATCTTTGAAGATTACACAACGTTTAAGTAAACCTTGCTTATACTGCTTCTTTTACTAGCTTATCAGTATGGAACGTCAAAACCGCAATGTTTACATTTGATTTTTGTTGCCGGAGCTGTGTATGAGCTATTGATTTCTGTAAAGGTATTCACCTGCTCTTATAGCAACTGACAAAGCGCTGTCATTAATGCTAGCAGAGAAAACAAGCCATTTAGAAGCGATATTTCTGTTGACGGCTACTGTTAAACGATTAGCAGCAGAGTAGCATCACAGAGAACAGACATGGAGGCTCGAACGAAATTTCTTGCAAAACATGTGTAAAGAAACACACCGAACCTCAACGCCATCGACGTCGACATTGCAACTCACAATCTCATTTTGACAACACGATGGCGCTGGTATATGCTCTTGCATGCATAACAACACTAGCGCACAGTGGCATTTTTTGATGACGCTAGCGCTGATTATGCACGGGATAACGGCGACATTCCAAAGTTATTTCAAAATGAACAGTAAAAAGTTATCACAACATGGCGAGTGTAGCTTCAACGTCTGTTCTCTGTGGTAGCATCTATACAGATCGAGAAAATGTTGCCTGAAAACAATTTCAGCGATTGATGATGCATAAAAGTTAGCCAACAGAACATGCTGATAGATGTTTGAATAATGGTTGAAATAATGCTAAAAGCATAATTTTTAAGCTTATGTGCTGAAAGCAGCATGTAGGCCTCTTTCTAACGTTTATACAGCATGAATCTGAAAATAGCGTTAGTAAAACAACCTATAGGGTATGCGAAGAAACACATCCATAATTTTCTTTGTTATTTACATATGTCAAAGTGACGGTGATGACAGAGCAGCGGCCATTGAATCAGGAGATCAGGAGTTTGAATCTAGGTAGCAACAAAATTGATATTTGAGTTTTCACAAAAAAAAATAAACTCCGAAATTTACTCTCCTCGCAAATAATATTTAATCAAATTGAATTCAGTGGCTGTATAAAACTATTTAACAGATTCAAAAAATCTGAATAAGCGCCCTTGAGGAAAATTATATTACTAAAAAGTTTAGTAAAGATTGAGAAAAAATTGTGTAACATGCTGTAAAGTAGTTGTGCAGGCACGTCAAAAACAGCTGAATAGATTCGCCAGATTTGCTGGTAAAAGCATTGAATAGAAGTTCTTGATCATATGTATAGCACACATATTCATATTCCGTACATCAAGAAGGCTCCGTTTCCATTATCGGCTGATGCATATGTGATCGATTTGATTTTCTGTAAAGCCGTCACAGGAGACCCACGTGACCTTGTAAACCGGTCGATGAGGGAAGAGCGATCCCCCGATCACCATGTCGTTATTACCTCAAAATTCTGCGAACAGCTCTCCGTTTTAGCTCATTTCTCCAAGACCATGGCGTCCCATAATGCGCTCATGGTTCGAGTTATCGGATCCGATCTTCGACCGATCTTGAAGTCGACCAAACAGATCTTGATATCACCCTTCGGAATTCTATCTACGACGGCATTGAGTTGACTGTAGAAGTTCTCTTTGTCTTGCAGATCGGCAGCATCGATTGGCGCATAACATTGGATTATAGTAAGGTTTCCAACCCGTGTTCTAAATCTGGCAACGATTATCCTTTCACTTTGTTACCGGCGGGTAACAATTGTCACTAATTCTAAAACATTGATCACGGAAAATAGGGACAAATATTGTTATTCAGTTTCCTTCGATTTGCAACGGTCATTTCATATCGACGCGCATGGGTACAGGGCAGTCGATATATGCGCGTAGCGCACCAGTGCGCCACGTAGAATCTGGGTGCCGAGTGGGTGAACAGATCCACTGAACTGATGAAGAGCGATCAAAATGAAATCGATTGATGAGTTTTGGGCGGGAAAAAGAGCTGGAAAACGGCGTGAGTGGTCAGTTGATGTTAACTCCTGATTTGAGAAGCATCGAGGAAAAAAGGAAATCGAAAGTGAAGAAGTTTTTTTTTGATACCCGGTAGCTCGCAGTATACGCACGTTTGTTTTAATGATCCGGTTGCGAAAGGTGGATTAAAAACCCGTCAGTGAGTTGACGAACGGATCCGAGTCGTGTTTCGTGACATTTTTCGGCAATCCATCACCCGGTTTATCGGGCTGATAACCGACATCCAAGCGTATTTGGCTGGCCATCGACGCGCCGTAGCCGCCGCAAGCCGTCCGTTGCAACCCGACCGTTGCCACCAATCCTGAAGTGAAAGACAATACGTCCGCTACCGGCGAGCTGACTGGATTCCACGAGCCTCGAACCAGACGACCTCCAACAAAGCCGCCATTCTGTTTCCCGAAAGACGCCATCGAAGCGCACCTCCGCTGGGATCAATTCCGTGACGTTCGCCAAGTTCCAACCCACGTTGCCAGTCTGCCCCGGAGGCATTCAGCGGTCAACCAGCCGACGATCGGCCCTTGGGACCACTACCACGTTCTCCCGGCACCACCCGGTCCAAAGCCGTCATCGTATAACCGTCATCGCCGTAATCCAACGTGGCCGCTGTCGTAACCGCAAGTTCAGAACATCCGAACCACCATCGCCTTTGTTTCGAGAAGTCCACGCACCGCCCCTTCCTCGCCGCCGATTGGCCCGGTGAAATAATCTCTCGAAGTTCTTGCCTGTCCGTGCAGTTTGGAGCGTCCCCGCCATCGGACGATCGCTATCCTCGTCGTCGCTATTCCGTCACCGATCCGTTCCAAGAAGCCGCCCTTTCGATAGTCCTGTGTGGAGCCCAATAAAGCGCTGTTTGACCGTAAGTAATACGTACGATATAGGTTTCCGTGATCCGAAATCTCCCCAGCGTCCGTACGCCCTGAGGTCTTGAGCACCCGCCCCAAAGACTGCCGTTGGCTCTAGACCAGCAGTCTGGGGTTTGCTGCCGGTTTCCCTCCGAACCCGAGCTTTTAGGTTCCGGGGTCAAAAAGTAGGTCTTATACCTGGCGCCCAACTAAAAACTTTGAGAAGGTTCTCAGGAGGGGAAAAATATCTTCGGATATCTTTTCCTTCTGTACGTTGGGGGAGTTTTCAATAAATTGAAACTTTTCTGTAAATTATCCACACTGGTCACATTTTTGGTACGAAATTAGTGGCTCTTGATTAGATTCGCGGTGGTTAGGTTGAACCACGTGGTGAGGCCGATTGGGTGTTGTGTTATAAAGTGAAAGGATAACCAAAGACAGCTTCAATTGCGCAGGAAGAATCAATTTCAATCAAATTTGTTCTGAGTTTGTTGGCGCTTGAAAAGCCTATGTAGATGTTCTTTTTCGGTTGTTGAATCAAAATTCGTCCAATAATTTCCACATTTATTCACATGATCCGCACCAGAATGCCACGTTTATCGGTGTCTGGCCCTGATTTCGGGTTACTGTACCGTAATATGCGCGTTGACCACCTCGAGCCGGGGGAGCTCGACTATGAGTTGTTTTTACGCAACATCGTCATCCGAGATGACGAGTCGCGTTTCAAAAAATGGCGTTAAACAAATCCTGAAGGAAGGACAAGGAAAAGAAGGACATGAATTTATTATCCATTACGATGTGGATCCAGAGATTGATTTACTAGCATGCGAGAATTTTTTTGCTGAAATACAGATAATTTTGAAATCTAATCCTGTAGCGCGGGTACACTTTTGTAAGTCCCGCTCATTACACCTGGGTCATCGACTAGCGGGGACCAAAATCACGCAGCTGGTGAGCTCAAAACTCAAGGCAATGAAGGTTTTAACAGAGTACTTCTGGACTGAAAATCAGTTCTTCACCACCGAGTCGGGTTCCGAGTCAGATGACCCGGGGGAAGATGCGACGGGAGGGAGCAGCACATCCTCGCCGACCGCTCCGCGACCGGTGTATACCGGAACTATTCCCAAGCAACCAGATATGTCGTACTTTGTCACTAAAGATGATTTTAGTAAAGCGATGACAGACATTGGGAGTCTCCTCAAGGCAATGTCATCGCAGTTGAATGGGTTAAGGGAGGAAATTCGGAAACCTCCTACTCCGGCACCCCGATTATCGCTGAACAGGACCAACCCTTTTTTGGTAGAGGACATTCCAACCACCCAAGTGGGTTCTTCGAAAACATCGATAGATCCCAAACTGGCACGCTCGACAAGGCCAATGACGGGTACTATCCCTCTCCAGCCAAGGGGCGGGTCCTTGATTGATTTCAATGAAATTGGTGCAACTTTGGTGGCTCCGTCGGCGGTGTACCGACACGAACTGGATCCAGTTCCTATTAGTGGGAGTTCCGGCGAACCACATGGGTCCAAGCACATCGGTTTTACCAACTGATGCAGTCCAAGGTAGCATTCCGTATCCCCGTCAGAACACATCGATGGTAAATTCAAATGAATCCTACTACCGCAAGATCGATAATTTTACGTTCAATCCGCTAGGTATGGCAGGTAAAATCCCGAGCGCTCGTACAAATCCTTCAAGTATTCAATATGCTCAGTGTGTACCATCATCCGTGCCACCAACAGAGTCGGCTGCGATACAGACAAGAGTTGCACCAGTGATCCCCCCTATAATTCCCCCAGCCTTGTCATCGTCGGCCCCTCCGCCAACGATTCCACCACGAAAGATGACGCCAATCTCTCAGTGGAAAATAAAGAAATATTCGGGAACTGATCATGGTTTGGAACTAAATGAGTTCCTCAGCCATGTCCAGCAGTTGGCTATTTCGGAACATGCCACAGTGGCCGACTTATTTGATTCAGCCATCCATCTCCTCGATGGACCAGCCCTAGGTTGGTACACCGCCCGAAGGAATCAACAGTCTCTGATAGATTGGCATCATCTCAAAGATGAATTGAAAAGAGAATTTCGTCATCCTGACCTGGATTCGGTTCTCAGAACGAAAATTTATCAGACTCGTCAACAGAAAGGAGAGTCCTTCCAACAATATTATCTTCAAATGAGCAAGCTTTTCCAAGCCATGAGCATTCCAATGTCTGACCTTGAGAAAGTAGAGGTCTTGAAGACAAATCTACGCTATGATGGTCGGAAAGCTTTGATAGGAAAACGAATCACCACACTCCAAGGACTGATGTCTATCGGGAAAGATCTCGACGCCACCGACTTCTCAGCCTTCTCCAAAGTATTTGGTACACCTAAACGAGACACTTGTGCGATTACTAACGCTGGTGGGACGTCTTTATCCTCGCGTACATTCTACAATCGGAACAACGAGAGTGATTCGGCTAGGAATCAGCATACGCAGAAGAAACCTAAATCTCCTCAGAATAACCGTAGAACGGAAAACAAGTCCCTACCCAAACCCATTTCGCCGGGAAAGTGGGGAAATATCCAATGTCAGCCCAAAGAACCTAAACCGGGATGTAGCAAATCCAGTTTTCTGGCTCGTCTGGTGGCCGAATATACACCCCCAAGTGAATTCGAGTGTTTCAATTGCGGTGATGAACATGAGCTGGCAAAATGCCCTGTTCCACGGAGAGTATTCTGTAGAAGGTGTGCCTTAAAAGGCTTCACAACAGAGAACTGCCCATTCTGCGCAAAAAACTCGCAGGGGAAGCCCTAAAGCCGCAGGGACTTCCATATGCGCCAAGGGAAGTCTCATCGAACACGTGGTTACCCGATTTATACCGTTTATACGAGTGTCGATTGGACGACACGAATGAAGGTGAGATATATCCCCAAATCCACAAGATAACCTTGAATCAAATGACCGATAACCGACCCCACGCTAAACTTAAAATTTTTGATCTTTCGGTAAATGCGCTTCTCGACTGCGGAAGTAATTTATCGTTTATCAGTTCACATATCTTTGGAAAACTAAGGAACGTCTGTCTCCGAGAGCCGTTCCACAAAGTAGAACTGCAAACGGCTAATGGATCGCCCTTAGAAATTCTAGGGGAGGTCATGATACCGTTCACCTTTAACGGCAAAACAAGAGTTTTACGGACTCTAGTGGCCCCAAACTTGACAAAAGATTGCATTTGCGGGATGGATTTTTGGCAACTTTTCCGAATAAACCTATCCTTGGCTACTATTTCAGAAGGGAGCGGGGAGATCGAATGCGGTCTTGTCCCAACGGAGCAAATCTTAACAGAGGCACAGTTAAAGAAGCTGTCCGAAATCAAGAGGTTGTTTAAGGTGGCGGAAGCTGAGACCCTCGAGACCACTTCACTCTGTGAGCACAAAATTGTGCTTAAAGAAGAATGTAAAAATAGTAAGCCTATCAGGTTGTATCCCTACCCGATTGCTCCAAAAATCCAGCAAAGTTTATTTGCGGAGATCGATCGATTACTCGACCGAGGCATTATCGAGGAATCGAACTCCGATTGGTCGTTGAATATTGTACCAATAAAAAAAGCGTCGGGGGCGATACGTTTGTGTCTCGATGCTCGCAAGTTAAATGAGAGGACCGTCCGTGACGCCTATCCCCTTCCGCATCCTGGACGAATTCTTGGACGCCTACCGCGAGCCAATTACCTTTCAACCATAGACCTCACTGAGGCATTTTTACAGATCCCGTTGGCTCGGCAATCCCGAAAATTTTGTTCGTTCAGTGTGCAAGGGAAGGGGATGTTCCAGTTCACCCGCCTACCATTCGGTTTAATCAACAGTCCAGCCACGCTGTCTCGGTTGATGAACCGAGTGTTAGGCCAGGGTGCACTGGAACCGAAT
Source organism: Armigeres subalbatus (assembly GCF_024139115.2). Taxonomy (NCBI): domain Eukaryota; kingdom Metazoa; phylum Arthropoda; class Insecta; order Diptera; family Culicidae; genus Armigeres; species Armigeres subalbatus. The sequence continues at coordinate 310,678,100 of NC_085141.1, forward strand.
GTCTTCGTATACTTAGATGACATCGTCATAGTATCGGAGACATTCGAGGAGCACGCTCGGCTTCTCATGGAAGTTGCGAGACGATTACGGGAAGCAAACCTTTCGATCAAATTGGAGAAATCGCATTTCTGCCTGAGCGAGATCCCTTTTCTGGGCTACATTCTTTCTTCGCAGGGTCTGAGAATCGACCCTGAAAAGATAAGGCCTGTAGTAGAATACGACCGTCCATTGACGGTAACAAAACTTCGCCGTTTCATTGGTATGGCGAACTATTATCGGCGATTTATCGTCGATTTTAGCAAAACCACCGCGCCTCTCACAGAACTTCTTAAATCTCCAACGAAGACCGTGAGATGGACCGCCGAAGCGGAAGAAGCCTTTCAGGCAATTAAAGAAAAACTTATTACATCTCCTATTTTATCAAGCCCTGATTTCGATCAGGAGTTCCTAATCCATACCGACGCAAGCGATCATGCGATCGCCGGTATGCTTACCCAAAAGGTCGAGGGCCAAGAGCGAGTGATCGAATACTTTTCGAAGAAGCTCACCTCGCAGGAACGTGCCTATCACGCGACCGAAAAAGAAGGTCTTGCGGCGTTGCTGTCCATAGAGCATTTCCGTGGCTACGTCGAGGGCAGCCATTTTCTCCTTGTGACGGATTCCTCTGCACTAACGTATATCATGCGAACAAAGTGGAAGACTTCTTCACGGCTCAGCCGTTGGAGTCTTTCACTTCAGGTGTATGATATGACAATAGTGCACCGGCGGGGCCGGGAAAACGTCGTACCAGATGCGCTGTCCCGTAGTGTGATGGCTGTATCGACTAACACCGCATCGTCCTGGTATCACGACTTGAGAGTCGCCGTCGAGAACAAACCAGAGGACTTTCCCGACTTCCGTGTTTGCCAGGGACAACTGCTGAAATATGTTTTTAGTGATGATTTATCAGATCATCGGTATGATTGGAAAATAATTCCCAGCCCCGAATCTCGAAATTCGATCCTCAAGTCATGCCATGATGAGTTCATGCATATTGGGGTAGAAAAAACGGTTTCCAAGATACGCCAACAATACTACTGGCCGAAAATGGTTAGCCACATTCGTTCTTATATACGAAATTGTTCAGTGTGCAAGGAAATTAAACCCGCGAACTCGGCAACCACACCCCCTATGGGTAACATGCGGGTACCATCTAGACCGTGGGAAGTGATCGCTTTGGATTACATCGGCCCCTTACCGCGTTCAAAAACCGGTCATCAATATGTGCTAGTAACTATGGACTTATTCAGTAAATGGGTGCAGTTGCACCCATTTTCAAAAATAAGTGCCAAGACACTATGCACCGAGCTAACTCGACACTGGTTCTTCAGGAATTCTGTTCCGGCGGTTATATTGTCGGACAACGCTACAACTTTCACGTCAAAGGAATTTGCAGCCTTATTAGCTCGTTTTGACATTAAGCACTGGTACACGGCTAAATACCATTCGCAGGCAAATCCTGTCGAACGGGTGAACCGAGCGATTAACACTTCCATTCGGTCATACGCGAGGGAAAACCAGCGGGACTGGGACACTCGTTTGGCCGAAGTGGAGGTGGTAATCAATTCTACAGTTCATTCAGCAACACAGTACAGTCCGTTCCGAGTTGCTAAAGGTGAGGAAGTAGTACTCGATGGAGCGACGCATAAAAGGTTTGAAAACGAAGATGAATTAACGGTTGAGGCGCGGCTGGCTAGAATCCGTGAAGAAATGCCGAAGCTTTTCGCACAGGTGAAGAAAAACCTAGTGAAAGCTCATACCGAGGCGGCTCACACCTACAATCTGCGAACTCGCCAGCCCGCTAAGGCCTTTTCAGTCGGACAAACGGTTTACAAGAAAAACACTAAACTGTCCAATGCGCAAGAATTCTACAATTCAAAATTAGGAAGTCAATTCGTACCTTGCACAATTCTCGCGAAACACGGATCGTCATCGTATGAGCTGGCAGATTCGAAAGGGCGAAACATAGGTGTATGGCCAGCAAACTTGCTCAAGCCAGCCTAGGCTCAATATGAGGTGAGCTGAAATTAACAAAGATTTATTTAACCTTTAATGACCTTCAATAATTGCTAGGGATTCCATACAGACTTCTGGCCATGCTATCAGCTGTAGCCCATTGTATTGCTTTCCGCGGGGTAGTACAATGGTAGATGATGCCGTAGGCTTTCATTGTATACCGTGCGGGACCGAAATCCGTACAGCACCGAAATCCGTCCACCTCATGAGATATGAATAAATTAAAAGAGGTTAAAGGTAATTAATGTAGGAATAATTAATCTTATTCTGTTCAGATACTTGACAGTAAGCTTTCAGGGCATAGAATTGGAAAGAAGGCTTTGAAATTAAAACCACAAAAATCAAAAACAAATCTCCACCCACCAAACGCGGAGTTTGTGCCGCCATCTTGTTTTCGGGTAGAGCATAATTGCACCAAAAGTAACTGTGTTTTAATTGCTAATTGCACATCATTACATAAGATAAGCGGAATACAAATCGACGGGATCGCTTCTCAAGGTGCATATCGAACTATTAACAGTGGTAGTTTAGTCAATCAGGTTGTTTCAATTTAGATATTTAGTTAAGAAATAGCTGTACGGATTTTGATCCTTCGATTCGAAATCCGTCCACGGTGGACGGATTTCGAGTCAGGAGTAGTTGATTTAATTCATTATTTTATCATGTTTTTCGTAGTTTTTAATGAGTAAATGTGAAACACTTCAAAAGTAGAAGCCTTCATGCGCCTGTGTCAATGACAAACGTTTTATTTACATTCTATTCCTATTTTCTAATGACTTTTTCATATACGAAGGTGCTTAAGTGTACGGATTTCGATGCCCCACGGTACCCATTGTCCAAACATCGTTCATCGTGAACATCAAAATAATTCTAATACAAAATGCTTACTTACTTACTTACGGATCCATGATCCACAAAATGCGCGCGTATTTAAACGTGTGCGATCGACAGTTAACGACAAACTGAGGCCTCGATCCACACAAATGGAGAATAATTCCGATTGCTCCAACCGATTTCTTGGTCGTGCAACCCTTCGAGAATATGATAACTCTCAATTATGAAAACAGGGTCGATCAAAAATGTTTGTACATATTGGCCAGCCCAGCTGATCACGTTGTGCGAGATCTGTTCAACTGTCTGTGATTTTGGACTGCCTTCGTGTGATGCAGCCTCTTTTTCGGCGATGTTCGTCTGAAGTCTGAGCTCTTATTAAATTATCTATCTCACGCTCTGGTCACTGCTGGAGATCTATACCAGTACCGCAGTATACCCCGGCGCGTGCCGACGCAGTGCGAGAAAGTAATGTCGTGTTCAACGGTCGTGTAATATTGTGGAAAGTATGTGTTTTGTTTATTTTTGAATTAATTAGGGCTCCGCTGCGAGAGCTCCGGATGAGTTATTTGTTTTGAGGAGGCCGACAACTGTTGCCTGTTTCTTTGTATATATCTAATCCGGTCGTAGCAGACAACCAATGTAGGCAGCTCCTCGGTTAGATTGTAAGTGATGTTATGCATGTCTATTGTTAGTGGCCACTGATTTCGTTCCAATGATGTTTTGTTTTGGTTTTTTTTGTTGAGTATATTAGCCTAAAGTTAGAAATTTGAACCAAGAAAATAAAATATTGTATACGCTTTCATCAACTCCGACCAGTGGGGGATATGTTACCGGCGGGTAACAATTGTCACTAATTCTAAAACATTGATCACGGAAAATAGGGACAAATATTGTTATTCAGTTTCCTTCGATTTGCAACGGTCATTTCATATCGACGCGCATGGGTACAGGGCAGTCGATATATGCGCGTAGCGCACCAGTGCGCCACGTAGAATCTGGGTGCCGAGTGGGTGAACAGATCCACTGAACTGATGAAGAGCGATCAAAATGAAATCGATTGATGAGTTTTGGGCGGGAAAAAGAGCTGGAAAACGGCGTGAGTGGTCAGTTGATGTTAACTCCTGATTTGAGAAGCATCGAGGAAAAAAGGAAATCGAAAGTGAAGAAGTTTTTTTTTGATACCCGGTAGCTCGCAGTATACGCACGTTTGTTTTAATGATCCGGTTGCGAAAGGTGGATTAAAAACCCGTCAGTGAGTTGACGAATGGATCCGAGTCGTGTTTCGTGACATTTTTCGGCAATCCATCACCCGGTTTATCGGGCTGATAACCGACATCCAAGCGTATTTGGCTGGCCATCGACGCGCCGTAGCCGCCGCAAGCCGTCCGTTGCAACCCGACCGTTGCCACCAATCCTGAAGTGAAAGACAATACGTCCGCTACCGGCGAGCTGACTGGATTCCACGAGCCTCGAACCAGACGACCTCCAACAAAGCCGCCATTCTGTTTCCCGAAAGACGCCATCGAAGCGCACCTCCGCTGGGATCAATTCCGTGACGTTCGCCAAGTTCCAACCCACGTTGCCAGTCTGCCCCGGAGGCATTCAGCGGTCAACCAGCCGACGATCGGCCCTTGGGACCACTACCACGTTCTCCCGGCACCACCCGGTCCAAAGCCGTCATCGTATAACCGTCATCGCCGTAATCCAACGTGGCCGCTGTCGTAACCGCAAGTTCAGAACATCCGAACCACCATCGCCTTTGTTTCGAGAAGTCCACGCACCGCCCCTTCCTCGCCGCCGATTGGCCCGGTGAAATAATCTCTCGAAGTTCTTGCCTGTCCGTGCAGTTTGGAGCGTCCCCGCCATCGGACGATCGCTATCCTCGTCGTCGCTATTCCGTCACCGATCCGTTCCAAGAAGCCGCCCTTTCGATAGTCCTGTGTGTGGAGCCCAATAAAGCGCTGTTTGACCGTAAGTAATACGTACGATATAGGTTTCCGTGATCCGAAATCTCCCCAGCGTCCGTACGCCCTGAGACCCGGAATCCAAAAGAGGTCTTGAGTACCCGCCCCAAAGACTGCCGTTGGCTCTAGACCAGCAGTCTGGGGTTTGCTGCCGGTTTCCCTCCGAACCCGAGCTTTTAGGTTCCGGGGTCAAAAAGTAGGTCTTATAACTTATAGGTTCCCACTTCATAAGCGCAGAGTGTGCCTCAGCGCTTAGTAGGAAGCCAACTTCGCGATACCGGGGAGCGTGTTCACGTCGTAAACCAGAGTATAGCAGAACTTGTCCCGACGGCGTTCTGTGTTCTCCAAAGTTTGGCCAACGGACTTCACTCAGTCCCAGGATCTCAAGCTTCATGCGGCGTGCCTCATTGGCAAGTTGTGCCAATTTACCATGCTGGGCTAGGCTTAAAACGTTCCATGTTCCTATTCGTGTCCGTTGTTTCGTTGCCGTAAAATCAGTCCGTATTCTTTCATTATCGGATTCTCGAACAAATTGATGTTTCGGGAACAGTAGGTTGTTGACCCAAGGTTCCCTATCCACCGGGATGGGGCTGCCATCTTAGGTATAGCTTCCGGGGAATAGCATTTTATACTCAGCCGCTGGATGCCAGAACAGACGCTGTTGGAGCCGCACCTCCTTGGTGAACAGACGCTCGGTCAGTCGGGTCAAATTTGATTAAAGTCCCACCCAACACCAGGACTAGGCTAGTGCGCTTCGAGCGGCACACGGTCGCTTTGATAGGGCCTGCTTGGGGACACGTGCAGCTTTTTATAGAAGTTCAACAGAGCCCACTGTCGAACCCTACCACATCCTAGGCAGACCCCACAGGACGCACCCTCTAACTCTAGCTGATGTCAGACAACAGTGCCCAGGCTACACTACCAGCTAAGTACGCAACCCTTAGCTGGCGGTCAATTGTCATCGGAAGACCCGTGGAAGCGTGAGTATTTTTTTGCCTAAAAACACAGATGGTTTTCAAAAAATATGTGGATCCGTGTTCATGGGAAACTAATCCAATGATAGTAAATCCATGAACAGATGTTTCTTCTATTCAGAAGTAAAATATGTAGAAGGATGTAAGAGTTTCTCTGATGTTGATGCATGATGAGAATCAAAAATACAATAAGTTGTCCTTTAGCGATTACTATTTATTCAGTCATTAGACTAAAACTTATAATCGTGGACCTCGAGGAACTTTCACAGAACTTGCGCAGAGCCGAAAAGTGCGTTTCAGCTCTTTCCCGATCAGATGGCGAATTTTCGGACGCAAATCCAGCGGCTTCACAAACCTAGGCTGGCACTTCTCCATTTGCTTTGTTTGCACCTGCGGCAGCTGCTGTTACAACTTTCTTCTCCTTTGATCCAGTGAAGTTTTGGAGGGGTTTCCCGCAATAGGTGAGCTCTTGTGAATGTTCAGCGAGCTCCGGGCGTTAATGGGTTAAGCATGCTCATTGCTGATAAGTCATTACAATCCCTTCTAAATAATTGTTTCTTTCTTACTACCTCTTTGTTACTACCTACAGCCCAAATCCACATGGAGACATTGAGGAGTGGTGCATTGTTGAACTTCAAGGTGATTTGGAGGTGCGCGGTGATCGCCTCATGGACGGACAGTTTATCGGAGACCTTCTCTACAATAAGTATGGACAGCCGGTAATAAAAATAAACTACCTACTTTACCCTGAACATTGTCCAGCCATCCCATAATTCTCTGAACTGCTCTTAGGTTCTTATAATCGGTCATCATATCCTGCAAGGACGATTGCAGAAAATCGACAAACCCCTGCTGGTGATGGAGAAATGCGAAACCCGGAAACGACACATCACCGAATCGGGCAACGAAGCTGACGACCCGGAAAACGAAACCATGCTGGACGTCAGTCAGGTTAGCCACCTGGACAGCACGATTGCCTCCTCCAATCGAACCATTCTGGATTCAACGCTGGCTGTGGAACACAAAACCATCCCCAAAACAGAGTACCAGGTACGGGCCGTTGTCAAGCACAAGATACTGTTCAAAGCTCGACCCAAACCGATCATCGCCAATGTCGGAAAAAGTGTTTAGTCGCTTTAGGTTTGCATCTATTTATTGTGTCGAAAAAGTTTAAAAAATGTATCTTTTAATCGTAAATCAGTTTTCTATTCTCATTCAGAGAAATTCCATCTCTCGCTCAATGCCAACAAACTTCAGTTGTTCGGTGGGTCCGTATCTGTAGTCGAAGAACAGCTCCTCACCCGGCTGGATGGCTCGCTTCGCGAATATACCAATTCGATGATCGCCGTTCACCATCATGACCTTGGCGTAGCAGTTCGGGTTGATGGAATGGTTGGCGAAGCGAATCTTGTTGCCCTTGCGGGTGGCGTCCACTACGAAATCTGCGGAAAGAAGAGAAGGTGAAGGGCGTAAGGTAAATTGTGCCAAAAATGGTGATATGAGAATAATAACAATCGAAGGGACATCCTTCGGGTGTCGAATCTGTGAATAAAGTGATCGATTTACATTATACTTACCATTGTTCAAGTTAAACAAAAAACTGCACATGTACTTATCGTACACCTTGCCCCGCCGATCAGCCTCGTCCTGCGAGATGATCTCTCCGCAGTATTCTGAGATGAATTCGTTCTTTTGGGCGCTCTCCTTCAGGAATATTCCCCAGCCGGCCACGTCCGATGGTGCCATCAAAAGATGTTTATCTGTATGAATAATAAAAATCGGTGAACGATTGACGAAACAGTCTTGTACCATTAGAAAACTTACGTAATGCGCGCTGGACGCTGACATTTTTGCAGGTGATCTTGGAGATTTCGTAATGTTCGGCACCGCACGTCTGGCACAGATCCGGATCGCACTCGCGGACGGCCAAATAGCACGGGCATTGCTTGGTGTTGCACTGCGCCTTGCAGCGGCAACCAGGGAACCGATTCTGGCAATCGCTACTACAATTGCAGAACTTCTCGCAGAAGTTCTGTGCCCCGATGCATGGGCAATTGGTGTCGCACTGACCGGGATGATCGCACGGTGTAAAATTGAACACATGGTTCGAGCTTGAGTCCTTCTTGAGTTGGATTTTGCGGCAGTGCATAGACCATAGGCGATGCTTCTTCTTCTTCTTACGTGGTGGAGTGTTGTCCTTGTTAGCCTCGATTAGCGGAATGTCGGCCGCTTCTTTCTGGGCGAACATATATACCTGCTGGCAAGTCTTCATCAGCATTGCTTCCGCAATGGCGCAATAGTTATGCAGGTAGACCTTGTGCAACGTGCGGAAAAAGGACTTGTCCGAACCGTTCCACTCTTCGTCGGCGGTTTGCAGGAGATTCAGCAGGGTGGCGGAATTGTTTACCGAACCGTTACCGCTGGCGCGTTGGCCACTGGTTGTGGAGAATTCTTTGGAGCCAAACGGGGCTTCCTTGCTGTACCGGCTGCTGTCGTTGCTATCCTCGGAGCTGGCCTCGTTGCCCGAGTCCATTGGAGTTTTGTTCTTGTTGTCTACAGCAAGGCGTTCTTTCATACCGTCCTGGAAATGCACAAAAAGTAATTTATCAGATTGTTTACAATTCAATCATCAGATCAGATAGGAAACAGACCGAAATATACGCTAGGATCGCATTTACGCGGATGGATTTTATAAATTTCTCGGTTCATCTCAATTTGCACAAGTTTTAAAAAGCCATCTGACTCTTCTTAATTTCTTTGTGGATTTTTCTGTTGGGTCAACTCAAAGTTACGTTGAATCCAAAAGTCGCGTAAAAAGTGTACCCAGTGTAGTAAAGGGGGGTTGTACAAGATCGCCATAATAGAAGCAAGAGAACAGTGGCATCTTCTACGTCAATAAAAATTGTGTTTTAAAGTCAAGTTTTTGTGATGAAAATTTGGTGAGATATTGTGGTAAAAATATTTTGAGATATTCCAATATTCCATATTCCAGCGGAGAACAACGTCGGGTATGTGGGACGAAGTCGACGGAACGATTGATTCGACGAAGAGTGCAGACAGATTCTGGAGGAGACTGCAGCGGGCAGTCGTGCTGCAGCAAGATACCAGGCAGAACGTGGAACGTTATAGACGGAAGCGGAGACAGCAGACCCGCCTTTTTCAGGAGAAGAAACGCCGCCTGGAAGAAGCGAGGAAGAGTGCGAGGAGGTGGAACAGCTATGCCGTTCTCAAGAAACACGCAAGAAGCTCAACGCATCCCGCAAAGGCTTCGTGCCGCGAGCCGAAATGTGCCGGGATAACGATGGGAGCATCTTAACGGACGAACGTGTGGTGATCGAAAGGTGGAAGCAGCACTACGAGGAACATCTGAATAACGCTGAGAGTACAGGCAGTAAAAGTCAAGGCAGCGGAGGAGATGACTACGTCAGTTCAGCGGACGATGGAAGCCAACCAGCCCCCACCTTGAGGGAAGTTAAGGATGCCATCCAACTGCTAAAGACCAATAAAGCAGCTGGTAAGGATGGTATCGGAGCTGAGCTCATCAAGATGGGCCCGGAAAAGCTGGCCACTTGCCTGTACAAATTGATAGTCAGAATCTGGGAAACTGAACAGCTACCGGAGGAGTGGAAGGAAGGGGTTATATGCCCCATCTACAAGAAAGGCGACAAGCTGGAGTGTGAGAACTTTCAAGCGATCACCATCCTTAATGCCGCCTACAAAATGATATCCCAGATCATCTTCCGTCGTCTGTCACCATTAGTGAATGAGTTCGTGGGAAGTTATCAAGCCGACTTCGTTGACGGCCGCTCGACAACGGACCAGATCTTTACTGTACGGCAAATCCTTCAAAAATGCCGTGAATACCAGGTCCCAACGCACCATCTGTTCGTTGATTTCAAGGCGGCATTCGACAGTATAGACCGCGTAGAGCTATGGAAAATTATGGACGAGAACAGCTTCCCTGGGAAGCTTACCAGACTGATCAAAGCAACGATGGATGGGGTGCAAAACTGTGTGAAGATTTCGGGCGAAAACTCCAGTTCGTTCGAATCGCGCCGGGGACTAAGACAAGGTGACGGACTTTCGTGCCTGTTGTTCAACATTGCGCTAGAAGGTGTCATGCGGGGAGCCGGGGTACGATTTTCAACAGATCCAGTCAATTTATTTGTTTCGCGGTCCGGGATGACAAACCGGTTTTTTTTTAAATAATTTTTCCTTTTTTTGACATTATTTTATCATGACACTTTTCGAATTAATTTAGTAGCCAAACCAAAATTAACAAAAATCGATCTTTCCGTTATCTGATGATAATGTCAACTTAGATTAAATGCTTAAACAACTTAGACAAAATGCACGACAAACCATTTCATCGGAAGAAACGAAGGGATTTTTTTTTTATTTTACCGAATGTGTTGGCAAGATTTTGACGAATGCGAATATATTACCCAGTGATGGTTGCCATGTTTCCGTTTGTTTCCGCTGATGGTCCCCCATGGAAAATTCTAAGGATTGTAGCTGACTCGAAATGGGCCGATAAAATTGGTGAGAAAGTTCCAATTATTTTCTTGTGCATCATCTTGATCAAAGGTTCCCAAAATTTCGAATTATGTGGCATGAATTCGCGTTAGATTGAGTAAATCATAATGAACTGCTTCATACCCTTTCTTTGTGCTCACTGAACCCTCATAAATGTTTGATCCTGTTTCTTTTTAATACTGAAAGGCATTACTCTCTTTAAAATTTTTTGTATGATTTTAGGATAACTTTTTGTATAAGTCTTGAACTGAAACTCACATGTTCTGTGCGAAGAAAATATCGAATGTGGCATTTCGAAGCCATAAAACAACAAAAGGAAATTAAACTGAAATGTTTCCTAATAACTATTGAATTACTTTGCGACATTAGTTGTTTTCTAGTCACCGTAATATTAATTTGAAAGCAGATATAGATTTTTGGAGCAAAATGAAAACTAAAGAATGACTCATAATATGTTTTTTGTGACTCATTAACGATCTGCCTACGACCAACGGTATGGGAACCTATGCTCCACCTCTACTTCCTGATTACTTAGTGCGAATAAGGGCGTCCTTGTGATGTTTTGCTGTACCTGTTATGAACAGCTAGTAAATCCCAATCCCCTACACATTCTGAAGACACTATTCTTGCTTCAGAAGTGAATCCTTTTTATATTACTAGCGTTATTAACAAAAAAGGGCACCATTACCGAGCATGAGATTTGATCGAATTATTCGCAGTACTGCTTGTCCAACACCCCCAGCTGGGTGAGGGATAGAGGATGAAGCACACACATGATCAAAATTGAAAAGAATCATGCAAAATTGTACGAAAACCCATTTCAACGAAAAGATTTGGCATTGATCTGCAAAGTATTCCATTTCATCTTAACATTTTCCCTCGTAAATAGAAGAAGAAAAGGGATATAGGGGAACAAGGGGCAATATGGACACCCTAAGGTTTTAATCAATATTAGGTGATTTAAATTGAATATAATTCGGATATTTAGCAATTACATGATATTATTACTCGGTAACTACCAGTTCTATTTGAATCGTACTGAAAATACGGCAATTTCAATCAAATAGGACGATTTTGTAATAGTTAATTTTTCTCTCTCTCGGGAAGGTAGCGGGGTAGATTGGACACCCCCATGGGGCAGTATGGACACCTTTATAAAATATTAAGAAAATTATCTTACTAGTGATTATATGTCATCGTAATCTATTTTATTCATCATGCAACCAAAATATTACCCAATTGTTCATCTTCCTGTCATGTTTTTGTATGAGACACCTAAAATCGTGTTTGGATCATCAACATCCGAAAATCTATTTCCCTCGTCTTATGCGAGGTCATATATGGTCGTTTTCTATTTTAATTCCATGGTGAATAGAAGAAGATTGATTACGTAACGCAAAAATTTGCCACTTTCAGCCGGCCTCATACATGTATGTCGATCTTTTTGTATGAAGCATATGAGCATATGATTTTCACACTTATTGCAAGACCCCTTCCCAATCGTCTCTCCTCTAAGCATTGCATAATCTATGCATGCTCTTATCCACCCTACTGGCATAGCCAATCCTTCCAATGGGTTGTACCGATCAACTTGCCAACGAGATTGCCAAATCTATACAAAACATTTCCTTTTTTTGTTGCACTTTCAGCGACTTCCATGTCATATATATGTCATGTACTGGAACTTTTATAGCGATTTATAATTCCGCACCATGATATAACACATAATATAACACGAAAATAACACGATATAAAAGCCCAGTTCGATGAGTTTGAGGTTATGTTCTTAATTTTTAGGGTGTCAGTTCTACCCCCATATAGAGTGTTCAGTTTGCCCCAACAGCTGAACATATTTAAAAACCGTTGGAAATTTTATAAAAATCAAGGAAACTTGTCACAAATACATGCCAGAGCACTGTAAATAACAGAAAATCATCTTCTATGGTAAAGTAAAGCTTATTTTATGGGAGGTGAAACTTATAATTTTTAATCATTTGGAAGACATTTTTTCTTTTTTGTCAAATTTATGCGCTAAGAAGATAAACCAATCACTTCTACGCTATACATTAGTTGTTTGTGAAAGGATTATAGAGTTCGTTGCATTGAAAATAGAAAAATGATTGAATTAACAAGAATATTGGGGGTGTCCAATCTGCCCCGGGTGTTCATAATGCCCCCTGGTCCCCTAAATTAGCAAAAATTGGGTTGTCTATTCTAGAGTGATGCGCGGTAGTACAAATGCCAACTTTGTTTTATATCCAGCTTTTTACGCTAGCCATAAATCTGGAAAGGGGTGATTTAAACATGATGCTGTGAACTTTTTTTTATCTCTGAATCATAGTCACCTTTGAACTGAAGTTTTGTAATCTGTCAAGATGTTTAAAATGCACATAATGCATCGTTATTTGAATTAATAATAAACGTAATAATAATTCTACCTTCTAGATTTTCTGCAGTTTAATTACACCTGTTGGGAAGCCGCAAGAAACAACTTATCGAGATGTAGCGTGTATTCTTCGTTATTCTTCAGTTTCATTCAAGGCAATCACCTGGACGCCTGAGGAATCATTTTTACCATTGTTACTTCTCATTAGGGTGTCCCAAAAAAATCGATGTTCGAAAAGTCATGGTGCTCAACCCTGTTATGAAAGATATACCTGTCTGGATAATTTTTGTAGAACAAACCGAATTTCTAAAAAATCGTTTAGAGGTCGCGCCAGATCGAGTTTTGAAAAATGAGCATTTTTTAGGTACAAAAGCAAATATTGGGTCCTTTTACAATTTTTTTGAGGGTCACCCATTCGTTTTATATTTTTTTATTTTTCTGTGGATCTTTGCCAATATTCTCCATGAGTTAGTTTTTGTTATTATGCGTTTTTACAGTCTGCAGAACTTTTTGAACATAAAAAAAAACACATTTTTTTAACTAATATTCGAAGTTATTTCATCCTTACACAAAAAATATTTTTTTCTCGTTCAGAAAAACTTACATACTACAAAGAGCTATTTATAAGAAGTGTTTTCACAAAAAAAGATCCAAGAAATATTGTCCTGGGGCTGAGATATTGCAGTTTTAGTAAGTAGTCAAAAAGTGTACAAATTCGGTACTTTTTATTTACATGTTATAATTTCATCAAGATTGCACCAATATTTTAATTTAAATTAAAAACAATTCAAAAGCGAATAAATGGGAATATTTTCTATGTAACATAGCTTTTATTTCCGATGGAGTTTGTTACCTGAATTACAGGATTTCGGAGTATATGAATGGAGCCAGTTATAAAATGATATCACTTCCAACAGTTAATATGTAGCAATATACAAGTAATCAGGTTTACTATGATCTCTTTATTAGTTTTGATTCAATCATAGGATGCTTTTCACGGTATACAAAAAACAAGGCAGGCTCAGCACGTATGTAAACATTCAGTTTGAATGTAAACATGTGTCGTCACTATTATCTTCGCACAAGCTGAACTGAGACGATGCTCTACAGTCTCAGCATGCTTACTTTTGTACTCTAACATGTGGCGATAAAATAACAACGCACAATTGTCATTTTTATTTTTTCACGCATGCTGCGACGCAGCAAAGCTAAATCAACAAAAATGACAGTTGTGCGCCGCCTCCGTATTGAGTGGTGTGCCCCCGAAAACGCGAGCATTTTGAAACTTGGATTCCGTCAGGAGTGACCTTAACTGTTGGATGTGATATCATTTTATAACTGGCTCCATCCATATACTCCGACCAAATCCTGTAATTCAGGTAACCAACTCCATCGGAAATAAAAGCTATGTTACCTAGAAAATATTCCCATTTATTTGCTTTTGAATTGTTTTTAATTTAAATTAAAATATTGGTGCAACTTGATGAAATTATAATATGTAAAGAAAAAGTACCGAATTTGTACACTTTTTGACTATTTACTAAAACTGCAATATCTCAGCCCCAGAACAACATTTCTTGGATCTTTTTTTATGAAAATACTTCTTATAAATAGCTCTTCGTAGTATGTAAGTTTTTCTGAACGAGAAAAAAATATTTTTTGTGTGAGGATGAAATAACTTAAAAAAATTGTCAAAAAAATGTGCTTTTTTCGATGTTAAAAAAGTTCTTCTGACTGTAAACACGTATAATACTAAAAACTAATTCATGGAGAATATGGGCAAAGATCCACAGAAAAATAAAAAAATATAAAACGAATGGGTGACCCTGAAAAAAAATTGTGAAAGGACCCAATATTTGTTTTTTGACCTAAAAAAAGCTCATTTTTCAAAAATCGATCTGGCGCGACCTCTAAACGATTTTTTAGAAATTCGGTTTGTTCTACAAAAATTATCCAGACAGGTATATCTTTCATTTCAGGGTTGAGCACCATGACTTTTCGAAAATCGATTTTTTTTGGGACACCCTACTTCTCATTGATTCTTTGATAGTACACTCTACTTGTTGGAGAACTCCTAGCAGAAAATCCACTAGATTAAAATCTATAACTCCTAGCGAGCCCTTGCTAGACTTCTGATCAAAAAGAACTTACATACATCCATATTGGTCTTTCTTCGAATGATTCGGTCGTTAGATTTAGATTAGGCAAATGAGTTGATGCTTTCAGCTGAATTGAATTAGCTTGACAAAAGATGAACGTGGTCAACTTTCTTTCAATTAAATTGTTTAATCGTTCGTTTCAAGTTATACTCGCTCAATTTTCTTGAACTGTCTTAATCTCAGTCTAGTTTAGGCATATTAATTGAGCAAGTCGTTTCACTTGAACGCAAATTGAACACCTTTGTTTAACTCATTTGAACAGAAGGCAAATTGACCATATTTATCTTTGGTAACCACGTTCTCCGCGTTCCGCTGTACGGAAACCGGTAATCAGCTTTAACTTTCAGCAAAGGTGCTGGACGGCATCATATACTACATCACGGATACAAATTTCATCCATTTGCTTCAAAAATATACATGTTTATTTCCAAAATGGTAATATGTTTGAATCAAACATATTTATTTTTGAAACTAAATTAAATCCCTGTTTGTTTTATACATTCACTAGTGGGCAGCCCCTCGCTCGCTCTTGCAAAAGTAAACAAACACTCGAGTTCGGATCGGATCCGATCGGAAGCAGCAGAGGAGTAGAAGCAAGAGTAGAAGCAAATGTTTTCTTGCTTCCAAATTAATGATAAGGATGTTTTTAGGTACATAAAGGTAAGTAAATGAAATATGAACGTTTGGAATTGTGAAATCTGGTAGTCAAATCCTACCAGAATATGAAAATTGGTGGAATTGATATCAAAATATTATGAGTGGTCGAACCAAAACAATGATATACATGGTTGCTTGAAAAATGAAGCTGGTTGAAACAACTTAAAACGCACATTTGATTCAAAAAAAGTTCTCGTTCGCTTCAAATGCAACAATATGTTTGATCCAAACATATTTATTTTTGACGCCAGAACAAACTGAATTTATGTTTGGATTTACCTAGAATATGTTTGTTCTTAACGTAGTTTTTTCTGCGTGATTCACAGAAAACCGTTGAACATCATACTCGGAAGATTTAGATTAACCAAGTATGGCTGTGGTCCCATTTACGTAAGAAAACATCTGGAAACATCATTAAGAAAATATTCCTCGTTTTTTTGAACTCCGGAACCTAGAAAATCTCTGTGCCTTACAACGCGATTAGTATATGAGTCAGCTCTTCATTTTCAGCAATTGATGCCGGATCCACTTATTAGGGGAAATGACGGCTTTGGCAGGTTTTGTTCTATTATTGTCAGGGGGTTTTCTATAACTAATTATGCTCAAATTTGGCCTAAACATTCTTTGCATATCAAAGAATATTGTGGCCAAATTTATTTTTATAAAATTTGTTCAACAATAACCTTCCTGACAATAATAGAACAATACCTGTCAAAGCCGTCATTTCCCCTACCGAAAAGAAAAAAAATTGAAAAAAAAACTTAAAAAGTGAAATAGATTGTGAAAACATTAGGTAAATATGTTGACGTTTCCATCGTTTCCATGCGTAATCAACATTTTTTAACATACCAAAGTTTACTTTGATCGAGTTACTAAAATTGTGGGGTATGAATAAATTACCTTCACTGTATATTTAGAGGCATACCCCTAAACATGTTGGTAAACGAATGAATACCGATTCATCTACCCATTTAACGATTAAAGCATTATCATTATCGATTTGCGCATAGCAAGTCATGCTGCCTCTTTCTTCGTTGGACCATCGTGCTGGCCGATTGCATCTCCTCTTGATGCTCACGGTCAGCAGCTATTTTCCCGGACGCAAATACAGTTTCCACAGTGACGATCCTGCCAGGATTTATTGCTATCCTGCGATTATTTCAGCGGCCATCCAAAGTTATATAATTGGTAAGTTTGAGAACGATTAATTAAGTGCAAAGAGAAAAAAAAATACGAGTGATGCG
This sequence comes from Armigeres subalbatus, assembly GCF_024139115.2. Taxonomy (NCBI): domain Eukaryota; kingdom Metazoa; phylum Arthropoda; class Insecta; order Diptera; family Culicidae; genus Armigeres; species Armigeres subalbatus. The sequence continues at coordinate 310,694,909 of NC_085141.1, forward strand.
GTCTGAAGTTTTTCGGAGATAATTTAGAAACGATAGAATTTTATTTTTTATTTTTAAAATGAAATGCAAATCGAATGAAAAAGTATGACATTTGGATCTCAACAGTGCCACCAAATGGGACGTTTGGTGATAAATGATGACGATGGTGATGGACGGATAAGAACTTCAGAGAAAAGTCCATTAGGGTCTCGCCGACATTTCTCACCAACACGAACGCAGGTTCGTGGTTGCAAACAATCCCATTTGATTTTGCCGTGACAGCTGCTCGTGGTTGCAAACAAACCGAGTAAAAGTGTGAGTGAAACGTGCTTGTACGTACACGATCGCTGAAAGCCTAATATGAAATAAAGGATCTCTAGAAAGCCACTATACGGGACGTATTGTGATGAGTTTGGTTTGCAACCAGATGGAATGATCGTCAGGCGGGACGTCTGATTGAGTGTTAAGTACCACGGGTTGGGACTCCTGTGATGAATATTGTCTACGAGATAAAACTCTCGATGGAAAATGCAGATGCTACCAAACGGGACGTTTGAAAAACCATTCGCATGCTTGCAACAGCATTTTCAATGATGCGGGACGCACATTGGAGATTGTTTCATTGCCAAAAGTGAATTTTGGTGAATGGTTTGAAGATCACATGCTGGCGTTTATGTGATAAGCTCTTTAGAATGTTGCATCCTAAATGGATCGTTTAGTATTTATTGTGGTCACGTTGTCAACGAACATGTGAATGCGGATGCGGATGTTTATACTTTAAGTTAATCCAACAAAAAAGGTGCTCGCTTAAGCCTAGAACTTAAGAAAACAACAATCTGCAAACGAGCATGGAAGAAACCCTTTCTCCTATGATTATACGATCTATTAAAGGCAATTCAACATGTTCCATGTTAGAGTAGGTATATACGTATCGGCGCCATCACGTGGTCAAAATGAGGTTATTTTATATAATGTCGACATTGCTCCAGTCAATATTCAATCGTTTGATCACAGTTCGGCTGGCAGTCGAGTAGATGAGATCTATTTTGGTTTTGCATCTCAGTATGTTTGAAACAAAAAAAAAAAAGTTTTCAAACAATCCTTTTTTGAGAAATGTGAGTTCAATTAGTTAAGTTTATTTCCTTCTAGTTGGTTACAAGGATAGTTGACTCTTGGGATAAATTTTTTAATCGTTTATCAACTGTTTAATACTTTTCGTCACTTATATTTATATTCTACAACGAGTCTGTCTCTGACAGTTGATTTGAAAAGAAGCAAAGCTTCTGGTTGAATGAGTTAAAGGCTAAAAGTGGCATAGATTCTTAGCATTTCGATCAGACCCATACATTTTGGTCGCAAGCTTTTCGTAGCGTACCGCTTTCATCAATCCTCTACGTGGCTTGAATTGCTTGAAAGATTGCAATCGTAATTCAAAAATAATCTATCCAGATATACGAGAATAGTTGTTAGAATACATAAAATGGCAAGTTGTATAAGCGTTGAAGCAGTATGTTCAAACTGAAAGATAAAGATTATTTTCGCACATGTGATTTAATTCTGAACGAAGTCGAGGAATGAAGGAAGTGATAGCCAAATACTTCAGAGTCGTATGTTGATTAAGATAATGATTTAGCCGTTATTGAATCTGTCATGTGATTTCCCCGCATAGTTCTGGTGCGTAATGTTTTATATCATCTCTCCATTCGCAAGCACTTGTACACCCACGCCTTTTAGAACATTTAAACAGGAAAGTAAATTTGTTCTAGTTATCGACAAAATGCGTCCCTGGATAACTATTAGGCTTCGAGTCTCTTTTTGGTATGAGAACCCTTGGTGCCTTTGCACAAAAAGAGTGACGAACCGGTGAACGGATCCAATTGAAGGTGAAAAACGCCGCATCTTATAAGGTCGGTTTCCCATAGAAAATCGGGACATACCTCTTAGAATATAAACATAAATTAGTTGAGAATAGATCGAATAGATCAAACACTCTCAATTGAGCTTTGCATTCTTGATTATTTCACCAAGATCCGCACAGTTGAGAGAACGGCATAAAAAATCGTTTTCCTTAAAGTGTCAAAATAAGTGACACTCAAAGCTACTTGGTTAGGGTAACCAAAAAATGCGCAGACTACCTTCGGATAGGGAATATAATTATCACAATAGAATAAGGAGTGAGATAAAGGTACTTCAATTATAAAGAAGAGTTGAATATAAGATGTTGAATTGTTATCACCCAAAATTTTGAAAAAAAAATCAGAAATTAGAAATTTAAGTACTTGCCATTTCAACTGCAATATTGAACGGGTGTTTGAGAGTACTATACCTTACGTAAATGCATTACAAAAATGAGCTTAGGCATAGAATATAGGTACGAAGTTGATTTTTTTTTTAATTTTCACGTTATTACATACACCGTAGCATTCGTTTTAATTTGTCTTCATATGAAAGAAGAAGTGGAATGTGTAGTATATGGAAAATTGCCGGATGACATGGTGCTAGTTTACATGAGACTACCAATTGAATTAGATTAACCTGAGATTTAGAAAGTTGAGACTTAAAAAGAATATCAAATTAGGTAAAACCACTTTAAGATATTTGACATCACTAATTGAAGTAAACCCTAGAATATTCTCTTAAATCCATCGAAAATTCAAATTGTTGGATTTTAATCATTTGCTTAGTAGCCCACGTTAGATTTTTTTTTATTTTTATGAGAGAAGAAGGGGAATGTGGGGTATGAGTAAATTACCTTCACTGTATATTTAGAGGCATACCCCTTAACATGTTGGTAAACGAATGAATACAGATTCATCTACCCGTTTAACGATTACAGCATTATCATTACCGATTAGCGCATAGCAAGCCATGACTCTGCCTCTTTCTTCGTTGGACCATCGTGCTGGCCGGTGGCATCACCTCTTGATGCTCACGGTCAGCAGCTATTTTCCAGGGCGCAAATACAGTTCCCACAAAAATTATAACAGCATTTATAGTGGACGCCTCAAACGTCAAAAGGGGTGATTCAAAATTGATAGCATGACTTGCGAAATATAGAAGATAAATAAATGATAAATAACCTAGTTTGTAAATCTTGATATCACATAATATGTGCTCGATCAAACGAGTAACTAAATAAGATATCACAAATTTGATATCACTATATGATCCATGAATCAAAATAATATCAAATTGAGATCAATCAAAGTTAATTGCCTATTTCCGGGGATTAAACTACCCGACTTGGACGTTAATTTACAATGTTATGAAAACTCATATGTGAATATGCACGTTATGTGGAAGATATTGATTTGGAAAATGTATTGGAGGTAACCACTTTCCTTTCGATGGGACATTCGTCGCCAGACATTCTAAATACTCACGCTCCTCTAATGTGGACGTGTACCATACACATGTGGAAGTGTTGGCTTGAGAAATTGATTGCGAGTGATTTGACTATGCGTCCAATTTGGGAATCTCGAGCTCGTTCAGTAGCCGCTAGGTTGCGAAGGTTGACGGAGGTCCTTCGTAGCTTAGTTGGTTAAAGCACCAGTCTAGCGTACTGTAGGGTCATGGGTTCGAGTCCCATCGAAGGGAAAGTGGTTACCTCCAATACATTTTCCAAATCAATATCTTCCACATAACGTGCATATTCACATATGAGTTTTCATAACATTGTAAATCAAATTGAGATTTTTTTTTTGTTTTTGCTCGATATAGTCATTATCATAATGAAAACTCATTATGTAAACCGTAGAAAATATGCCCAATATCAAAATAAGTTTTTTTTTGTTTTCCGTGATATCAAAAATTGTTATCATTTTGTTTATATTTGGATGGATACAACATTTAGTTCTCAACTTTTGATGTGATTACTATTAACTCGACCAGAGGGTCACCAAAATTTGATATTGCAAATGAAAGTATCAGAATATCAAAATAAGCTTTCAGTTTGTTTTCATTCTCTGCTCGGGTAACTCCTTCATCTATTTTCTTTATTTTGAACTACTTTTAAAAAATTCTCGAACATTTTTCCATCTCATGAAGTTGATGGTAATGTGATAAATCCGGTTCAACCACCTAAGGCAATTGCCGATCAATCACACTCATCCATATTCTCTTTTCTCAAGCACGTGCTATGGCTCACAATATCGAAAAGTGCCGATGATTGCTACAACCAAGCTACTTCTTCTTCTTCTTCTTATTGGCATTACATCCCCACACTGGGACAGAGCCGCCTCGCAGCTTAGTGTTCATTAAGCACTTTCACAGTTATTAACTGCGAGGTTTCTTAGCCAAGTTTACCATTTTTGCATTCGTATATCATGAGGCTAACACGATGATACTTTTATGCCCAGGGAAGTCGAGACAATTTCCAATCCGAAAATTGCCTAGACCGGCACCGGGAATCGAACCCAGCCACCCTCAGCATGGTCTTGCTTTGTAGCCGCCAACCAAGCTACAACGACTCAAATTCATGGTTTATGGCTATCGAAGGTACCCCCAGGTTGAGAACCACTGTCCTACTTGTCCTACCACTTCCGGCGCCTCTGGGCAGGGGTGATTAATTCATTAGATACAAGAAAGCTGCTTTGCGGCGCGCGCGAGCCCTTTTTGGTCGGGATTCCGCAGAGAGCGGACCAATTCTGAATTTGGTTATGAGCTGTTAGTTAGGGTCTGTTCAAATATTACGTAACGCAGTAGGGGGTGGTGGTCTTTTGAGATATTATTATGCGTAACAAATTAATGGCATAGAAAAAAATTTAAGAAAATAAAAAAAAATTTCAAATGCCATAAAATATATAATACTTAATAATTTATTCTGTCGTGTTTCAAATTCTACCAAAAACAAGATTTTTTTTTCTCAGAAAACTGTATCTGTCACGCGTTACGAATAGGGGTGGGGAGCTAGTTCTTAAATTTGTTACAGATTGTTACGAGGGGTTGGGAAGTTCGTAAAATCAACGTTTTCGAGTTACGTAATACTTGAACAGACCCTTGTTAACCCTTAATAACCCTTGTTAAGCCCTTGAATAACCCTTGTTAAAAATGCGTATTATTAAGAGGAGCGCAACAACAGAAAGTTTCTTCAATTACAAAACATTATCGCTTAGCATCTGTTGGTCCGAGCGACGGTTGCCGATGAGTGGTTGCTATAAATAATTTTCACTAAGTTGACGTCTTTAATACCGATTTGGCAGTCGTCGGCGGAAAGAGAACTTTCTGGTCAGATCCTTTGGTATTGTTTCTATTAGTCATTGTACCTAATTAAAATCGATTTATTCCGGTCCACAATGTTATAAAAAAGAAAGTTGATCCGAGATGAACTTTCTTCAAAGCTCAAAACTTAATCATTTCTTCTTTTTATTGGCATTACACCCCCACTGGGATATTGCCACCTCGCTGCTTAGTGTTCAACCAGCACTTCCACAGTTATTAACCGTGAGGCTACTAAGCCAAGTTACCATTTTTGCATTCGTGTATCATGATGCTAACACAATGATATTTTTATGCCCAGGGAAGTCGAGACAATTTCCAAACCGAAAATCGCCTAGACCGGCACCGGGAATCGAACCCAGCCACCAGCATGGTCTTGCTTTATATCCGCGCATCTTTCCTCTAGGCTAAGGAGGGCCTACGATTAATCATTTGACGACGACTAAAAGTTGCCGTTTTGTTGCTGTTAGGGATTCAAAAGATTGGAAAGTCCTATTATTGAAAATATATCGGTTCTTTGCTGGATCATTATTTTACACAAGTGCAAAATTGTTCATTTGACGACGACAGAAAGTTGCCTTTCGAAAGCAGAGTCACAAGCGCACATTCGGAGAGTAATGATGCAATTAACTTGAATGGATGGAATCACTAACATAAACCAAGCTACCACGCCAAACGCCTGCTGTATCCGTACCGCTGCGTCCACTCCGCGTGATATCTTGTTCAAAATGAAGATTAGTTCGAAACCCGCAAGTTGCTTAATTTTGATGTCTGTGTTTGTGATGCATGTACGTGATTGGTTGGTTTACCCATTTCTAAACTTTTTATCAGTTACCGACAGTATTTTCATATGAATACAAAGAAGCGATGACTCAGCGATGATTTTCGTAATCGCAAAGTGTACCTATTGCTATTGGTAGACAGACTACCTTAAAAAATACTGGAGCATACTTGACAACCTCAGGGAGTCGCCGGAGCACGTGGTTCCCGATTGTCCAAGATTTGAATCAGTACGAAGGTAAATACCCGGTTTGACTAGCAATCCATTGTCGGCCATTGTGAGCCAATCGAGCATTGAGAACTGTCAAAAGATAAGCTAAATGAACGTTGTTATTGTTGCAGATTGAAAGGGAATTGAGATTGTTATGAAATCTATTTTAAGAAAAGTTTCATCGAATAAACAATTTGTTTTACTGTTGCGAGTAGAAGTAATCTAGTTTATGTATCGTGTTTCGCTCATTTGTATTTCACTTTTATTTTAGTGACAAAGCTTATTTAACCCTTAGGGCCGATGCCCACGTAGCGTTTTTTCAACGCTGCGTGCACCGTGCGGTTGAAAAAACGCATGTGTGCATCGGTGCGGCGACGCTGCGTTACCGCTTTTTCTCGATGCATACATGCGCATACATGCATACACGCTACGTGGGCATCGGCCCTTAAAGGCGCAAGGCGATTTTTTTAGAAATCGACGAAAATATTTTTAACGTAAACAACATTGAAAGTATTTTCGGTTTGTTGTTTTAAAACAACATTGCGCATTTAAAGCTTAAACACTGTTAGTGGGCAGACAAACATATTCCTATTTTTTATCAAATGCAAAGTCACATACAAGCTTCAATATTTTGCGTTGCAGCAAGTGATGGAAGCGTTTACTAACAAAAGTAACAGCGTTGCTAAGTCGTCTGGAAAAGTATTTGCATATCTCTCATTATAGGTTCTCTATAGGTTTGACTGGTTCTATACTATTCCCCAGAAAACCGTTCCCCAGAAAACCATACCCCAGAATTCCATTCCCCAGAATGTACCATTCCCCAGAAAACCAATCACCAGAATGTACCATTCCCCAGAAAACCAATCCCCAGAATTTACCGTTCCCCAGAAACCCATTCCCCAGAATGTACCGTTCCCCAGAAAACAGAATATATAGATGTACATGATTTCATTTTCTTGTTTTCTTACAATCATCATCGCAATACTATACATAAAATCATTTGTCTTGATAAGTTGGATGTGCAAGGGCCATTGTGGCACTATAGTTTCAAATACAATGTGCCTTTTGGCATAATGACCATAACCCAAACAGCAATATTGATGCAAATTTGGTTGCTGCGACTTAATTGTAACAGAATCTGGTCGTATAAATGTTGCAGTGATCTATTTGAAACATGGGTGTTGCTCGGAAAAGTGCCCACCAGAGTAAACGCGACGTGTGATGCGACGCGACGCGACTCACGCAAAGGAATAACAATTGGGTCCTAAAGCCCTACCTCGTTTATGGTTGCAAACGATAGTGCATCGGTCAAGAATACTTGAACCGTTGTTATAAAAATTCTGGTAAAATTCTAAACCTGTAAAAATAAAATTTTTGACATTTTAAGGCAAATTTTGAGCTGTGCAACATTTCCGAACGAATGAAATATCAGCCCAAAATGTCAGCCCCAGGGATATAGCGCAGCTGTCAACCCCATACAGATGCACCGTAGTAAACATGAATTTGACATTTTTGGAAATTCTGACAGTTTTGGGCATTCTGACATTTTCGGTTTGTGCACGCTTAATTCAGTTGACCCTTCTCCATGAGTTTTAACAGGGTTAACTCCTGTAAACGACTCGTATTTTTTGGCGTGCACTACACGACTCAGAGGAATATATCATTTTTAAGTCATAAATCTGTGTAAGTCAAGGAATAAAAGAGTAAACATATTTAGGTATGTATTTTATGTTTGCTACGGTGATTTTGACTTTTGCTATACCCCTGGTCAGCCCCATATATTAACTGTCAAAAGTTGAGTCAAGTGCCCTGCGGTGTTTTGCTAGTGCGTTTGAATCCGTACGTCAAACAAGACCGAAAATGTCGAGGAAGCATTTTTCATCTATTTTTCAATTTCAAATTAAACAATGTTCTTTTCGATTTTTGAGTCTAAAGAAAAACTGACACGTTTAGAATGATTACCTTCATCGTTCCCTGAAAGAAAATCGAATATCGATTCTTCATTTTAGGACCCAATTATTATCAATGAACTGTCCCGTCGCGTTGCATCGCATGGTCACGGCTATTCTGGCTTAGCATAGTATAGCATATGGTCACGTCTTCTGGCTTGACCCCAAAACAGAAAAAAAAATCTTATTTTAAAGCACGCCTTGATTGAGGAAACAAATAGGGATCCACGCATTTGCCCGGAATAAGGCAATTAAGTCGATGGTTTCTTCTTTTAAAACGCATATTTCCCCGAATAGGGCGAATAAGCCTTTAATTTTTGTGTGTTACGCACTCGTTTGTCCTAAATAAGGCACAAGAATATAAAAATGAGTAAATAATTCCTTCTATAAAGGCACGAATTTGCCCGAAATAAGGTTAACGAATGATTCCTTCTTTTAAAATACGCATTTGCTCGGAAAAAGGCAAATGAGTGATACATTCCTTTGACTCACACATTTTCCTAAAATGCGCTTTCTTTAAAATCACGCGTTTGCACGGAGTATAGCAAACAAGTGGATGATGCCTTCTTTTGAAATATGAATTTACCCGCAATAATAAAAATCCACAGGTTCATTGGATAAAATTAAATTAAATTTACAAATACTGCCGTTACACGCATAACTGTCTTATGTAAATAGTAATCCCTTGGTACAAATAAACGTATGATGGCAGCATAGGAGAATCCACCTAAAGGTTATCATATGCATTTGCCATCATAATTTAACGCTTCTAGAAAAGCACTAACTTTGCTCAAACTTACCTTTTACAGCACGTGTTTAGTGTCTTATTGTAGATTCTAAATTTGTTCCTGTAAAGTTCGCTTATACCAATTAAGAGCGACCATTCATGTCATTCGAAAAACGGCGGGAATAATAAGGCCCTTTGGTTTAGGCTTATAACAGGTGGCAACTCAAAAAAGTTGGAATGACTTCAATACTTTTCTATCAAAATAATAATGCTTTCACAAAAATATGACACACACTTTTACGTATTGTATTTTGTATTGTAGTATTGCGGCGTGCTTTGTAAATTTTATCAAGCGAACCAAGATCATGGGAAAAGTACACGGTCGGACATTTTAAGCGTGAAAATGTTTCGAAAACTGTCATAGCATTTCTTGGTCAACTAAGCTCCATTGTATGCAAAGATGATTGCAAATTTAAAATCACGAAGCAACTCATAAGCAGGATCAGAAGTACCATTCCAAAAATCGATGTGGTAGAGCCAGCGGTCATGAGCAGCACGGCGAAACCATGGACCATATTCTAATATTCGTTTGTTTAAGTTTGAAGACCAAGGACAACTATTTGTATAACATAATATATTATATCAGATTGAGCTCTACTTCTTTGTAGTTTTTTCCCGAGCCATTCTTTCCATTCCAGTTTTTAAGTTGTCAAAATCTTTTTTCTTCATTGCAAGAATCTTTTAAAGGTATGAAAAAAAATCTGGGGAATGGTGCGTTCTGGGGTATGGTTTTCTGGGGAATGGTACATTCTGGGAAATGGTTTTCTGGGAAATGGTACATTCTGGGGAGTGGTTTTCTGGGGAACGGTTTTCTGGGGAATGGTTTTCTGGGGTATGGTTTTCTGGGGTATGGTTTTCTGGGGAATGTTATAGAATCGTTTGACTATGTCGTAGATGGAACAAAAAACCAGTTGGCGGAATCGCCGTTACCGTTTTTTTCGAGGTAAGAACAAAAGAAACAGCAGTTGAAGCGGTATTAGAAAACTCTCCGTTGGCTTCGGCCAAATCCACATCTAGTAAACGGACCGAGTAGATCGCGTGGATGATAACTTATAATTGTCCATTTAAAACAATGTTCACTTCAATTTACTGTTGGAATAAACAATCAAAAACTTATTTACTCACCAGCAACATGTAGCACGCGGCACTGCACGGTTTTGTCGACTGCTTCAGCTCTGGCCAACGTCTTTTCTGCAGATTTGGTCCCGGATGACATGCTTGAAGACCTGTCCGTTATACGAAATAGAACATAATTAGTTCAACATGCGTGCTCCTCGAACTCTTTTCAAGATGATGAGCCAATTTCCAGTTTAAATGCATGATCACTTGGGTGATAGCGACAGAGAGAGAGAGTATCATGATTAATTTGGTTTCGATGCGTAAAAGTAAGAGCAAACAGTTAACCATTGAAGCTTTAGGTGAAAGCTAATAATTGTGTAACAAAAGTAACAGGAATCTAATTTCCATTCCAATCAGAATAAACCAATTGGTAAACGAGAAACAATCATCAACCAATCAAAATAGTATCACAGGAGTTAACAATAGTGGTGATGTTAGGATGAGTCGTGTATTGTGTGAGTGACTGATTGATTGAGGATGGCATTAAAAAAATGGCACATCTACGCCAGAGCAAGAGAAACATATGAACGATTTTTGTCTTCTATTTGGGCGAAGGTTTTGCATTATGGCTCTATAGAAACAGGCCCGAAACAATGACAAAACAAGAAAACAACTATCCGTGTGAAAAATGAACGTTTGAATTTGTCTCTAGCCAAAATCTCCCCCGGTTCTTCGTTGGATGTAATAACTTACGATTCGGCGACTGGCCAACAACGTGACTTCCTGCGGCGCCAAATGAGCAGTGTTTCAGTACACGTGTTTTGTGATATATCGAACATTCATCGAAGTTTGGAAGATCGAGATTTAGTTACAAAAGGGTTTAGCCAAAGGTACATCGGAAAAAATGGAAAATTATCTCAACTGAAGGTCGGTAATATCTAAAAGTAGGTAACCCAAAAAACCCCAACCATGGTATTCCGAACGATTGAAGGACATTTCCTGGTAAACTACTTCCCGGTGCTACGATTTGCAATTATATATCATCGTCGAATCGATGTGTATTTCTTGCGAGAATAACCGGGAAATGTTCTGCAACCATTCTGAAAAAATAAAATAAATACATTGCAATGATACTTACGGTGCAAAAAGCAATCGTATTTGAAACACCGTCGACAGAACAGCGTGTGGTACGAATGTAGAGTCTGCTCTCTCGACACGGATTCAGCCCTATGCCCGTCGATATTGGGCGTACACTCCGGGGGCCGTTCCGGATCGACCCGCTCCGTCAGCTCGATATACTTCTCGCGCAGTTCCTCCGGTGTACCGTGATCCGGAAACTGGGAGCTTACGGCTTGGAAAATTATCGGCGGAGGAAATGGTTTCTCGTCAATCACCTCCTTCTTAACCACTACAAACGGTTCGAGCTTGAGCTTGGGCTGAGCGTCCTCCTTGGTAGAATCGTTAGCATTATCATCTTTGCTATCAATTTTACCCTTGCCCTTGGATGTCGAGGGCTGGGAATCCTTAACAGTCTCATCAACGGCAGTCTTTCTAGTAACAGAAACCTTAGTACTATCGTTGCTACTGGAGTCCACGTCCCTTCCGGTGTACTGCATCAAGGCGTGAACCAGTTCAACAAAAATCGAATCATCTATGAAACTACCCTCCTTATCGCCATGCACTTTGCCATCGTAATTTTTAATCAGTTCTTCTATGAACGAACCATCCTGATCCAGCACCTCGTCACCCATATACGGGATGTTATGCAGAACGGTCTCATCCTCTACCATGAAATTCTGCTGCGTCGGAGCCCACGTATACATGGTCGGTATCGGAGTTACGGCCGTGATCACCCGTATCGGAACAGTCTGATGAGTACCTTCGTTGTTGACGATTTCAGCCTTTTTCATACATTCCACATGGGGAAGTTCAGTCTCGTTTTGCACCCAAGTCGCATTCGTCGATAGCCAAGTGTCGTTTTCCTTGACCAGCAAATCTAGAAGTTTCTGGCTGTAAAGATGAAATCGTTTTTCATTTCGTAAGAGGCATAAAAGTTGATCTTTAAAAGCATGTTAAGGCATAATCTAGAGTCACTGAATTGTTTTCTTAATTTGATAGACAAGAAACAATAGACCAACTTAAAAAGTTATCAGTTAACAGCCCTGTATTGAAAACATGGGATAATATCGATAATATTGAAATTTGCATCAATTTTGTTTCTTTTCCAACTTATCTAACTTTAAAAACATAATATTTTAAAGCGAAATACTCACCGGTTACGATTCCAAGCCGTCTTGACTTCATCCGCCCGTTTGTGTCTTTTGCTGGCACGGATTTTCATATACTCGGACTTGACGCGCTTCTTCCAGTCCAGCGTAAGCTTGGCCTTGGCCATCATGATTCGCTCAGTAATGTTACCACACACAATTCAATTTAACAGAAGTTTTTCCATATAATTTTCGTGAATTTTTGGCAGACTTGAAAAACGCGGAAAAATTTTCGCGTTTTCTTTGTGACGAAAAGTGAATCCCGCCGCAGGTTCATTCCCGTCAGAATTCAAGACAAAATTTTCAAAACGACTTATCTGCTTTTGTAAACAAAGATTCAAACGACGATTTGACGAATCTGATAGCTCTCCTACGCAAACCAACACTACCAATAGGTAGGTGAAGATTTCCGCTACCTGTTGATGGTGTTGGTTTGCGTGGGAGAGCTATCAGATTCGTCAAATCGTCGTTTGAATCTTTGTTTACAAAAGCAGAAAGTCGTTTTGAAAATTTTGTCTTGAATACTCCATTGCACAGTGACGTCACGCACGACTTTTGACAGGTACTGGTCCTGTTGTTTACAGACGACTTTATTTTAATTTTGAGATACTTCTATCATTCTTTGGATTTTCTGATCGATAATTACCTAAACTTATCGATAATTACCAATATTTGAATGCGGAATGTACAGAATGTCTTCAACATAGTGAAATATGCAGATTTAATTTGGATAAAAAAAATTTCAAGTCCGAAACGTAAACAACAGGACCAGTACCTGTCAAAATAGTGAGGTTAGGTTTGCCGCGCGCAATGACCTATTGCATCCGTGATGTAAACAAACGACTGCTTCCCACGTGGTAGATTTTTAATTTGAACAGACTGTGTTGCCGAAAAAACGATAAGAGCATCATTATCGGTAGCGAGCATCCCGCATAATTCTTAACTATAGTATATACCTATTGTGTATCCGGAATAAATTTATACCGCTTTTTATACCGAAGTTGGATTTTTCTCCAGATAGGGGAACTGTTCCCATCTCCATCTCACTGTACATATATCCATCTCATCGTTAAACAAAGAAATACGGCACCAAATTCGTCGCTTTTTTCTGTCAACATGCGTGCTCACTGCTGAAAAAAATCACAAAAATAATAAACAAACCAAATTCCTTTGCATTGCTTTGTTTTTGATGGGATGGAAATAGGAGCTATGAGATTAAGTGGCGAACCGTTCCCCTACATGCAACTTTCCCAACTTCGGAAGTAGTGCGCTGGATTCCCCTAAAGATGCGCTAAACAACGCATCCATTAGTTTGACAGATAAAACTTCGGAAGAAAGTTCGGTTCGGAAGTCCGGACTTCCGAATTCTTGTTGGTGCTACGCCGACAATATACACTCAACTAAACTATCTTAGGAATATCATAAGCTCCATCTTATGAAGCGTGAAAAAATAATCGAATTTCATTTTCATTGAGCCTCTTATGATAATTATTGCACTGTTATGAAATTCGTTTTGTTATCTTATGAAGTTCATGCAGGTTATTCATAGTAAAAATAGAACATAAGAATTGTCTTATGATTTTCATCACAACATTCGATATGAAAAACTCATAAGACAAGTCTTATGAAATGGTGAGTCATCATGGCGGAATCGAGGGCGAAATATGTTGACATTGTTATTATCACAATCTTTCTTAGTCAATCGGAAAAATTTCAAATATCGTCGTTTAATACCATCTAAAGGAATCGTTTGTTAATTGGAGGATAAAAAATGTAAGTAAATATTTACTTTTCCTAAGGTTTCCTATCCTCTTGCTTACTTCTAAAATCAAAATTTATATTCTACAGAACCTTATTGTCGACGCGAAAACTCCGGACCCCGCAAAAGCTTTCGCCATCCAAGTACTATCACAGCCATTGCTGATTCATGAGCTGCTACAAGCAACAAATATCAACAAGTCGATGTCTCCGGCGAGCACCGTAGTCGTTCGAGATCAATTCATCTGATTAATGCACAGCAGCAAGCGTAAGCGCTCTCTGTCGTCATGCTCAAACAAAGCCTCTCGTGCAGTCCGGGCTCGATCGAATCCACGTCTGTCACCCTCAGCAGCGTTCACGAAAAATTCCGTCCAGTCCAACCGGTTATTTGTATCAATCAAGGATGCGAACTTTTTTAGCAAAGACAACAGATTCGATTCCGAGCTTATTATTACCTTCTGCAGGATTCATGTCCTACGAAACGCCTGTTCAAACTTCGAGTTCCCGTTGGAAGCAAACGATGGCAAGTACAAAACCTTCCGGGAATATTCAATAAACTATACCACCAGATCAGCGCCCATTCTAAAGTAAACAATCTTGAAGTGGATTCCTTGGTGTTGGACTACGCATTCATTATTCTACAGTTGCCTAGTCGAGTATGAGGAAACGACCTACGAAATCCTCGAACTTGATAATGGAGAAGTAACCGAGGTGGTTGACGTCGAACCTTCGGTCCCCGATCAGGTGGACGAACCTTTTGTCCCCTTTCAGGTTGAGGACGATAGACATGATGCTGATCCGCAGACGAAAATTGTTGCCTAAGATAAATGTTACTTTAAAAAATGGTTTATATAACCTAAAGATAAAAATAAAATGTTTTCTTACATGTGCGGATGTAGGATTTTGAAGGATTTTGCTACCTATTGATGGTGTTGGTTTGCGTGGGAGAGCTATCAGATTCGTCAAATCGTCGTTGGTAGTTTTGTTTACAAAAGCAGATAAGTCGTTTTGAAAATTTTGTCTTGATATATCCAGTTTTCCGCGAGCGGTGATGGCCGCCAGCTTGCCTGCGGCTTAGTCTCTGATTTGACGTGTGTGGAGGTCAACTGCACCCACACTCCAAATAATCTAAACGTTATTTCCACCTGAATTTTCAGGTACATTTTACGTGCACACGTAGCTGCAAATGCTTCAGAAAATTCAGGTGAAACTTACGTGTCCGTTGAATTCTATCCAAAACTCAGGTAGAACTTACCTGATTTTCACGTAGAATGAAATTTCTATCGGAAAATCAGGTAAAAGTTACGTGAATTTCAGGTGGAAAAAATCTACGTATTTTTTCAGGTGGAAAGAACGTGCAGATTTTTTTGGGTGCACAGTTCGAGCATTTTGATCAATGTGGTATATAAGAAGGTTTGAATTCACTTGATCAGCACCTTCTTATATGCCACATTGGTCAGAATGCTTGGAGCGGTGGGTGCAGTTGACCTCCAGAAATGTCAAATCAGAGACTAAGCCGCAGGCAAGCTGGCGGCCATTACCGCTCGCGGAAAACTGGATAGCAGAACATCATAGACTACGGTATATCTTCCTTTCAAAACCATAATCAGAATGGTGACCAGGACCTTAAGTCAACTATAGCTGGATAAAGTTTTGACCAGGCGAGATGGATCACATTGGTCCCAGCCGTCAATTTGACAACACAAACAAAAAAAAAGTTTTTACCATATTAATAACCGTTTTTTGAAACTCGACCATACGAATTATGGGTTGTTAAGAATGTTAACCGTATCAAAATCCATTTTTTCACGAACAAATTCCGCACTCGAACAGTAATACAACAGTTCCTTGTGAGGTTGAATAATTTACCTGCAGGGAATTCAAATTATGGTTGGGCTATAGTTACACCATTACGTGAAACAGTTGATGGTATGGTTCAAATACACATCGATTATTTGCCACTTGTTTTGCTTAAATAATAATGAAAACAAAATGTTTTATTTATTAAGTTTATGCAGTCGAATAGTTTTAATAATTTTTAGTCTGGCACCTTTTCTTTTTAGTGCAGCTCCTTGCAGTTAGAGCATCTCGCCGTGAGTCACGACTTTCTCTCTTGGCCCGTGCAAATTATAACGCTCTGGGCATGGCTGAAAATGGCCGTGATTTTCATTCGGGGCACTTGTCGTCCATGTAAGTTCGGATGAGGATCCAGGCGCATCACGTTTGTGCTCACGCTTCTCCTCAGCGGAAGCGGATACAGGAAATCCTTGGAGACTGATGTGTTCGATGCATCTACATTTTGAGGCTCGTGTGCATCGAGCATCATTATCGGTCACGAGCATTTTAATCACCCGCGTTAACGTTTGACAGTTGACAGTTCATCAAATAGCAGCGCTCTCATCGCGCTACCAAATTTGGTCACCTGTCAGTTGCGCTACTGTTATAGCAGCGCGTTTAGTAGCGACCGGTAAAGTGTCAAGTAATGATACTGCGCTGCCAAACGGCTTAAACAAAAGATATTTTAGTTACTAGATAAAGATTGTCGCATCGGTTCCCTTTGTTCTGCTGTCCGGAACATGTTGGGTACCAAACTGTCAAATCGTATGGATTTTCCTTCTTTGACATTTAGCTCCCCTATCCTCGCCAGCAAAAGATGTTCCGGACACCGACGACAGCGACAATCTTTATCTATAGATAATCTAATAAAAATTCACACATTTTTATTGGCAAAAATCTAAAGAAATTTACAAACAAATTGTATGTGTGCGGTAATAACCACCCGCTATAGGAGAATCCACATAAAGGTTATTAGTTAATAACGGTTATGTGTGTTTCCACATATATGCTATGCGAATTCACCAAGCCATTATGTGGGAAATGCTATAGTCAAAATTTATGTGTGCCACACATAATGGATATGATTGGATTTTTGTCAGTGTATAGTATTGCCTGATTTTCTCAAAATTGCATCGCGGCGAACCCTTCATGAAAGGTACCGCCGCGCTTTCTGCACCCCGTTTACTTGATTCTTATGGGTGAATAGCATTATTGCGGTGTATCGGTGTATCTGAGTGTACTACACTCAGCCAAGAAAACTAGTGATAATCATACGAATATCTTATGTTTTTTTGCTATAAGAATTTGTTATAAGCTTTATACGATTTTCTTATAAACTGTGTGTTATACGATCAAGAATGATTTTCATAAGATTGTCTTATGAAAATATTAAGTTTTTTCGGAACTTGAAACAAAAATCATGAGAGAATCTTATGAACATCATGGATCGTTGTATATGAGGGTCATAATATTTTCAGCACGATTTTGATATATGTTGTCCTAGTACAAAAAAGAAATTAATACAAAAAAACCACAAATAAATGTGTAAGAAAAGATTTTATTTTTATCTTTAGGTTATATAAACCATTTTTTAAAGTAACATTTATCTTGGGCAACAATTTTCGTCTGCGGATCAGCATCATGTCTATCGTCCTCAACCTGAAAGGGGACAAAAGGTTCGTCCACCTGATCGGGGACCGAAGGTTCGACGTCAACCACCTCGGTTACTTCTCCATTATCAAGTTCGAGGATTTCGTAGGTCGTTTCCTCATACTCGACTAGGCAACTGTAGAATAATGAATGCGTAGTCCAACACCAAGGAATCCACTTCAAGATTGTTTACTTTAGAATGGGCGCTGATCTGGTGGTATAGTTTATTGAATATTCCCTCGACTTAAGTCGAGTCAAGTACAAGACACTGAAGACGGCCTTACTGTTGAGGTCGAAATACGTATCTGTCAGGATACAATTAAGTGGTGGAATTCAATGGGATTGTTTAAACTCGTCTTATGACAGGGAAAAATCCATAGATATTTAACCGTGTTAGGGTGAAATCAGGAGTGATTCAGTTTGATTCTAAATTTTCGACCACTATTCTAGTTTGCATCTGGAGCAAAATAGAACAAACTCGCTGGTTTCCCCAGCAGTGTTCTATTCATGTTTTTCAAATTTTCAATTAATTGAAATCATTATGTTACTGCCAAGAAAGGCGCCGGAATTGCAAAGTGGATTGATCCGTAGATAAAATGACGCATCCATACACCAAAACAATTGAAAAATATTTGAATCTCGTGATTCAATCGTGGTTGAAATCTGCAGAAAATAGAACGGAGCGTTATACCAGTTTTATTTTTTTGACAGTTGACTGGTATAAAAACTGAATCTAGAACAGCTGCTGGGAAATTCAATGTTCCAGATTCATATTCAAACGGACAGCCCCGAACGATTTGAATTATAGATAGTAGAATCTATAGATGAGCGAAAGCATGGCTGAGTCGATTTTTTTGCCGGTGCACACGCGCATATAACGTCACAGCCATTAACGTTTCCATTGTAATAATGACGTCATGCTCGTTTGGAGACACGTTTGACAGTTCGTTTGGAGACAGAGGATTTATCTTCGCTCATCTATATATTCCACTATCTATAATTTGAATACTGCTGATTATAGATAGTAGAATCTATAGATGAGCGAAAGCATGGCTGAGTCGATTTTTTTGCCCGTGCACACGCGCATATGACGTCACAGCCCTTAACGTTTCCATTGTAATAATGACGTCATGCTCGTTTGGAGACACGTTTGACAGTTCGTTTGGAGACAGAGGATTTATCTTCGCTCATCTATTGTCGGGCCGCCACCAAACCGTACCGCGCGATTGAGCACTCGCGCTGCGCGGCGAGTCGCGACAATTTGAAATATTTCATTAGTAGTGCGCATCATGCACGCATGGATGTACTATCATGCGCACTAATCAGAAATGAGTTGCGACGTCTGATAACTGCAGATATTTCATTTTATTGAAAACAAATTTTCGATTTTCTACTACACGTAAAAAAATTTAATGTTGTTTATTATTAATAATTCTAATACTTTTTTGCCAAAGCAGGCGCTTAATGACATGTATAAGAAAAAACTTATACATCGCATTAGTCACATACATTTGGAAACTTATACTTTTCATTAACTTATGAATGTTATTAGCTTTTTGATATGGGATCACCCGAATAGAATTATATTATTCAACTATTTTTCTAGTTATCGTTTTTTAATCATAGAGAATTGTAATTTAATTTTTAACGGAATCATAAAAAATATTTTACGATAATTATACCATGAACAATTTTTATGATTGCATTTATAATAAATCCATTTTGGACGATACACTGAATGGGTCGTTAAGTATCGTTACCATTCAAAAAGGTGAATTTTTCCATATATTTTCGACAAGCAATTTTACCAGAAATCATTAGTTTATCATCAATTTTTCATCATGAGATGATACGGATTATAATTGTATTCAACAACAAAGATCAATAGAATGATTTTTGTTAATACAAATAAAGATTCCATGATTAATCCAAATTGAAAGGTGTTCAATAAACATTTAATTGTACGATAGCAGTATCACAATATGTATAATTCTATTTTACAAACTACGATACATGATATGATAGTTCAAGGACACTATGATTCCTGCTACGATTGATATAGCATTTATTCTCAGTTCATGGTACAATAAATGAGCACAAAACAAGTTTTAAACATATTTTATTCAACATCTTTTATAGTAAATAGTTTTTCTAATCTATTCAAAAAGAACAACGAATTTTCTTTGAAACTCTGTTATCATGAATATCACTATGGGTAATGTCTCAATTTCAATGTTTTTTTTTCATTTTCTCCACAAGTATTTGGTAGGTAAAATTTAAAAAAGCTTTCAAACGATTTTTGATATGCTGCTCTCTCATCAGTTATTTTTGGCATGTTTCGAAGGGGCTGCACGTTCCTAGAAAATAAGTCAAATAAAACAATGAATGACTGCAATATTAATTTGTTGTCCTGGACAGCTATGCCCTGACTTCTTGATAACAACAAACAATATGATTATCACCTGAACTAAAACAATTGCAAAACATTTGAATCTCGTGATTCATCTTCAAAACGCGTGGCCTCAAACAATTTGAATCACTATACTAATTCAACTCTAATATTGGGTGAATGGCGACCCATATCAATAAGTACCTATATTGATTGACCTATCCCAACAAAAAAATTATTATCTAAATCACTTCTTCTTCTTCTTCATATTGGCATTACATCCCCACACTGGGACAGAGCCGCCTCGCAGCTTAGTGTTCATTAAGCACTTCCACAGTTATTAACTGCGAGGTTTCTAAGCCAAGTTACCATTTTTGCATTCGTATATCATGAGGCTAACACGATGATACTTTTATGCCCTAAATCACTACCTCACCTATATTTTCAAGAGAATTACATCAAAATCGTACCTTTTCTAGAAAGATCGACGAATTGAGATAATTTTTGTGTGTATGTACGTGTGTGTGTACAAAAATTTGAAACAATTTGCTGCATTAAATCAATTAATGCAATAAAATGAGTGCAAATAAATGTAAATTGATGGAAAAAATGGAATCTATCCCCCTAAAATGGTATTTTGAACTCGCTAAAATGTTTTTCTCAATAATTATCTGAGATTTTGCTCTTTATTTAAATTGGGAATAATCTGGGTTTTTGCTTTTAACTTTAATAATAGTTTGAGGCACTAAAAGATGTTTTTTTAAACTTGCATTAAATGAATAAATTACTCGATTACGCAATAAAAGTTTTTGACGAGAAAGGTCGATTGAAAGGGCATTGCGGTAGGTTCTGACGCCATACGGAAAAACTTGATAGTTTGTGCTGAGGGGATTAATGTATCCATAATGGTATGGCCAGTTGCAACATTGTTCAATTATTGGATGGATTGTAGGTCATTTACATACATTAAAGAAAGCACATCATAGATTATTCTCACCTTTTGAAGCATTTCTGTGGTTCGCAGTTGAATCTCCCAATTTGAGGTGTATATCGTGCTCCTTCTAGAAAATAAACCATTAATATAATCAGTTTTTTATTTCCTATAATTAAGTTTCCACACAGACAAACAGACATAACACATTGAACATTTACTCATCAAATTCATCGTCGTTGAAACACTAACGACATCTGTTGATTTCAGTTAGTTGGGCAAATCACAAACCAGATGGCGGTAGTGAGCAAACGTCAAACTCGAGCAAAAACGATGCGCGCGCCACGAGTGTTCGATTGGCCAACTAATGATTATTTGAATTGACCAGTAAATCAGTGAATGATGGACATTTGACGAGTGTTATGTCTGTTTGTCTGTGGTTTCCACTTACATGCATTTTCATCCTTTTTGGCAAATAAACAAACTCTTTCAATTAACATCGCTGCCGACTTTTAGAGAAAAGTTTAAATGGCGGTTGGCCCAAACACTATTGTCGAAAGCATTGTCACTAATACACTGAAAAAGAAAACACTTAATTTTTGTGTTGGGAAATAGCTATCGAAATCATTTACGATAAGATATGTTTACAATAAAATCATAGCAGGTAATCCTTACTACAGCATGTATGATACGTTAAACATTTTTAATGATTGGGTCGTTATTTTTATTAATCTTATAAATGTACATGTATCATACAGTATATGATGATTATAAGGCGAATAGAAAACTACCCTCTCAGCGTCGCCCTCGATGAGTCAAGCCTGGGCGAAAGGAAACTTCTTTTTCTTTATCGAAAATCAGGTCGCCGTGTTTTGACGTTTGTATTATGCTACAAGAGTAAAAGAAACAAAACAAGAGTTTTGAAAATGCGCGATTTCGAAGTTTTACTTCTCGCTCTGGCTCTTGACACTGCAACTTCGACAAACTTTTGTTGAAAACTGTTGTTGCTTGCGTGTTGGAATAATTTCTCATTTCTATTTCGGTTAGTTGTAATAGTATTTACCTGCCTTTATTCGTTACAATTTTTGGCGTTATTAATTTATTTACTCCTACTGAAGGTAAGTTCAAACGATTCATTGTAATATCTGGAGAAAAGACCATAATATTATTTGTACCATTCTGCAGCATGCACCGTGAACAACATCGACAGCATCTGCCTCTTCATCGTCGGGCAGAGAGCGCTACCACTGTAGTGCCCCCCCACTTCTCCTTTCAACTCTTCGGAATCATCCCAACATTATTATCGCACTGGATCTGCCTAATATGATTTAAATTAAAAAAACAACGACGGAAAACTACACCTTCGCGGGCGGAAAGGCTAACCCTCATAAAACCGGCCCGGACAAAGATATTTAACAACGGAGTGCGAGCGGAAGCGAAATGACAAATATTCCGGTAAAACTACGTGGCATCGTTGGAACCGGTATTGAAACAATTGGTTAAGCGAGTGGTTAAGTATGTATTGTACTAAGTTTCCAACGGTTCGTTTTATAACAATATTGCCTTCAAACCTTCAAACAGGAGAAACAACGACCCGTCGAAAAAATCAACACACCCATATTGAACCTCATACTTTGGCTGCGGCTATGGTGTCCGGACATCATTCAGTTTTACATCTAAAGTTGAAACTTTGTGTAAATAATGCTGCTGATGAATGTTGGACCGCCTATTTAAATCATTGTAAGTACAAAATCAATAGTGTCCCGAATGAATGAATTTTCATTGTAAAATTAACTGCCTAAAAATCCATTATGTCGTAGCAAGCAAATATAGGACAATTATGCATTTATCGGCAGTTGAATAGTGTTGGCTATCGGGAACAAGCAGACTTGTCAGACTTGGATTATTCTCGAAATCCGTACATTAAACCGACATAACTTCGCTAAGTGCGCCAGACTAATTATATTAGCACAAGGCTAGGGAAGTAAGATTTAACGAACGGATTCCGGGAAATTCAACATCACTAGTCCCCATTCCGGTTTTCAACTTGATTGAGTATAATGATGGACGGTGCTTAGAAAAGAAAATTAGTTAGAAAATTGGTTGGTTTACATGAATTTCTACAAATTTAAAGAACACTCTTTATCTTACAGCTGATTCTTCGCAAAGCTGATTGCTGGCTGGTTCAAGGAAATGAAAGTTCAAATTGGACGATGTGACGGTGCAGAGGCAGTCCGCAGAATGCATGTTTTCCACCAGCAAAAAAGATGCTTCAAAGAGAAAAGTGATGTAGGTACTATGCCTATTTCCAACTGATACATAGGCCACACTGATGTTACGCTCTAAGAAAATTCTGACCGCAAGGACATTGCTGGAACAGCTGGTATATACCGGGCAAGTTAATTTTCATTTGATTTTTATTTTTTTATTCCATTTTAAATGCTTTTTATTTAGCTTTAGTTTTAATTTTATCAATTTATTTATTAACAACTAGCAGACCTGACGAACTTTGTTTCGCCCAAAATTGATTTATTCTCTGATTAGTTCCCACATTATGCAGAAATTTCTGTTTTATTTGTATGGGAGCCCCCCTTTCAAAAAAGGCGAGGGGTCTCGAACCGAGGGGTCTCGGGTCAGGAACCTTCCCCGGACCCAAAAACCTCTGCATACAAATTTTCAAGCCGATCGGTTCAATAGTTTCGGAGTCTATAAGGTTCAGACAGACAGAAATTCATTTTTATGTATATAGATTAGTTATTTATTTAAACTTATGTTGAGTCTAATTTTAAATCCATTCTGCAATTAAGCATATATATATTCGATATTCGACATACGATTGATTTTTACCAAATTTACTTATTTGACTAAACAGCCAATATCAACAGATTTCCTTCGTGAATTTCTCTCTCTTAAGTCAGGAATTCCAAGATGAAGTGCCAATGTAATTTATGGAGAGCGAAGAGATACACCGGGAGTTTCTCGAAGAAGGGGTCACCGTGTTTACATCCAACCAGTGGCGTAGCCAGGGGGGTGGTTTTGGGCATAAACCCCCCCCCAGAGACAACATTTTTAGAAGAAATTTTTTTTTCGAAAAAAAAAATCTTCAGAAAACCCCGGAAGTATTCGCAAAAAGATCTCCGAGGAATTCTCGTAGGAATTCTAGGAGGAACTCCGGAAGGAAAGCTCAAAAAAAATCGAGGGGGACTCTTCTTCCCCTTTTTCCGTGGAAGAAAACTTGAAGGAATTTCCGAAAGAACTCCCGGAAAACATCTCTAACGAACACCCTCTAGAAATCTGTCTGGGAATTCTTCTTAGAATTCCTCTGAAAATTCCTCTGCGAATTGCTTCAGAATTCCTCTGAGAATTCCTCCGGAGGAACTCGGAAGAATTCCTGAAGAAATTTCCGAATTTCCCGGAGGAACTTTTGAAGGAACTTCCGGAGGAATTTCTGGAGAAATTGAATGAATTCTTGGAGAAACTTCCGGAAGATTTACTGGAGGATTTGCTGGAAGAACTTCCGGAGGAATTCCTGGTGGAACTTCCGGAAGAATTCCTGGAGGAACTTCCGGAAGAATTCCTGTAGAAACTTCCGGAGGAATTTCTTGAGGAACTTTGGAGGAATTCCTGGAGGAACTTCCGGAGACGTTCCTGGAGGAACGTTTGGAGGAATTCCTGGAGGAACTTGCGGAGAAACTTTCTTTGGAATTCCGGGAGAAACTTCCGGAGGAATTCCTGAAGAAACTTCCGGAGGAATTCCTGAAGAATCTTCCGGAGGAATTCATAAAGAAACTTCCGGAGGACTTCCTCGAAGAACTTCCGGAGGAATTGCTGGAGGAAATTACGGAGGCGTTCCTGGAGGAACTTCCGGAGGCGTTCTTGGAGGAACGTTTTGAGGAATTCCTGGAGGAACTTCCTTAGGAATTCCTGAACAAACTGCCGGAGAAATTCCTGGAGGACCTTCCGGAAGAATTCCTGGAGGAGCTTCCGGAGGAATTCCTGGAGGAACTTCCGGAGGCGTTCTTGGAGGAACGTTTGGAGGAATTCTTGGAGGAACTTCCGGAGCACTTTCTGGAGGTACTTCCGGAGAAAATTCCGCTGGAACTTTCAGAGGAATTGCTGGAGAAACTTCTGGAGGAATTCCTGAAAAAACTTTCGAAGGAATTCCTGGAGAAACTTTCGGCGGAATTCCTGGATGAACTTCCGGGTGAATTCCTGTAGGAACTTCCTTTAGCATTCCGAGAGGAACTAACGGAAGAATTTCTTGAGGAATTCCTGGACGAACTTCCGGAGGAAATTTTTGAGGAATTCCAGGTGAAACTTCCGAAGGAATTCCTGAAGAAACTTCCAGAGAAATTCCTGAACAAACTGCCGGAGGAATTCCTGGAGGAGCTTCCGGAGGAATTCCTGGAGGAACTTCCGGAGGCGTTCTTGGAGGAACGTTTGGAAGAATTCTTGGAGGAACTTCCGGAGGAATTCCAGGAGGAACTTCCAGAGGAATTTCTGGAGGAACTTCCAGAGAAAATTCCGCTGAAACTTTCAGAGGAATTGCTGGAGAAACTTCTGGAGGAATTCCTGTAAAACTTTCGGAGGAATTCCTGGAGAAACTTTCGGAGGAATTCCTGGATGAACTTCAGCAGGAATTCCTGTAGGAACTTCCTTTAGAATTCCGAGAGGAACGAACGGAAGAATTTCTTGAGGAATTCCTGGACGAACTTCCGGAGGAAATTCTTGCGGAATTCCAAGTGAAACTTCCGGAGGAATTCCTGAAGAAACTTCCGAAGGAGGAGCTTCCGGAGGAATTCCTGTAGGAGCTTCCGGAGGAATTCCTGGAAAAACTTCCGAAGGCGTTCTTGGAGGAACGTTTGGAGAAATTCCTGGAGGAACGTTTGGAGAAATTCCTGAAGAAACTTCCGGAGAAATACCTGGAGGAACTTCCGGAGGAATTCCTGGATGATGTTCCGGAGGAATTCTTGGAGGAACTTGCGGCGAAATTTCTGGGGGATCTTCCGGGGAATTCCTGGAGGAACTTCCGGCGGAATTCCTGGAGGAATTTTCGGAGGAATTCCTGGAGGAACTTCCGGAGGAATTTCTGGAGGAACATCCGGATGAATTCCTGGAGGAACTTCTGCAGGCGTTATTTGAGGATCGTTTGGAGGAATTTCTGGAGAAGTTTGCGGTGGAATTCCTGGAGGAACTTTCGGAGGAACTTCCGGAGGAATTCCTGGATGATGTTCCGGAGGAATTCCTGGAGGAACTTCCGGAGAAATTTCTGGAGATACTTCCGGGGGAATTCCTGGAGGAACTTCCGGAGGAACTTTCCGAGAAATTCTTAGAGGAACTTCCCAAGGAATTCCTGGAGGAACTTCCGGAGGAATTCCTGGAGGAATTTTCGGAGGAATTCCTGGAGGAACTTCCGGAGGAATTCCTGGAGGAACATCCGGATGAATTCCTGGAGGAACTTCTGCAGGCGTTATTTGAGGATCGTTTGGAGGAATTCCTGGAGAAGTTTGCGGTGGAATTCCTGGAGGAACTTTCGGAGGAATTCCTGGAGGAACTTCTGGAGGCGTTCTTGGAGGAACGTTTGGAGGAATTCCTACACGTAAAAAAATTTAATGTTATATATTATTAAGATTTCTAATACTTTTTTGCCAAAGCAGGCGCTTAATGATATGTATTAGGAAAAACTTAATAATAAAAACTTAAAATAATGAAGAGTATAAGTATTTTCGAATGGTTTTTTGCCATAACATATAAGGTTATTTTTTTACGTGTAGAGGAACTTCCGGAGGATTTTCTGGAGGAACTTCCGGAGAAATTTCCGGTGGAACTTCCAGAGAAATTGCTGGAGAAACATCAGGAGGAATTCCTGGAAAAATTTTCGGAGGAATTCCTGGAGAAATTTTCGGAGGAATTTCTGGATGAACTTCCGGAGGAATTCCTGGATAAACTTCCGGAGGAATTCCTGTAGGAACTTCTTTTGGAATTCCAAGAAGAACTTTTGAAAGAAATTCTGGAGGAATTCCTGGACGAACTTCAAGAGGAAATTCTTGGGGAATTCCAGGAGAAACTTCGGAGGAATTCCTGGAGGAGCTTCGGAGGAATTCCTGGAGCAACTTCTGGAGGCGTTCTTGGAGGAACGTTTGGAGGAATTCTTGGAGGAACTTCCGGAGAAAATTCCGCTGGAACTTTCAGAGGAATTGCTGGAGAAGCTTCTGGAGGAATTCCTGGAAAAACTTTCGGAGGAATTCGTGGAAAAACTTTCGGAGGAATTCCTGGAGAAACTTTCGGAGGAAATTCTTGAGGAATTCCAAGTGAAACTTCCGGAGTAATTCCTGGAGGAGCTTCCGGAGGAATTCCTGGAGAAGCTTCCGGAGGAATTTCTGGAGGAGCTTCCGGCGGAATTTCTTGAGGAATTCCTGAACGACCTTCCAGAGGAAATTCTTGAGGAATTCCAGGAGAAACTTCCTGAAGAAACTTCCGGAGGAATTTCTGGAGGATCTTCCAGAGGCGTTCTTGGAGGAACGTTTGGAGGAATTCCTGGAGGAACTTCCGGAGGACTTTCTGGAGGAACTTCCGGAGAAATTCCCGGTGGTACTTTTAGAGAAATTGCTGGAGAACGAATTCCTGGAAAAACTTTCGAAGGAATTCCTGGAGAAACTTTCGGAGGAATTCCTGGAGGAACTTCAGCAGGAATTCCTGTAGGAACTTCCTTTAGCATTCCGAGAGGAACTAACGGAAGAATTTCTTGAGGAATTCCTGGACGAACTTCCGGAGGAAATTTTAGAGGAATTCCAGGTGAAACTTCCGAAGGAATTCCTGAAGAAACTTCCAGAGAAATTCCTGAACAAACTGCCGGAGGAATTCCTGGAGGAGCTTCCGGAGGAATTCCTGGAGGAACTTCCGGAGGCGTTCTTGGAGGAACGTTTGGAAGAATTCTTGGAGGAACTTCCGGAGGAATTCCAGGAGGAACTTCCAGAGGACTTTCTGGAGGAACTTCCAGAGAAAATTCCGCTGAAACTTTCAGAGGAATTGCTGGAGAAACTTCTGGAGGAATTCCTGTAAAAACTTTCGGAGGAATTCCTGGAGAAACTTTCGGAGGAATTCCTGGATGAACTTCAGCAGGAATTCCTGTAGGAACTTCCTTTAGAATTCCGAGAGGAACGAACGGAAGAATTTCTTGAGGAATTCCTGGACGAACTTCGGAGGAAATTCTTGCGGAATTCCAAGTGAAACTTCCGGAGGAATTCCTGAAGAAACTTCCGAAGGAGGAGCTTCCGGAGGAATTCCTGTAGGAACTTCCGGAGGAATTCCTGGAAAAACTTCCGAAGGCGTTCTTGGAGGAACGTTTGGAGAAATTCCTGGAGGAACGTTTGGAGAAATTCCTGAAGAAACTTCCGGAGAAATACCTGGAGGAACTTCCGGAGGAATTCCTGGATGATGTTCCGGAGGAATTCCTGGAGGAACTTCCGGAGAAATTTCTGGAGAAACTTCCGGGGGAATTCCTGGAGGAACTTCCGGAGGAATTCCTGGAGGAATTTTCGGAGGAATTCCTGGAGGAACTTCCGGAGGAATTTCTGGAGGAACATCCGGATGAATTCCTGGAGGAACTTCTGCAGGCGTTATTTGAGGATCGTTTGGAGGAATTTCTGGAGAAGTTTGCGGTGGAATTCCTGGAGGAACTTTCGGAGGAACTTCCGGTGGAATTCCTGGATGATGTTCCGGAGGAATTCCTGGAGGAACTTCCGGAGAAATTTCTGGAGATACTTCCGGGGGAATTCCTGGAGGAACTTCCGGAGGAATTCCTGGAGGAACTTCCCAAGGAATTCCTGGAGGAACTTCCGGAGGAATTCCTGGAGGAATTTTCGGAGGAATTCCTGGAGGAACTTCCGGAGGAATTCCTGGAGGAACATCCGGATGAATTCCTGGAGGAACTTCTGCAGGCGTTATTTGAGGATCGTTTGGAGGAATTCCTGGAGAAGTTTGCGGTGGAATTCCTGGAGGAACTTTCGGAGGAATTCCTGGAGGAACTTCTGGAGGCGTTCTTGGAGGAACGTTTGGAGGAATTCCTACACGTAAAAATTTAATGTTATATATTATTAAGATTTCTAATACTTTTTTGCCAAAGCAGGCGCTTAATGATATGTATTAGGAAAAACTTAATAATAAAAACTTAAAATAATGAAGAGTATAAGTATTTTCGAATGGTTTTTTGCCATAACATATAAGGTTATTTTTTTACGTGTAGAGGAACTTCCGGAGGATTTTCTGGAGGAACTTCCGGAGAAATTTCCGGTGGAACTTCCGGAGAAATTTCCGGTGGAACTTCCAGAGAAATTGCTGGAGAAACTTCTGGAGGTATTCCTGGACGAATTTTAGGAGGAATTCCTGGAGAAATTTTCGGAGGAATTTCTGGATGAACTTCCAGAGGAATTCCTGGATAAACTTCCGGAGGAATTCCTGTAGGAACTTCTTTTGGAATTCCAAGAAGAACTTTTGAAAGAAATTCTGGAGGAATTCCTGGACGAACTTCAAGAGGAAATTCTTGGGGAATTCAGGAGAAACTTCGGAGGAATTCCTGGAGGAGCTTCCGGAGGAATTCCTGGAGCAACTTCTGGAGGCGTTCTTGGAGGAACGTTTGGAGGAATTCTTGGAGGAACTTCCGGAGAAAATTCCGCTGGAACTTTCAGAGGAATTGCTGGAGAAGCTTCTGGAGGAATTCCTGGAAAAACTTTCGGAGGAATTCGTGGAAAAACTTTCGAGGAATTCCTGGAGAAACTTTCGGAGGAAATTCTTGAGGAATTCCAAGTGAAACTTCCGGAGTAATTCCTGGAGGAGCTTCGGAGGAATTCCTGGAGAAGCTTCCGGAGGAATTCCTGGAGGAGCTTCCGGCGGAATTTCTTGAGGAATTCTGAACGACCTTCCAGAGGAAATTCTTGAGGAATTCCAGGATAAACTTCTGGAGAAATTCCTGAAGAAACTTCGGAGAAATTCCTGGAGGAGCTTCCGGAGGCGTTCTTGTAGGAACGTTTGGAGGAATTCTTGGAGGAACTTCGGAGGACTTTCTGGAGGAACTTCCGGAGAAATTCCCGGTGGAACATTCAGAGGAATTGCTGGAGAAACTTCTGGAGGAATTCCTGGAAAAACTTTCGGAGGAATTCCTGGAGAATTTTCGAAGGAATTCCTGGATGAACTTCAGCAGGAATTCCTGTAGGAACTTCCTTTAGAATTCCGAGAGAAACGAACGGAAGAATTTCTTGAGGAATTACTGGACGAACTTCCGGAGGAAATTCTTGAGGAATTCCAAGTGAAACTTCCAGATGAATTCCTGAAGAAACTTCCGAAGGAGGAGCTTCCGGAGGAATTCCTGGAAAAACTTCCGGAGGCGTTCTTGGAGGAACGTTTGGAGAAAATCCTGGAGGAACTTGCGGATGAATTCCTGAAGAAACTTCCGGAGAAATTCCTGGAGGAACTTCCGGAGAAATTTCCGCTGGAACTTTCAGAGGAATTGCTGGAGAAACTTTTGGAGGAATTCCTGTAAAAACTTTCGGAGGAATTCCTGGAGAAACTTTCGGAGGAAATTCTTGAGGAATTCCAAGATAAACTTCCGGAGGAATTCCTGAAGAAACTTCCGGAGAAATTCCTGGAGGAGCTTCCTGAGGAATTGCTGGAGGAGCTTTCGGAGGAATTTCTGGAGGAGCTTAAGGAGGAATTACTGGAGGAGCTTCAGGAGGAATTCCTGGAGGAGCTTGGAGGAATTCCTGGAGGAACTTCCGGAGGAATTCCTGGAGGAACTTCCGGAGGAATTTCTGGAGGAACTTCCGGAGGCGTTCTTGGAGGAACGTTTGGA
Organism: Armigeres subalbatus; assembly: GCF_024139115.2. Lineage (NCBI taxonomy): Eukaryota > Metazoa > Arthropoda > Insecta > Diptera > Culicidae > Armigeres > Armigeres subalbatus. The sequence continues at coordinate 310,725,569 of NC_085141.1, forward strand.
GGAATTCCTGGAGGAACTTCGGAGGAATTCACTAAGGAATTCCTGAAAGAATTTTGGAAGGAGTTCCTGAAGTAACTCCCTGTAGAATGGTAGATTCCCGAAGTTATTCCTGGAGGAGTTCTCAAAGGAACTTTTGAAGAATTTCCCGAAGATTTTTTGTGGGATTTCCAGAAAGTATTCCCAGAAGAATTCCCGATGGGGTTCCCGGAGAAATTACCATAGGAATTCCTGAACAATTTCAAAAGTAATTTCCCTAGAAATTTCGGAGGAAGTCTCGAAAAATTTTTCTGCAAAATTCCTGAAGCAATTCTTGGAGGATTTCTCGAAGGAATTCCTGAATGAGTTCTCAGAGGAATCCTGAAGAAATTCTTGGAGGATTTCGAAAGAGTTCCCAAGAAATTTACGAAACAACTCCGGAGGAATTCTCGAAGTAATTCTTGTAGGAATTTACGAAGTAATTCCCAAAGTAAATTCTGTAAAAGTTCGTATTAAAGTCACCGGAGGAAAGTCAAAAAGATTCTCAACGCACAAAATGTGTCATGTACAAAAAGCTCATAAGACTGGTAGTCCTCTACGAACATGCAACTTGGCCCATGCTTGGAAGCACTGGAATATTCGAGAGACGGGTGCTCAGGACCATCTTTGACGGTGTGTGGCGGCGAAGGATGAACCACGAGCTCGCCCAGCTCTATGGCGAACCCAACAACCAGAAGGTAGCTAAAGCCGGAAGGGTACAATGGGCATGGCATTCTTGCAAAATGCCGGAGAGCAACCCTGCAAAGATGGTGTTCGTCTACGATCCGGCAGGTACAATACGGCGTGAAGTGACCAGGTACAGAACAACTTGACGAGCGTGGCGCGCACGCGAGGATAGAGTTGCGGTCAGTGTTATCTGTTTAGATGTAAGCTAAATAAATAAATGAATTCCGGAAGAATTCATGACGGAATTCCCGGAGGGATTCTCTGAGAAGTTTCTGAAGGAAGGAATTTTTAATGAAACTTCCGGGAAAATGTTTGAAGGCATTTCCGAAGGAAAACCTCAACGAATATCTGAAGCAATTCCCGAAGGAATTCCTGTAGTTAATCCCTGAATAGGATTTAAGAATAGAATAGTGTAGGATATATAGTTAGATATTTTTGGAAGGATCTGCTGTAGAAATACCATCGGAAATTCTTCTGGGAGTTTCAGAATATATTTTTGGAATAGTTTTGAAATATCCTACGGGAATTCTTTAAAAAAATCCAGGAATTTTGTCAGGAATTCTTACGGAAATCATTGGGAGTGTTCCTCCGGATATTATCTTAGATTTTTTTTCGGAAAAATCCCCGCAGAAGGAACACCATGATTCCAAGATATACAGAAGGATTTCCAAGATTCTCAGAAGGAGAAAGAATCTCACGATTCTTAGAAGGAATCTCAAGATTCCCATAATGAATTCTAGGATGTCCAGAAGAAATACGAAGGTTCTGAAAATTCCGAATGAGCATGCTAAAGGTTTCCAAAAATAATCCCAAAATTTTTAAATATCAGAGTAGCAGAGGAGATCCACACATCCTCAGCAGTATCCCCAAGAATTGTAAAAGAAACTCCAACATCTTCAGAAAAGTTTCAGTATCTCAGGAGCAACCTTTGAAATCCCAAAAGCAATTCAAAGATTTCCAAAAGGAATCCCCCGATTCCCATATGAAATGATTATATTTGCAAAAATAATCCTGGGATTATCAGGGATTCTAAGCAGTAATACATCAACTCAACAATAAAATGCTCAGATTCTTCTTAAGAAATATTCGAGATATCCTTCCTTGACTTAATGTACAGTGTAAACTAAAAAGTTGTCGTACCCAATAAAAATTACAATTACAATAAGAAGTATTACAGAGTACTTAATCAAAGTAAAAACTTTTCCTTAAGAATGTTGATTTTTCATTGTATGTTCTACATTAAATTTATATTTCCCAATCTATGACTTATCATCTTGAATTTATATTTTTTTTTTCAGCAATCGTGAAACAATTCTTCGCTGGATCAGTTAGAAGAAAGGCTCCATCATCTTCTTGATCCGGATCTCCAGTGCGTCACCGAAAAGCTTGTCACATATTTCCAGCCTTCTCCCTACTGAAGAACCGTTCCCGTTAGATTCTTTTGGCATGGTTCAAGTTTTCTTTTCCTTGGTTCAGATCCCGGAAGAGCCTTATAAATTGGGACTTTACATTTATATTGAACACATTGCGTATACGAACGAAAATACGTTTCGTAAAGAAAAACATGTTTATAACATATCTAATAAATAAAAATATAAATAAAACAGAGTCAAAAACATTGTATAAACAAAAACAGAGCTTGCTGACGTCTAATCATCTTTCTCTTTCATGCATATAGGTAGGACAGGATTTGTTTCCATCGCGATTCCAGGTGAAAACAAATCCTATCCGATCTATGTGCTAAAAAGAGAAAGATGATTAGATGTCAGCAAGCTCAATTGATGAGAGAAAAATAAAAACAAGAAGAAGAACCCCAAATCAGGAGCTCGACATGGCTTGAGGTTCCATAGCAAGACATCGCACCCACGTCAGACTGAAACGTCAAACCCATTTCGCATGTTCGAAGTCAGACGGGCTCGACGCAAACGGTGCAGAATCGCGAGATGTAAGGCGGATCCTCTTGCTCTGCTCACTCTCAGATCAGGCTCTGTCTCACTGATCGGGCCTTTGATGTCAAGCTCCTGTCGGACTCAGATTTCTTAGAGGGTAATAATACCAACTATTCGGCGTACAATTTATTTCTATTCGGGCATTCATTAGGTGGCATAATGAAGAGTATAAGTATTTTCGAATGGTTTTGCCATAACATATAAGGTTATTTTTTTACGTGTATACACGGAATATATATTCCACTATATATTGTGGATTTACTTGACCAATGGATTCGAAGGTCGGTTCACTTGCCTATTTCAAACGTTATCTTTTGCAGCAAGGTTTGCCAAACTCAATAAATGTTTGGTAGATTGCCTTGTTTTTTGCTCCTTGTCTGTCAAAACATCGAAAAAAGAAAGAGAAGTCTGAGGGAAACAGCAAAAAGCACGTGGCAGACTTGTCAGTTTTGACAGATTTTACTATGAAAACATGTGTGAAGGTGAAAACGGCGATTTCAACGACCGTTCAAGGAGCGACTATTTCGAACGGTCGGGTCCAATAGGGAAATCCCAGGGGTATAGCAAAAGTCAAAATCACCGTAGCAAACATAAAATACATACCTAAATATGTTTACTCTTTTATTCCTTGACTTACACAGATTTATGACTTAAAAATGATATATTCTTCTGAGTCGTGTAGTGCACGCCAAAAATACGAGTCGTTTACAGGAGTTAACCCTGTTAAAACTCATGGAGAAGGGTCAACTGAATTAAACGTGCACAAACCGAAAATGTCAGAATGCCCAAAACTGTCAGAATTTCCAAAAATGTCAAATTCATGTTTACTACGGTGCATCTGTATGGGGTTGACAGCTGCGCTATATCCCTGGGAAATCCACGTACAATACTGCTGATTTTACTCTTAGTATAAATTTATTTCTGAGTGTATAATTCCCGCCCGTTTGCTGCTGGCTGATTTGTTGCTGAATCTACCAGTCTATCTTATTTATTTTGCATAGCTGTCGTTGAATGCCAAAACTCGCGACGCTTTATTTCTCTCGTCAAAAACTGACATTTTATGCACCCGACAGAAAAATCGCAAAAAGTGTTTTGTTTTTCGCTCGTGTGAAAAGTATATTCCTTAAAAAGCACATAAATTCAATCGATTCAAGTGCAGTTATGGTGAAGCTATAATAATAAGGCCTAAAACATGGATGATGATGATTTGATTATTCTGGACGATGAGATGCACCTGCTCGCTGAATTAGCTCAGCAGCAACAACAACAACAGCTAGGGGTCTACAATCCGGGTCCATCCATGGTCATCACGGTGAAAACCAATGTTCCGAAGCCAAAACAAGAAACACAACAACAGCGGACCACTCGAGGTCGGGGAGTGAAACGTACCAGCAATGGCGCTAAAGTGGTACCCACCAAGAAAAATCATCCTCGAGCGATTCCCGAACCGGATCCGCCGGTTCAGTGCAGTTCGTCGGTAATTGTGGATGGTCAGGATGTTTACTATATACAGGAAGTGGGCGACGATAGTTCGGAAGCCATTGGATTAACAGCGGAGGATGTCCCTTATCTAAATTCCGATGCGATTGTGTCTTTAGACGATGATGGGACCGACACGGACGAAGCGCCGGAAGGGCAAGAGCAGCAGCTGCTGAAGGATGAGCAAGAATACTATAATGTTGAACCGCTGGAGTTGTCAGATGTTTGGAACGACTTGATAACGGCCAATCAAGAGATTCTTATTCTGCTTGAGTTGTCGGACCTCAAGGACCACATTGTGGACGCACGACGGATCGAAGAGCAGATCAAAGATATGGTGAGTAATAGTTTTTTTTTTACTGATTGGAACTATGATTTATTATAATTTGTTTTTTTTTCCGATAGGCATGTGAGTATTGTAACAGAATATTTCCGGATATTAAGACCTTGGACCGACACATCCGTAAAATACACTTCACCACAGAACTGTTCGAGTGCGACAGCTGTGACGGCAAATTTCAACATTTCGCGCGCTTCAAGGATCACCTCAACGGACACACTGGGGATCGTGTTTACCAGTGCGATGAATGCAACCATCAGTATGCCTTCCGGATGGGATTTCTGGTGCACAAAATCCTCGACCATATGAAGCTGAACGGCGTTTACGTGTGTCCCAAGTGCGATCTGGATTGCCGCGATGCCCAAAACTATAAACTGCACATAGCAAGCCATATTGAGTTTGGGCCGTCGAGCACAGCGGCACAAGTACCGGCACAGCCGAGTACTGCACCAGTAGCAGCAACAGCACCAGCACCAGCTAGATCTAATAATGGGACACAGCGGAAGAACGATTCCGTCAGCGCCGGTAAGACATCTTCTTTCTTCAAGGAAAATGAGCGAAACAAATTTCTCAATGTTTTTGAGAGCTTCTCCAAAAACCGAAACGTGGAACAGTCGCTTTCGACTGTACCTCGAAACAGGAAGAAATTTTAATATTAATTTACGGTAAGCCATTGACATTTCTTTTACAATTATTATTTTTTTCAAAAGCTCCAGCAAGAAGTGAATGTTGCTTCAATTGATTATGTCATATTGATTTTACTTTTGAACACATGGAATTGTTTCTAATTCTACTTTACTAATACAAAGTACGAAAAAAGTCCTCTTAAAAGAAATTCATATAAAAAATGAGAATTATATTTCGGTAACATTTCCTATTCCAGAGGTTACTGTTTTTCTTTTGTTTGCAGTTGCCTCAGTGAAGAAGTTGAGTGTATGTATATAAATAATAATAATTTATCAATAATTGCATTGTTGATATTTTTGTTCTATTGGTCGTTGATGACAAACGGCATCATGGTTTTAGATTTCGGTAATGATTACTAATAAGGTTACTTGATTTGATAAAGCATTTAAATCACCCACACGGTAGTACACGATAAAATAAAAAGAAAAATGATTCGAAAAGTCCTCTCAGCTGAAAATGGAAAACAAACAAAATGGTTAAACATTCATGATGTTTGCTTATGGTGATACCGTCAGATAACCCATTTGTGGCAATCTTCTCTCAGACCAAACTGTCCTTTCGATCAACAACACAACGCTAAAATGTTAAGATTATGCAACTGTGAGGACAGGTTACACATCTATAAGAATTTAGATGAAAGACCGAAAGAGCGCCAAATGTTTCGAATGGGGTATTACCGTTAGATTTGACGGTTCCTATCTCAGAAAGCGTCTAATTAATAAAAAATGGTTACTTTGCGGAAGGTAAGACGGGCAGAAATATTCCCAATTTCGTTCATGAGGAAACCTTCAGACACCGTGATGGTGGTTTGAAGAATCAATCTTCAAATTTGTTTTGTGGCAGTTCGAAATCTCCACTTTTGTCATATTCCAATAAAAACTTTCTTCATTTCTACTTAAGGAGGAAAGATTGAAATGCAACAACGGAGTGAGACCCAACAACTAGATCTATTAAATAACACTCAAAAATAAACCGACCATTTATAAATAATTGAGTAAGTAAATTAGATGGAGCACAGCGGTAACATACGCGGCTACAAAACAGACCACGCCAAGCCAGGGCATGTTCTGGCACCTAATTATCTTGACATGCGAGATTTCTTGATATGTAGTTAGGTACATGATATAAGAAAGCTTGACTTTGAAACCTCGCAGTTAACATCTAACTGTTGAAGCTCTTAATGACTACTAAGCTGCGAAACGGAAATGTTCCAATTGTATGCCAAATCATACAGCAGGGCTTTCTCTCAGCACAAAATATGTAATATGTCAGATACTAAAATTGGATCATCAAAACAGGTATAATAACGTTATTTTTTGACCCCGCTCAATCTCATGCTCACATGCAAAACAGCACCATCTTACTCTTCACTCCCCTCGCTGCCATCACCTCCTGCTCCCCCGCCAGGGCTTTCGCTGGAATTACCGTCCTCGATTTTGGTTCGTTCCTTCTGTTGCTCCAGCTGAAACCATGGATCTTCCAACATCGAGGGATGAAAGTAATCGTTTATGTTGTACTTTCCGTTGTTGTCTTTGCCCTGCGAGTGAATACGAAGTAATATGAAGCCATTGCAAAATCGTACCTCCACTGGTTAACATTGCACTTTTTTTACCTGATTGTGGCCAAACCCAAAACGATTGTTCCGTGGATTCTGATGGTGGTACCGTTGATTATTATGTGACCTCTGATTAAAGTTCCGGCCCTGCCAGTCACGCCGATTATGGAAATTTCTCCTCTCCGTCGGTGGAGGTTCTTCGTTGTCAGCCGGGGATCCACTCTTATTGCTCTGCTGCTGGTAATGAGCGTTCCGATTTTTGTTGTGGAATCCTCGTTGCCGCGGGAGCATGTACTTGGGCTGAGCCGAGTAGTAGTTCCGACTGTGGGAGCTGGGTCCACTGTTTCGATGCTGTTGAGGGGTGCTGAACCCGAGTGGCAGGAAGCTGTCCGTGTTGGGGTACAGCGGTTTACCATCTTTGTTTTCTGGCGATTCGAAGGGATAACGACTGTCACCGGGTGATGCGGACATCGTAGATAAACACACTAATCGACCTGTCCAAACAACTTTCTTTCAAAGAAACAAACCGATTGTTGTGATAAATAGTCTAAGCAGGTAAATATCACGGGTAGCGAGATGGGCCAATCCAATTTTGGCTTTACCCTCTTCAGTCAGGAAAAAAGCAAAACAATTAAACAAAACATCACGGGAGGATGACAGGATGATTGTTTTGATAAAAATTATATTCAGGCGCACTCACATTTATGCGCAGACAGTGTAACCGTTGCTAAACTGCGACACTAATGGGTCTGTCTCAATGGTCCAATGTAGAGTAGACTGGCCCAGGAAACACAAAGTTTTCTAATTCCACGGGGCACCCCCCAGGATTGTGTCTTTGTGTGAGAAAATCAATCTCTGAAAATTTCAGCTCAATCGCTTGTTGCATAAGCTGGCGCATTTGATTTGAAGTTTGTATGGGGATTTCAGCCAAAATGTATAGGAAAATACACCTCCGTCACTCATTCGATCTGGAAATTGGTTCTGATTGCTCGATTGACCTATATAAAAGTTCATTTAATCATCATACAATGTTCTGTGAAATTGTTCTGTAGCATACCAACTGCCGTTTTTGCAATTCTGAGGTCAATCGAGCAATCAGAACCAATTTCCAGATCGAATGAGTGACGGAGGTGTATTTTCCTATACATTTTGGCTGAAATCCCCATACAAACTTCAAATCAAATGCGCCAGCTTATGCAACAAGCGATTGAGCTGAAATTTTCAGAGATTGAATTTCTCACCCAAAGACACAATTCTGGGGGGTGCCCCGTGGAATTCGACAACATTTTTTTCTCCCCATAGTAATCTGGGCCAGTCTAATGTAGAGGCCTGAATAAGAGAAACGCGGATAGAAAATACGACTCTGCCAACACTGCATTCAATCTTCTTCATCAAAGAGCAACACATGAAAAGGAAGAAATGGTTTATGTAGATAAAATCTCACAATCCGCTATTTAATGTGTCCACATCACATGACAATAGAATCCAATAAACAATGCAATTTCTATAAATGACTTGCATATATTATTGCAAACAAATGTAAAATGCATTCAAATTTGTTTATTTAAAAATGGCATAAAAACAAATTTAGTCGTTTTCAGTATTTGAGCCAACATTTTGGCTGCTTGACAGGTCTCCCGCTCGATTGGCTGCTGTTTTTTGACGGTTCGATTGGCGGCACATGCCTATCCGCGTTTCTCTTATTCAGGCCTCTAGTCTTAGCAGGTAAATATCACGGGTAGCGAGATGGGCCAATCCAATTTTGGCTTTACCCCCTTTACCCTCTTCAGTCAGGAAAAAAGCAAAACAATTAAACAAAACATCACGGGAGGATGACAGGATGATTGTTTTGATAAAAATTATATTCAGGCGCACTCACATTTATGCGCAGACAGTGTAACCGTTGCTAAACTGCGACACTGATGGGTCTGTCTCAATGGTCCAATGTAGAGTAGACTGGCCCAGGAAACAAAAAGTTTTCTAATTCCACGGGGCACCCCCCAGGATTGTGTCTTTGTGTGAGAAAATCAATCTCTGAAAATTTCAGCTCAATCGCTTGTTGCATAAGCTGGCGCATTTGATTTGAAGTTTGTATGGGGATTTCAGCCAAAATGTATAGGAAAATACACCTCCGTCACTCATTCGATCTGGAAATTGGTTCTGATTGCTCGATTGACCTCAGAATTGCAAAAACGGCAAAAACGGCAAAAACGGCAAATTATATAAAAGTTCATTTAATCATCATGCAATGTTCTGTGAAATTGTTCTGTAGCATACCAACTGCCGTTTTTGCAATTCTGAGGTCAATCGAGCAATCAGAACCAATTTCCAGATCGAATGAGTGACGGAGGTGTATTTTCCTATACATTTTGGCTGAAATCCCCATACAAACTTCAAATCAAATGCGCCAGCTTATGCAACAAGCGATTGAGCTGAAATTTTCAGAGATTGAATTTCTCACCCAAAGACACAATTCTGGGGGGTGCCCCGTGGAATTCGACAACATTTTTTTCTCCCCATAGTAATCTGGGCCAGTCTAATGTAGAGGCCTGAATAAGAGAAACGCGGATAGAAAATATGACTCTGCCAACACTGCATTCAATCTTCTTCATCAAAGAGCAACACATGAAAAGGAAGAAATGGTTTATGTAGATAAAATCTCACAATCCGCTATTTAATGTGTCTACATCACATGACAATAGAATCCAATAAACAATGCAATTTCTATAAATGACTTGCATATATTATTGCAAACAAATGTAAAATGCATTCAAATTTGTTTATTTAAAAATGGCATAAAAACAAATTTAGTCGTTTTCAGTATTTGAGCCAACATTTTGGCTGCTTGACAGGTCTCCCGCTCGATTGGCTGCTGTTTTTTGACGGTTCGATTGGCGGCACATGCCTATCCGCGTTTCTCTTATTCAGGCCTCTAGTCCAATGTAGAGGCCTGAATAAGAGAAACGCGGATAGAAAATACGACTCTGCCAACACTGCATTCAATCTTCTTCATCAAAGAGCAACACATGAAAAGGAAGAAATGGTTTATGTAGATAAAATCTCACAATCCGCTATTTAATGTGTCTACATCACATGACAATAGAATCCAATAAACAATGCAATTTCTATAAATGACTTGCATATATTATTGCAAACAAATGTAAAATGCATTCAAATTTGTTTATTTAAAAATGGCATAAAAACAAATTTAGTCGTTTTCAGTATTTGAGCCAACATTTTGGCTGCTTGACAGGTCTCCCGCTCGATTGGCTGCTGTTTTTTGACGGTTCGATTGGCGGCACATGCCTATCCGCGTTTCTCTTATTCAGGCCTCTATTCAGGCCTCTAGTCCAATGCACCGAATGAACACAATGACGTTTGAGACGGGCGCTGTTTACTAAAAATGAACACTTGCATGAACTCGATGAATGAAAAAGTATTCATTCTTAGTAAACAGCGCCCGTCTCAAACGTCAATGATGAACTCGGTGCATTGGACCATTGGATAATTAAACTGAAATTAAACTTAAAAGTGACATTTCAATAATTATCAAATAACCCTGCTCGCAGAGCAAGATTACTTTTGACAGATATCGAATCATTTTCCATCGATGTCCTATTGGAATTGCTGGGTAGCACCAGCCATTCTTATAACGGGGTGATTTTTTAATTTTCGAACTGTCACTTTTAAGTTTAATTCTCCAAATGAGACAGACCCTAATGGGCCAAACACAATTGATACGTTTGCGTGCGTTTTGACAGTTTTCCCATGAGAAAACTGTCAAAACGCACGCAAACGTATCAATTGTGTTTGGCCCATAACGGTTACACGGAGAAAAACGATCCAGTTTGAAATAAACAAAAACTTGGTTTTCTACACTGAACTTAATTATTGTCGCGCTTATCTTTCACGGTTAGATGACTTTACCCATTAATGGGTACTATGTTATTGTTGATATTATTCCCACCGTGAAAAATTCACCCATTTTCATGAAAAAGTGCCACTACCCATTTTAATGAGTAGTGGCGCTTTTTAAAGAAAATGGGTGAATTTTTCACGGTGGGAATAATATCAACAATAACATAGTACCCATTAATGGGTAAAGTCATCTAACAGTGTTTTCTAGACTCTCGCGGCGGTCTTACTTTCGCAGGCTCGACTGCGAAGATAGACGTCAAGATAGCCGCCGGGTTAAAAGATAGGGATAATTTTTCCTCCCAAAACAAAACCACGTGCTTTACGCCAAATGACAGCAGTGTTCGATTGTATAAGTGAAAGGCAACCGGAGTCACTGCCCGAATAAAAAATATTTTAGAAAAACAATACAATGTATTGTAACATTACTATAAAGCAGACCCCACACGACGGAAAAAGTTTGACAAACTCTTGATTATTGAAGAAAAAGATTGATGGTGTGAGTGCAAACCCAAAATATTGAAGTAAATATTATCGAAATTAATTTATTGGCTTTTTTCGGTGATAATTATACTACTCAAAGCGAAAGGGAGTAGATGAAAGTAATGAAGATACAGATTCGATTGACACCGCAAGCGAGCGGCAAGTGTGAAATGAATAGAAACTGAAGATTAGCAGAGGGCCATATGAGAGAACAAGCATTGTTGAAATCGCTGTTATTCTGCCTAACGTCCACCCAGGAACGGCTTGGATAGTGACATGGTGATCACTGTACCAAGACAGGCAAAATAACAGCGATTTCAACCTGCTAAAGTGCTGTTCGGCAAGCGTAAACAGTTCTATTGATTCGTGGCATATTTTCAGAGATTCATACAAGAGCGCGCTAAATCTCTTCACGCATAACTCTCGCAAGCTCATACTTCGCCCAAATTGAATCTTATTCGAACTGTATTTCATCAATTTTTCGCCAATTGGATTCTATAATTAGGAAAGCTTTGATCACCGCGTGACTTTATCGAAATTAATTTATTGGCTTTTTTCGGTGATAATTATACTACTCAAAGCGAAAGGGAGTAGATGAAAGTAATGAAGATACAGATTCGATTGACACCGCAAGCGAGCGGCAAGTGTGAAATGAATAGAAACTGAAGATTAGCAGAGGGCCATATAAGAGAACAATCAAATTGATATATCCTATTGTATACCGTAGAGCATATGGTAATTCAATTGTTTACACTGTTGAATGGTACACTTTTATCCGGGTGAGTACATGGAGAGTGTTTATCATGACAAGTGCATACGGCAAGATTTTTTTGACACTGTCGTGTTTAGTGAAGTGATTGTTGCGATTACCTGAGAAGCAGCCAGCAGGAAGCCGCAGTATTCTATATTTTCTCGAGATGCATAATACCATCTAAAGGCCATACACGCAGCACAATTTTGTACGATTAATCCAAAAAAATATATTGTTGGTTCTAATAATCACTCTATTATTGATTCAAAAGGAATTGATTGTTAAAACTACAATATTGTGTAATTGAATCAACGATAATATTGTTATTTTAACAATATATATTATTATTTTGATTATTTTGAACCACGAAAACCTGAAGAGGTTGCAGGAAGCGCTGGAAGGTGACGCACTCGAGTTAGTGTCGGGCCAGCTACTACTACCGTAGTCGATCCCGAGGGTCCTAGAGAAGTTGCGTCGACAGTATGGTCGCCCGGAGCAACTGCTCGAGAGTTTGCTGGATAAGGTTAACAGGTTAGACCCCCCTAAGCCGGACAACCTCCGGAGCTTTGTCCCTTTTGGGAATGCTGCGGGACAGCTATGCGGCCATCTTGAGGCAGCCGATCTGCGGCAGCACCTTGTGAATCCGCTGCTAATTAAATCGTTGGTTGCTAAGCTGCCGGATCGGGAAAAGCGCGAGTGGGTTCACTATCGGAGGACCCGACGAGAGACGACGCTGCGAACGCTGACGGATTTCCTGATGGACATCGTAGCGGATGCCTGCGAAGCTAACGTAGACGTGGAGTTCAAGCCATCGCATTCTCTAAAAGAAGTTCCCCATGCCGGGAAAAGAAGGTCTAAGGAAAGGGGGTCTGTATCTCCACAGCGAAGCCAGCAGTTCCAATGTGACCGCAAACGAGAGACTCCTGAGACCGTGCAACTACTGTCGTGGAACGAGCCATCGGCTGCGACACTGCGCGGAGGCCAGTGCAAGTTCAAGATCCGCTGCAACATCGGCGAATGCAGGGAGTTCCACAATCCGCTGATGCATCCAGTCGGAAACGTGGTCGGGATGAGTGCGCATATCCGGACAAACTGCACGGTCATGTTCCGCATTATTCCGGTACAACTTTACTGCGGTGGGAAGTCTGCTACTGTGTTGGCGTTCCTGGACGAAGGTGCTTCCGTTACTCTGATGGAGAAAAAAGCTCGCCGATCGCCTGGGCGCAGTCGGAGTACAAGAGCGTTTGACCATTAGGTGGACCGGTAACGTCTCGAGAGTAGAGAATACGCGGAGGATGAATCTATGAGTGTCGGGCACGAGTAACAGCGCCGGCGGTAAGATGTTGCTGCATACCGTCCACACAGTTGGAAAGCTGATGCTGCCACATCAGAAATTGGACAGTGATGAGCTTGCTGCACAGCACGAGCACATGCGAGGGTTGCCGATCGAGTCGTACGACGGACAGCCGCAGTTGCTCATTGGAGCGAACAATATCCACTCGTTTGCTCCCTTGGAGGCGAAGGTGGGCACCTCAATGGAACCGATCGCGGTTCGAACCAAACTCGGTTGGACAGTGTATGGGCCAAGACACTCCACGGTTGCCGTAGGCAACTATCTTGGTTACCATCAGCATATCACCAACGACGACCTACACGAGTTGCTCAAAAGCCACTACGCGTTGGAAGAATCGGTGGTGGCGATACCGCAAGAAACAGGGTTGTTGTGGAAGAATGAGGATTAGACTGGCCCAGATTACTATGGGGAGAAAAAAATGTTGTCGAATTCCACGGGGCACCCCCCAGAATTGTGTCTTTGGGTGAGAAAATCAATCTCTGAAAATTTCAGCTCAATCGCTTGTTGCATAAGCTGGTGCATTTGATTTGAAGTTTGTATGGGGATTTCAGCCAAAATGTATAGGAAAATACACCTCCGTCACTCATTCGATCTGGAAATTGGTTCTGATTGCTCGATTGACCTCAGAATTGCATAAACGGCAGTTGGTATGCTACAGAACAATTTCACAGAACATTGCATGATGATTAAATGAACTTTTATATAATTTTCGGCTGGTTTATTAGGAGCTGATTTGTGTATTTTTGGGTTTTTTGATCGAATCGCATCAGCCGAAACCTATATAAAAACTCATTTAATCATCATACAATGTTCTGTGAAATTGTTCTGTAGCATACCAACTGCCGTTTTTGCAATTCTGAGGTCAATCGAGCAATCAGAACCAATTTCCAGATCGAATGAGTGACGGAGGGTATTTTCCTATACATTTTGGCTGAAATCCCCATACAAACTTCAAATCAAATGCGCCAGCTTATGCAACAAGCGATTGAGTTGAAATTTTTAGAGATTTATTTTCTCACCCAAAGACGCAATCCTGGGGGGTGCCTTGTGAAATTAGACAACTTTTTGTTTCCTGGGCCAGTCTAATGAGGATCCACGGTTCCCGGACAGCTTCCCAATGGCCCTGCGAAGAATGAAGCAGCTGGAGAACAAACTCGGCAAAAATCCAGTGCTGCATGAGAACGTTTGCCGACAAATAGAGGAGTACCAGCAGAAAGGGTACGCACATGTCGCCACTGCCGAAGAACTGGCAGGTACCCCTTCCGATCAGACCTGGTATCTGCCTCTCAACGTCGTTCAGAACCCGAAGAAGCCAGGAAAGATCCGTCTCGTGTGGGACGCTCCAGCGATGGTGAGAGGTGTTAGTCTTAACTCTCAGTTGCTGTCAGGACCGGATATGCTCGTTCCACTGGTCAAAGTCCTCTCCGGTTTTCGCGAATGGCGAATTGCTTTCGATGGCGACTTGAAGGAGATGTTCCACCAACTACAGATTCGCCCCGAGGATAAGCAGAAGCAGCGGTTTATCTTCCGGAAATCTCCGGAAAAACAACCTAGCGTTTACGTCATGGACGTAGCGACATTCGGGTCGACAAGTTCCCCATGCTCGGCGCAGTTCGTGAAAAACCGGAACGCGGAGGAGTTTGTTGCACAATACCCGGAGGCATCGGCGGCGATTATCCACCGTCATTACGTCGACGACTATTTCGACAGCGCACATAGGAGTACGCAGTGTAAAAGCGTGGCCAAAAGTATGTCAATCATTTTGTCGTCTGTAAGTGCATTCAATAGAAACAGTAAAGTATATTTTTTGTTTTTATACTGCTTACATTCATCTAGCAGTGAAATATGACCACTGGCGGCGTCAGTTATTGTTTTTTGATAGTGCACCACTTGGCGCAAGTCCGCTGTCTTTGAGAACTACAGCGTGCTTGCAACGAGTGGTGCCCACATATGGCTCCGTCAGTGAGTATGATCTTCCTATTGTAATCTTCATTATTTGATTATAACTTAATAAATTTTCTGAAAAAATGTACTTTGTTAGTTTACTTCAACAATATAAATTTGTCATTGTATCATGTTAAAGTCCCTGGATAATATTTTGTAATATCAAATGAAACTGATCTAATAAATCCGAAATGCAAATCAACCGCTATGTTTCTTGATAATCTTAACATCCGGCAAATGCATATGCTTTTATGGGGCGGTGTTCATCAAAGTCTCACTCTTCTTCGGAAGCGAAACATAATTTATGTGAGGTTTAACACGTCAAAACCATGATTTTTTCTTGCATTTTAAGCAACTAAATTAAAATTAAAATAAGTCACGATTGCGTGAGTATGCGTGAAATGTTTTTTATGGAGCTTATTCAGGAAACTCCAATCTTTCCAACGCTGACAACTTTGTTGCTTGGACTGGTTTGGAACCTAATCAATAGTTTTATTTTGTAGAACATATTATTGTAGGAAGGTAGAATAAAGCTAACAATGAATATCATGATTATAGGTAACCTGAAAAAGGTTTCAGATCGAATCATGCTTGAAAAAGTTTTAAATACCCTTATTATTGATACCTATATTGATTTTCATCTTGAAATTTATTAAAAATCAAGAAAAACATGATAAAACGTGAACATGTTTTAATGCACAATTGCGATAAAACTAGCATTGAAATTATGGTGGAGTTTTGACAGCCAGCATCGCTTACAAGTAAACAATATTGTTTCAAAAATTCCATGGCAAATTAGTATCACTATTTGAGAGTTCAAAAACGAAAAATAATATGGAAACATATAAAAAAAAAAATATGACTTTTGGCCAGGATTTGGGCTGAAATACTCCTCAGTGCATCGGTGAGAACATATTCAATTACTCAGGTGGTGAGGTCACTAAGGTGATGGTTACAGACGGCAACGAGGAGATTAAGGGTCTGTCTCATTTGGAGTATTAAACTGAAATTAAACTTAAAAGTGACATTTCAATAATTATCAAATAACCCTGCTCGCAGAGCAAGATTACTTTTGACAGATATCGAATCATTTTCCATCGATGTCCTATTGGAATTGCTGGGTAGCACCAGCCATTCTTATAACGGGGTGATTTTTTAATTTTCGAACTGTCACTTTTAAGTTTAATTCTCGAAATGAGACAGACCCTAAGTATGTGCGACTATTTTATCTCCCTCCGGAGGTACCAGATAAAGAAATTGCAGAGTTCCTCAATAAAAATGGTGTGTTGAAGAAGATCGTCCACGAGGAACGTTCGGTGGCTTCAGGATTCAAATGTTTTTCGGGTGTTCGCGGTATATACATGTGTTCCCGACAGGGAAACCAATTTTCTAAGCAGCTGATTGATTTTCAGCAACGCTAAACTGTAATTTTATTTTCTTTGTAAATGATAATAGTAATTTGATTATCTAACGTACTTACAAATAAACTGGTTTCCTTTCCTTCTACAATGCTTTCCAATCCCTTTTTAGTGTTGATCAAAGGTTCAACTACCCTACCTTTGGGTTAGTGGATTTTATCGACAAACTGCTACTCAAATATAATTTGTCAATTAATGAATCATTATTCTAGCACTTTTCGGGTTCTACTTACGATCTTTACAGGAGGAATAGGAGATAGACTTTATTTGCCGTTTGGAGTTATTCTGCTCAGAAATCAGGAGTTTCACCGTATCTGCAGGTAAGTATTTACAAATTGTTGATTGATTATTAACTGCCCACGACCTCTGCACCCTCTCGATTGATGACGTCCATCTTTACCATCTCGTTATTCGCTCCGCGAAAGCAAGTGGCATTATCAGAAAAGATCTGGCTTGGCTTGCCAAACTTGCTCCGGAAACGAGTGATGGCCATCCGACACGACTCGGTTGTGCATGAGACTGTGCACAACCTCTAAATGCACCGCACGTACAGCCAAACAGGTGAAAACTGCCACCCAACGTTTTTCCCTTCGCCGACCAACCGTGACTTCTACCGAACCCAGGTAATCTAACCCTACGGAGCTGAAAGGCCGAAGGGGAGAAGTGACCCGTTCAACTGGTAGTGGCGCCATTCTCGGTGTTCGTGGACGACACTTGTTGACCTTGCACCAGATGCACTTGCTCACCACCACAGTTCTTGCGGCCGATATAGGAACGAGGGTCCGCAAAACCAGTCTCCATCACTTTGTAACGGTGGACCTTGACCCCACTTTGTCAGCACGTCTGCGATGTTCAGCTTGGTCGGAATCCATCGCCAGTCCGCAACCTTCGTCAGCTCCTGAATCTCGCCGACTCGAAATGCAACGAATTGCTTGTAGCGATGTTGATCCGAGTTGAGCCAACTACATACGGTGCGGGAATCCGTCCAGATAACTGTGCGGGCGATCTGGTACGAGTGCGTGCTCAGAATTGTTTGGCTGAAACGCGCCCCCAGAACGGCACCCATCAGCTCCAAACGGGGAATCGACTGCCGCTTTATCGGGGCTACCTTGGCCCGGGACATCATCAGGCTGCAGCGAACCTCACCTTCAATTACTGCTCGCAAATAGGCTACGCAGCCGTATGCGTGTTCGCTGGCATCGGTGAAGATGTGGACTTCCAGTGAGTCGACTTCGGCGGACTTGGCGCCTCCGAGGTGACAGCGAGGAATCCGGATAGTTTCGACCTCCAGCAACAAATTTATCCATCGCTGCCACAACATCCAGGATTTTTCGTCGATTTCGTCATCCCATCCACAATTGGAACGCCAGAGATGCTGGATGATAATTTTGCCGTGGATGGTAAATGGTGACAGCAACCCAAGCGGATCAAAAAACCCCATCACACAGCTTGCGACAAGCCGTTTTGTCGGTCGCTTTCCCTCCAGCAGGCATGGCTGCAACTCTTCCCAATGCATTCTCGAGAATGAAAACTCATCCGCTTTAGAGTCCCAGATTACTCCCAAAACCCTTTCCTTCAGCGTTTGCTTGTCACGGCAGAAGTGTACAGGCACTGCCGGCTTTTCCTCCCCCAGATTCCGTAAAAACGTTGGCGAATTCGACACCCAGTTCCGGATCTCGAATCCTGCTTTCAGGTGAACCAATCTAACGTCCTTCGCGAGCTTAATGGCCGTTTCCACATTGTCGACGCTGCACTGAGGAGTATTTCAGCCCAAATCCTGGCCAAAAGTCAATTTTCTTTTAGATATTTCCATATTATTTTTCGTTTTTGAACTCTCAAATAGTGATACTAATTTGCCATGGAATTTTTGAAACAATATTGTTTACTTGTAAGCGATGCTGGCTGTCAAAACTCCACCATAATTTCAATGCTAGTTTTATCGCAATTGTGCATTAAAACATGTTCACGTTTTATCATGTTTTTCTTGATTTTTAATAAATTTCAAGATGAAAATCAATATAGGTATCAATAATAAGGGTATTTAAGCATGATTCGATCTCAAACCTTTTTCAGGTGATCCATAATCATGATATTCATTGTTAGCTTTATTCTACCTTCCTACAATAATATGTTCTACAAAATAAAACTTTTGATTAGGTTCCAAACCAGTCCAAGCAACAAAGTTGTCAGCGTTGGAAAGATTGGAGTTTCCTGAATAAGCTCCATAAAAAACATTTCACGCATACTCACGCAATCGTGACTTATTTTAAATTTAATTTAGTTGCTTAAAAATGCAAGAAAAAAAATCATGGTTTTGACGTGTTAAACCTCACATAAATTATGTTTCGCTTCCGAAGAAGAGTGAGACTTTGATGAACACCGCCCCATAAAAGCATATGCATTTGCCGGATGTTAAGATTATCAAGAAACATAGCGGTTGATTTGCATTTCGGATTTATTAGATCAGTTTCATTTGATATTACAAAATATTATCCAGGGACTTTAACATGATTCAATGACAAATTTATATTGTTGAAGTAAACTAACAAAGTACATTTTTTCAGAAAATTTATTAAGTTATAATCAAATAATGAAGATTACAATAGGAAGATCATACTCACTGACGGAGCCATATGTGGGCACCACTCGTTGCAAGCACGCTGTAGTTCTCAAAGACAGCGGACTTGCGCCAAGTGGTGCACTATCAAAAAACAATAACTGACGCCGCCAGTGGTCATATTTCACTGCTAGATGAATGTAAGCAGTATAAAAACAAAAAATATACTTTACTGTTTCTATTGAATGCACTTACAGACGACAAAATGATTGACATACTTTTGGCCACGCTTTTACACTGCGTACTCCTATGTGCGATGTGCTGTTCCAGACACATTCTCATCATCGTTGGCGAACTTGATAACAATACACTTTTCATAGGGATCTTGATAGAGATGCGAAACTTGCTCTGGCTTTATTCCCAAATTCCTAACAACAAACGTGACCATTTCTCCGTCAGATGGAGATCTGGATTGATCTCCAAAACGTACTTTGACTGTGTTTTTTCGCGCGTATTCCATTTTTGCTGCCATTACTTCCCTTTTGTCCACTATTGTTTCCGAGGAAACAGAGAAAAAAACTCAAAAAAATAGCACTAACTCTCTCCTCAGAAACATGTCTGGTCGCTTTGAGAAACAGCCCTAATAAAAAATTCAAAAACAATTACAATAGAAATTATTGTAACATTACGCTGAAGTTAATAGTAATTACGGTAAACTCTATTGTGGGTCACAATTGAATAACATTGAAGAATATTGTTTTCCACCATAAAGCCTATTGTAAATGGTAGTTTTACAACAGAAAATAGGGGTTGTTATGTATCTTTACAATAAAAAAAATCGATTTTTTCTCGAACAAATTTTTTGAATTGAATTTATTGTGATTCTATCGTCAACTTTTTACTGGCAATAGAATCTATTGAACGTCTATTGGAACAACAATATGGCATTTTAATTGGTATGGTATAAAAACAATAGAATTTAATGTTCATAAATAAAATGTATTGTATTTTTATGATATTTTATTGCAACTCTATTGTATTTTTTATCCGGGAGGCTCAAACTGAATGTTAATGGGTAACGATATCAACTATGTCCATGTTATATTTGTAACTGTACGAAGAATGGTAAATGATTATGCGGGTCTAGGATAGGATGTGACAATTCAATTTTGACTGCCTTGTTGTTTCTTCAGTCGGTTGCTTCGACGAGGTGGTGGCCAGTGGTTCCAAATCATTTTTATGCAAAATCCATCAAATAATTTGTTATTAAATTTGATGTTTTCTCGTCAATTTCTTCCATCATTCATCGTAAAAAATTTTACGTACTAACAGAAACAAGTTTTTACGTGGAATTAGACTAGTTTCAGAGTGAAAATGGTTGAAATATGGTTAATTATGCTTCAAATCGAGTGTTTTAAATTAGCATAACCTTTGAGAATCATGGATATATCATTTACAGTCCAGGATAAATTAATTTTACACAAAAAATCTATAAATTTTTTTGGCGTATTTTTGATGAAAATCATTTTTATGCACTAGCAACACGGCCAAGTTAACAATAAGCTACCCTTCTGAAAATGTGCCACCGCCGATCGAAGTAATCGATTGTCATTTTCACCCAATCAGCAACCGGTACGATACTGACAGAAAATCGGTACGATTTTTTATGACTTATTGTCACATCCTATCCTAGATGCGGGTTTACATGAAGAGTTACGTCTGTTTTCTGTGCCACGCGGTTGGGCGAGAGCGTGCTTCCGCAAGTCTTAAAAATATAGTATTTCTATAGTGTTAACGTCGCTAACTTTGAAATGTCATTCACAGTTTTCTGTTTACTTTTTGCGAGCGAGTGATATTTCGGTGCGATAAAATAAAATAAAAATATGAACTGTTCACCAAAAATACGGATCTATACACAAGCAAAGAAATAGTATAAAAAAGTGGACAATGCTCCCCCAGTATGAACGTCTCACCGACCCCTCCGACCGGTCCCCCGGCAGTGGGCAGGAACCGTCGTCTGGGCGGAGTGCAATCCGAGTGCGTTTCGGCAAGCTGGCTGTGATTACGGTAATGTTCCCGGTGGTGGGTTTCCTGTTTTGTGTTGTGTGGTCCCTACTGTACAACTTCATCGAGGCCAATGCCACCCACTGTATGGTGTACAACTTCCTACCGTCGCTGTCGGCTGCCATCGGGAACTATCAGCCACAACGGTTCGTGTGGCAGGCCTCGGTTCTGGTTCACGCCCTTCCTCGGTATGCTATCGCGTTCCTGTATAAGAATTTCCACATCGGGTTGCTGCGTAAACGGCGGAAGGAATTGGCCTATTTGGCATGCATTCTGAACATCACTGAGCTTAGCTCACTCGTTGGATTGACCATGTGGACGTCGGTGTCGAACTATGGTAGGTCATGCCCTTTAACCCGAGGGTTATTTTAATTGAAACTTTGTTAATTAAGGCGCTAAGCTCGACCAGTTTTTTATGTTTATGATTCGACTAAAATGATTGCATCATGGGATCGATTGTTTCCATGGCTTCGTTGATTTCAAATAGTTGACCAACGCTTCTTATTTTATTTTCGGTTTTCAGATGTGCATAAGTTCTGCTTCAGCACATTCGTAATTACGTCGTTGCTCTACATGATAATTCTTATCATTATAAATCGGGCCACCCGCGAGGGAGAACTGCTGACTGCGTCCGAGCGCAAGTCGGTCATGTACAAGAAAAGACTGTTCCTAGCAAATCTATGTTCCATAGCATTGGCTGTTTACTTCTTCGTGAGACACAACTCGTACTGCGAACCGGGAGGTAAATAATTTATCTGATTTCAATACCATTGTTCCTCGAACCGAGTCTAAGCTACGTTTTAATCAATTCTCCAGTTTATTCCTTATTCGCGTTGAGCGAGTACGTGTTCGTCTACAGTAACATTGGCTTCCACATGACGGCCTATTGGGACTTTATCAACGCCAATCTGTTCTTTGATTGGAGAAATGGAATCCACTTTTCGTCGGTCTGAGAGCGGTCGCGGAGCGCACTTTCAAAACAGAAGCACGATACTTATCCACTTTTTATATGGGTATTGAGGGGGTTTTCCACTGCCTCGGCATGAAGCTCCGTTCGTTTTAGTCAGTAAGTATTATGAATACGACTCTTTACAGGCCGGAAAGTTAGCTACTACATATTGAGCTTGTGTTTAACGAAAACACGGAAGAAATTCTAAACTGTGAGTATATCGGATCGCTGCGATCTTGCAATTTTGTGTTGATGTTTGAGTCGCCTTAGATTTTTCGCTGCGAGTTTTTAACCAAGATTTATATATAAAAAAATATTTTTTTTTGTTGATCATTGAAATTGTTTTATTGGAAAGATATCACAATGAAACGATGACCTCCCATTGAAGGGTTTTAGCGTTAGCGTTAGCGTTGTTACGGTATACTTCGTAGATTGGACACTAGTGATACTCATGTTTCTTATGGAATCCTTATCCAGATTGCTATCGGAAATCAAGGTGGGGAGTTACCCTTGATTCCAATCTAAGATAAAAATGGCATAAGCATGAGGATTACTACTCCCGGCCACGCCCATCTTTACCGTAACTAGGGATAGGAAAGGAAATGTTGATGTAGAACTTACTTAACGAGAGGCCCCCGACTTGGCGACGCCCTCATAAGTTCTACGGAGTTGGTGGTTTGGTAGGGTAAGGTAGGTCATGGAGGTTTGCCTCAAGCTGGCAATTCGACCCACAGACTATGTTGTTTACTTGTTTTTATTGAAACTCTTGCCAGCCGGCTGTCGAAAGAGTATGCTAATATCAATTTTATTTACAGTTTATTCTTTAAATAATTTACAGACGATTTCTTAACCTCAATCTATCAACAAATCTAAATTTACCAAATTTGTACTTTCTGCTCAGTGAGCAAAACGATTCTTCATCGAATACAAAAATCAAACCATGCCTTTTAAAGATAATTATACTAAACATTTTACAAAGTTTTATTTCAAGTATTTTCGCGATTTCTGATATAAAATTCAATAGCAAACAATCAAACAAAATTAAAATATTCTAGCTAAATTTTACTATTTTGGTCGAGCATGGGTCAGCCGCCTGACACCCGCGTTGAAAAATATGTTCCATGCTTGCCCCCACATAAAATAATAACGTGTGCTAATCACTAATGATACTAAAAGATTTAAATGAAATTAGGCATTGTTCCGCTTATCATTTTAGCACCGCCAGGGGAACTTGGCCAGTACCCACTGCACTTTTCTTTCCCTTTCCACAAACAATTACCATCATTTGTGATATTTCAACGGAATTTTATTGGGAATTCTGAAAAGGCAGACAATCAATGCAGTTAGATTGCCAGGTAATACGTGCACATCGTAGCACTGGTGATGCATCACAATCGTATATATACAGGAGTATATGCACTATATGATGACATTGACCGGAAGATTAGATAAGCATTTCCCCCCGATGACCTCCCATTGAAGGGTTTTGAACGAAAACACGTGTACGAAATATTTTGGTAGCATATTTCGATTGAGTGAACATTCCATATTTTCAATATTTGAACAGATGGTTCTCACTGTGTTGGCATTGCAAATGTGCCAATAAGTAATTTCTCTATTAGATATTATGACTACAATTTGCATGCCAGTATTCCATTCTAGTTCTTGAATTCATTGGTGTATACCACATGGGATAAATGTGCTGGGGACTGAAGTATTTCTGCCGTGAATTGTTTATTAGCCCCATTTTTTTGTGGTTTAAAATTCAGTTTTTATTTAGTCAAGTATTGATAATTTCAGGTTTACAAAACCTGTACAGTTTCAAAAATCTAGGTCTAGGCGGAATTCTAATTCATTCACATCGATTCTATCGTTACACTTGTTAACATAGTCGATGTAGGGGGAAAGACGGCTTTGGCAGGTTTTGTTCTATTATTGTCAGGGGGGTTTTTGTCGACCAAATTTTATGAAATTTGGCCACAATATTCTTTGATATGCAAAGAATGTTTAGGCCAAATTTGAGCATAGTCAGTCATACAAAAAACCCTGCCAATAATAGAACAAAACCTGCCAAAGCCGTCATTCCCCCTAATTTATAAATATTCTAAGGATTTCCACTCGCATATTTTTACCTATTCCTGTCAGTACAGGTTTCATTAGATCCTCGAAGGAAAATTGCCTCCACCCATGTGTTGCTCTTGCTAGCCTTCGTTGCAGAACCGTCCATGCCTGGACGACGCGAGCGCAGGAACAAAATTTATGCTGGAGCGTTTCGACCGTTTGGTTTCCACAGTGTGTGCAATTCTCATCTGCCACCCGTTGCATCACGAACAGCAGTTTTCGATGCTCAATTTTGCCGTTCACTAGTAGGTACAATTTGGATCGTTGCACGGATGTAAGCTGCTTTGCTGAAATATTTCGCCACACGCGTGGCCACCTCCTCACCCCGCAAGGAAACTTAGGGACAGAGGCGAAGCCTTGTTGGTCAAGACCGACAAAGAGAGGTACGCCGACGTTCTTAAGACCATGCGAGGTGCCGAAAAACTTTCGACACTGGGTGAGGACGTGCGAAGCGTCAGACGCACCAAGGCAGGCGAACTGATCTTGGTGCTGAAGCGTGGAGCAAAGGCGAGTGGTACCGCCTATAAGAGGCTTGCCCAGGAGATTCTGGGCGAAGGTATGGATGTGAGGTCCCTGGACACCGAGGTGACTCTCCAATGTAAACAGCTGGATGAACTCACCGAGGCAGAGGACCTCATTTCGTCTTTAAAGGTACAGTGCGATATAGAAGTCGAGCGGTCTTCTATTCGTCTTAGAGGTGGACCTTTTGGCACGCAGGTAGCTTGGTTCAAGTTACCGGTAGCGGACGCCAAAAAGGTCCTGGCGGTCGGGAAACTGAAGGTTGGATGGTCAATATGCCCAGTAAGCATATTCCAGCCACCTTTAGTCGAAAAGTGTTTTAGGTGCTTCGAATCTGGTCACAAGTCATGGGAGTGCAAGGGGCCGGACCGAAGTAACCTGTGTCGTCGTTGTGGAGAGAAGGGACATTTTGCGCAGGCCTGCGATAAAGCACCAAGGTGCCTTATCTGCGCTAGTAGGAAGCAAGCCCGTAACCATGTTATGGGTGGACCTACTTGTCCCTTCGGTGGTGGCAATAAGAAATCGCCGTGCGGGTAGCACAGCTGAATCTTAACCATTGTGCTACTGCCCAGCAGCTGCTGTGGCAGTCGGTCTCTGAGTCAGAGACCGACGTCGCTATTCTTGCAGATCCGTACCGTGTCCCTGTCAATAATGGAAACTGGGTCGCGGACGACTCCAAGATGGCGGCGATCTGCACAACGGGCCGGTTTCCGGTCCAAGAGGTCGTACACACACACCTGTCGAAGGTGTCGCCATAGCTAAGATCAACGGGGTGTTCTATTGTAGCTGCTATACCCCACCACAGTGGCCAATAGAGCAATTCACCCGGATGGTCGATAGGCTATCGTCCGACCTTGTAGGTCGGAAGCCGGTTGTCATAGCGGGGGACTTCAATGCTTGGGCGGTGGAGTGGTGAAGCCGCTGCACCAATCAGAGAGGTCAAGCTTTGTTAGAGGCTCTAGTAAAGTTGGAGGTCGTGTTAGCCAATGACGGATCAACCAGCACTTTCCGTAGGAATGGGGTGCAGTCGTTCATTGATGTTACGTTCTGTAGCCCCGGCCTAGCCGGGGGACCGAACTGTAGGGTCGACGAGGGCTACACCCACAGCGATCACCTAGCCATCCGCTACGTGATCAGCTGTGGTGTGCAGCAGTTGAGGTTGAGAAATGACGGGGCCGTGGGTGGAAGGCCCAAAGCTTCGACAGCGAAGTATTCACCGCGGCGCTGGGACTGGAGGGTAACACCGACAGTCTTACAGGGGACGCACTGACAGCTGTCCTGTCACGTGCATGCGATGCCAGTATGCAGAGGAGGGCACCACCGAGGAACGGTAGACCTCCAGCATACTGGTGGAGTGCAGCAATCGCAGACCTTCGGTCAACCTGCCTTAGGGCTAGGCGAAGAATGCAGAGAGCTCGCTCTGAGCAGTTGAGGGATGAACGCCGCTTGACGTTCAAAGCTGCGAAGTTGGCCCTTAACAAGGCCATCAGTAGCAGTAAGAGGAAGTGTTTTGACAACCTATGCCTGAACGCCAATGCTAATCCCTGGGGCGATGCCTACAGGATAGTAATGGCGAAGACCAGAGGGGGGCTGGCGCCTCCCGAACGGTCGCCGGAAAGGTTGAATCGCATTATCGAGGTTCTCTTCCCGTCCCATGCCACAAGCCCTTGGCCACAACCAGCACCGCAGAACGCGAGTGCTGAAGTGGCTGAAGTGGCAGCGGTGACGAACGAAGAGTTGCTTGCGGTGGCCCGAACCCTTGACACGAACAAAGCTCCGGGGCCCGACGGAGTTCCAAACCTCGCTCTGAAGGCAGCGATCATGGCTAACCCGGACATGTTCAGGACAGCCATGCAGAAGCCCGGGAAACCACCAGGTGACCCATCGCCCAAGTAGCACAGATTGTCACAATTGAATTACGGTGATCGATATGCGACAAAATTATATGTGAAATTTTAATAACTGTAACTGTATTTGTAACACTAGTGCAACCAAAAAAGCGCAAAAAATTGAGCTACTATGTAACCAACTATACGGTCTCACATTAAGTTGCGCTGTAATCAATCCGTAACATTTCCATGTTACAGTAACTGAAACATTCTGGTCTTGATTGCCACTTTGTAACTATTTAGTGACTTCTACTTGTCAACATTTTATTTGTTGACATGAAACTTTGTTATGTATTTAATAAGAAAATAAAACAAATCTGGTCACAATGTCACTGAAATTGAATGTCAGTAATCAGAAAGTTGAAGACATGAATCTAAAATAACAATGGTATTTAATGGTAAATGTTTATATGCGAAGTGATATTAGCAGAGATTAATGTGCGGAATGGAATTTTTGGTGAAACCTATCATTTTAGCTAGCTAAAAACCTAGCGCCCTCGGTTAAACCAACTTTTAGGTTTTAACATTTATAGTAACATGAATGCATTTTTGTGCTTAAATAAGTATCAATAACAGTAAAGAAAAAAATGTCTCAATTATTAAATCTCTAAATATCGAATTTGAAATTAAAAGTAGATTCATAGAAACAGCCGTTTTCTTATTTATTATATCAATCTTTTACCAAAAACATATTATATAGGCATATTTCCGAGCATATTTCATCAAACGACCGCATACATAACAGTTCAAAAGATTTGATTACTTATGTAATTTTTCATTGTACTGATCTTTGGATTTGGATAATGCTTCTGCCTTATGTGAAAGTTCGTGTATGGTTCAATCGTTTCTTGCTAATTTGCATCTCTATATTTTTTACTTTTCATACTGTCAATTCCAAAACATGACCCTTATGGAAGCTGTAGATTTATCAACATCTTTCAAAAGCAGTTGTTCAACGAACACTTCATAGTTAGATAATTATTAATTTTTAAATGACATAATTTTAGCATCACTTATGCACACCTTTGGGTTTCGTTTTCCTTTATAAATAGGAATGGAATTTTTTTCCACTGGTAATATCATAGGAAGATCGATACAAAAATTCTGCCAGATAAGTATTTTCCCACATTTTATAAAACAAGCACTTTGGTCGAAAAGGAGCATCTAATCATTAATGCACTGTTGTTGTTCTTGGTTCAAAAAGTTATGGAAAAAACAGCTATGTGAAAAAAAACTATACAAATTTCCGAGATATTATTTTTCAAAGAAGCAAAAGTCGACTTTTCTCGGAAAGGTATTAGGCAGTAGATAGACTTTAACTTGAGGTAACTGTAACTGTATTGAGTTAACACTCAAGTACGTTCGACCTACCTTATTTTATAGAACTAATGCCTGTTAAGACAAATCATAGTTTTGTCAAATTGCTGTGCACTAACAATATTAAACTAGACGATAATTTCTAGTACTGTTAACGATAATACCGTAATTCGTTTTTCTAAGTGCACACGAAATTTTTCAGTATACAACAATTTCCGATATGGACAAAATCATTTCACATGCAGTGTTGATCATATAAATAGGGCTATACAAATCCGTTACATACGGGTTACAAGTAACCTATCATTTTTACAAATCATAAACAAGTTACATTGCAACTAGTACGCCTGCGAAGATTAGTTACTAGTAACAATATTTTTTTTGCAACACTGATGTGACTCAGCTCAACATTGAATTTAGTTACATTGTAATTTGCTTCCATAGCTATTGATGTTGCAGGGTAACTTGCTTCGTTTGACGTTTGGCAACTTTTGGAATAGTTCGCATTGTGTTTTATTTTGATTATTAAATTCATGTCCAAATTAGTGAATATACAAAAAAGTATGCATGTGCAGTATCTCTGCATCAAGATATTATAATTCGGCACCAGACATCAATGGTGTTAGGATATCATATCAGGATGGAGGCTCCCCCACTATATATCATGATATTATTGTGTTGTTTTTGTTACTTGGTATCTACTATCCAGATAGTCTTTCGGTTACTAATTAAAAACTTTATTGTGACTTGAGTGCTTATGACAGTTCAATGTTATGGTTACAATTCAATTACCCTGTAACTGCTTAAAAACTGATAACACATTTAGTTTCAAGATGACTGAAAAATTACCCAAATGCAATCAACCGTGACTTGGAAGGTTTCAAGCATCCTAAATCCAACCATTATGTAACCTTTCATTTATTTTTTATATTTAAGAGTTGTTACAAGTGCTACTTGGGCGGCGTACAGACCAATCTGCCTACTGGACACCACAGGGAAGTTGCTTGAGAGGATTATCCTCAACAGGCTTACCCCGTACACCGAAGGTACGAACGGCCTGTCAAGCAATCAGTTTGGGTTTCGTAAGGGTAGGTCCACGGTGGATGCTGTCAACTCGGTTGTGAAAACTGCGGAAGTAGCGATACAACGCAAGCGGAGGGGAACTCGATTCTGTGCGATAGTGACGCTCGACGTCAAGAACGCATTCAACAGCGCAAGCTGGGATGCCATCGCGCTCTCGTTACTCCGGTTGGGCATTCCCGTGGGCCTCTACAACATTTTGGAAAGCTTTTTCCAGAATCGCGTGCCCTGATCCGAGACCGATGCACGTAGAGCTTCTATCACCGCAGGCGTCCCCCAGGCATCAATCCTGGGCCCGGTGCTACGTAACACTATGTACGATAGTGTTTTAAGACTGAAATTCCCCAGGTGTTAAGATCGTTGGCTTCGCCGACGACATAACGCTGGAGGTTTACGGAGAGTCGATTGAGGAAGTGGAACTTACGGCGGCCCACGCGATCGCTGTAGTAGAGGAATGGATGAGCTCAAGGCAGCTGGGGCTAGCTCATCACAAAACAGAGTTGGTTGTTGTTAACAACCGTAAGTCGGTACAGGAGGCAGTGGTTCGCGTGGGCGACTGTGAGATCATTTCCAAGCGGGAGGTGAAGCTCCTCGGGGTGCTGATCGACGATAGACTGAACTTCGGCAGTCACGTAGATTACGCCTGCAGGAGAGCTTCGACAACTATTGCGGCATTATCCAGGATGATGTCCAATAGCTCGGGAGTGCGCTCCAGCAGACGCAGGTTATTAGCTGGGGTTGCAGTATCTATCCTCAGATACGGCGGTCCAGCTTGGGCCTCGGCGCTTAGCGTTGGACGTAACCTGCAGAAGCTGGAGAGTGTACACAGGCTAGCGTGTCTCAGAGTGATAAGTGCCTATCGCACGGTATCACGGGACGCCGCTTGTGTGATTGCGTGTATGTTACCCATCGGACTAGTCATACGGGAAGACGAGGAGAGTTTCGACATGCGCGGAACCAGAGGAGCCCGTAAAGCCATTAGAGTCACTTCGACTATCAAGTGGCAACGGGACTGGGGTAACTCTTCTAAGGGTAGGTGGACCCATCGGCTGATACCTAGCGTATCAAGATGGGTTAATAGGAGGCATGGGGAAGTTCACTTCCATCTGACACAGTTCCTGTCAGGCCATGGCTGCTTTAGGTGGTACCTACATAGGTTTGGGCATACGGACTCTCCCGTCTACCCGGACTGCCAGGGTCGACGAAACTGCCGAGCACGTACTATTCGTATGTCCTCGTTTCGTCGATGTTAGAAGCGGAATGCTAGAGGTGTGCGGGAGGACACTACTCCGGATAATCTTATCCAGAGGATGTGTCAAGAGGTTGATAAGTGGAACGCGGTCTCGGCCGCTACCACTCAGATTGCCAGCATCTTGCAGCGCAATTGGCGCGCCGAGCAGCAGTCGGATAGCGCCGACTAGTGGGTAGCTAGTCTCGAGGGTGAGGTACCAGCGGGTAGTTGGTTAAGTAGTAGCGGAACTAGTGGGTAGCTAGTTATGAGGTAGAGGAACTAGTGGGTAGCTAGTTGTGATTTGAA
The DNA here is from genome assembly GCF_024139115.2 of Armigeres subalbatus. NCBI lineage: Eukaryota > Metazoa > Arthropoda > Insecta > Diptera > Culicidae > Armigeres > Armigeres subalbatus. The sequence continues at coordinate 310,756,179 of NC_085141.1, forward strand.
GCTAGTGGGTAGCTAGTATGTGGGCGTGCGTAGTAGCACGGACCCCTCCCAGAAGTAATGCCAAAAGCTGTTCCGGGGAGACTCAGGGTCTGTGAACAGGGTGGTTTTAGCGGGTCGGCAATAGCTAAACCCCGTTCGCCGGTAGCCCACCGGTGTCTGGATGCAGATTCCCACCCTACTGGAAAAAAAAAAAACACGCGTGGCCAGTCGATCGCTGGACTATTTATTTTCACCTTTGGAAGCTCGGTTTGTTGAATGAAGAACCGGTGAATAAGATCGGCGGAGGGGTTTCGTTGGATCAGGTGGGGAACTTGGGATAAACATAAGAGGATGATTCTAATGTCGGGATAGTCTATTGAAATTGCTGGGCGAGGATTTGCGTGGAAAAGAAGAGATCTGTAGAAAGGATGGGAATCGATCTCATTCAGCGCTCTATAGGTGGCTAAGCTTTTGCTTTTTAAAGCCGGGATTTGCAGGCGCAGGCCTCCTTGCTCCTTGTCCCGTGCCAGCTGAGTTATTGGTACACGACACGGGCAGTAATTCCTCTCCACAAGAACGTACCCATTGTTGACGTGATCTTCGCCGTGTGAATACCGAGGGGTGGCAACACAGACGATAAATACCATAGCTTGGATGTGCCAAACGTATTCAGCATAACTACTTTCTGGTGTATGGTCAACGAACGCAATGTTTGGAGCAAAATTTGCTGCGCGAACTTCCCCATCAGTGCATTCCAATTTAGGGTTGTCATCTGACGAATGGAGTTTGCAAAGGAAATACCCAGAATTTTGACTACATGAGTAGTTTGTAGCCACTGGGTGTCAACAATATTTCCTTCGCAATACCCCACATTCACCGCAATGGTTTTGCGCAAATTCAATTGCGCGAAGGCGGCACGACCAAAGCGACGAAAAACTTCCCTCATCGCCTCGATCTGCCACGGTGACGTCACTATCACGCTGATGTCGTCGGCGTAGGCAACCAGTAAATCCTCTCCACACACTTGCTCGAGCCGGCCTACCAACGGATGGAGATATAAGACGAAGAGGTGCATGGACAGTTGGTCCCCTTGTCACACCGAACGAGAAATCTCGAACGAACGAAAGAGACACCCATTGACGAGTAGCCGGGATGTGGACCGACTGGCAATGCGCGCGAGAAGAGCGATGAGTTCCTCGTTGAACCCGAGCGACCGCATGGTGTCGAAAAGAAATGAATGAAATGAAACCATCGAAGGCATTCTCGCGATCAAATCTGATGAGCTTACCGCGGCTTACCGGTGGTGACGGAGACTGGCGATCCGATCTTTCAGAGCTTGGCTTGGAAGATGTTGCGCTCCGAGTTCGAACATTTCTGTCCGTCGCTGAAGACACGGTGGGCTTGCATGACGCGCTCCAGTCGATTCTTCAGAATTCGGGAGAAAAGTCACTGTTGAGCAGCGATATGGGCCGGTACGCTCGGGCCGTGTGTTCTCCACCTCTCTTCTTCACCAACACGAAGGTTTGGGAAAGATTGCCGGTGAGGGCTTCATTGAGAAGCAGGTTCAACTCATGAAGGATTACGTTGAACTTGCGAAGGTAGAACTCTCGCGGGGTCCCATCGGCAGCGGGCGATCGTTACGCTGCGCTTGTTGTGATAGCATTGCAAATGTGCCAATAAGTAATTTCTCTATTAGATATTATGGCTACAATTTGTATGCCAGTATTCCATTCTAGTTCTTGGGGATCGAAGCAAACCTTGGCGCAAGATTGACGTCTAAACTTTTGCTGCAGTAAAATTTCTCGAACTTTTTATCATTTGGAAGAATGAAAAAAAGGAATCCATGTATGGTTCGTAGTATCGAAATGAAACAACTTGGGAAATTGCCAGTACCATCCGAAGGGAGACCAGCGACTTAAGGATCAGCTCTCGCAAGAACCATCACAAGTACTGCGATGGTGACACTTCAAAGAGCCTCTGCTTCGTCTTCGGCAAGACGCGTCCAGGAATCATCCCAGCATCAACGACAACAGCAGATCTCGACGGACCAATCCAGCTTGCGGAACATCTTACCAATATACCGAAAATTACACCAAACTACCTAGCACGCTGATTCGAAAACTTCCACCAGTGGCAGCGAGTGAGGCTTTCAAGAATTTTCCAGATATTGGACCAGATGATTGAATCGTCTACATCAGTGTATTCATTCGTCTCGGACGAGGTTTCCAACTTTGAGGACTGCTCATGTAAGTAGAAAATTCACGACAGAAAAGAGCGCAACTACCAAAGAAGCTTTGGTTAGTAGATGATTTGTGCTTATTTTATGGATTTTGGATTTTTAGTCTTTGGTAAGTAAGGAACGATGGTTTGATGGATTGGTAATACCAAATACTTTTCCGATAAAATGCATCCAATTATTTTGTATTCCTCTATATGTATACCGAGTTGTGTCCCGCGATTTCAAATGCTATTTATATACTTGATTCGTATGTCATGTCTGAAATGCTCTATTGGCCTAAAAAATTTTGAAAACGATATTTTATACAGGACTACTTTAATCATTATCATATCAGGGGGGAAGGGGAATTTAATTTCTTTTTGCTCTTTTTTCGTTTCAGAGAGCGAGCAAAGGCGCTTAAACCTAGGCTATTAGCCAGGGCAAGGCTAATACCTTCGCCATATCCGAGGAAAATCATCGGCAAGGATAATGGAGTGACATAAATTTCTTAGCAAAGTCACTCCCAACGTATTTCCACAATTTTTTCTATCATTTGCTTATAATGATACTCCTAAACCACATACCCTACCCACCATCCAATTCCTTGACATCTATGAGGGCGTCGGTTAGTCGCTGGCCTCTCGTTAAGTAGATGTCATATCATCATTTCCTTCCCTTTCCTAGTAACGGAGAAGATGGACGTGGCCGGCAATGATAGCTTTCATGTTTTATCATTTTGGACCCCCAATTGGATTTCCATTGAATCCCAAATGGAAATCCATAAGCAATTGGGGTAAGAAAGGTAAAGAATATACATGACAACTATCAGTATGCAATCTACGAAATACTCCGTTACAACGCAACGCAACGCAACGCCAGTATTCCATTCTAGTTCTTGAATTCATTGGTGGATACTTTTGGTGGTCGTCAAGGCAGCGAGAGGAACATCGCCAAAAACGACATGGGATAAATATGCTGGGAACTGAAGTATTTCTGCCGTGAATTGTTTATTAGTCCCATTAGCATTTTCGTCGATTTTGAATTAACGCATCTCGACCCGCAAAGAAAGCTAAGGACAGAGGCGAGGCATTGTTGGTGAAAACTAATAAGTATAGGTACGCCGAAGTCCTTAAATCGATGCGGGCGGCCGAAAAGCTCTCGGCGCTGGGTCGGGACGTGCGAAGCGTAAGACGTACCAAGACCAGTGAGATGATCTTGGTTCTGAAACGCGGAGCGCAAGCTAATGGGACGGATTATAGGAAGCTGGCCCAAGAGGACTTGGGTGACGGCGTCGAGGTGAGGTCGTTTGGGGCGGAAGTGACCCTCCAGTGCAAGCAACTGTACGAGGTCACGAAAGCGGACAACGTGGTCTGTGCCGTCAGAGACCAGTGCGGTCCAGAGGTCGAGAAGACCGTGTCCCATCGGAGAGACAGACAAGAAGAAGCCGTGCAAGTTACACAGCTGAATCTTAATCGCTGTGCATCTGCGCAGCAGCTGCTGTGGCAGTCGGTCTCGTAGTCGAGGACCGATGTCGCCATCCTGTCCGATTCGTACAACGTTCCCTGGGGAAGATCCATTAATTACGTAACGCAAAAATTTACAATTTTCGACCCCCCCTCCCCCCTATGTCACACTTTTTGTATGAAACGTCTGAAAATTTTCTATGGATCGTCACACTTTGGCCAACCCCCCCTCCCCCCTCAAAGCGTTACGTAATTTGTGGACGCTCCCCTGTCGATAACGGCAATTGGGTGGCGGACGGGTCTAGGATGGTGGCTATTTGTACGACGGGACGGTACCCGATCTAAGAGGCTGGTACTCTGCTGAGGGTGTCGCGATAGCCAAGATCAATGGTGTGTTCTATTGTAGCTGCTATGCCCCACCAAGGTGGCCATTAGAACAGTTCAACCAGATGATCGATATGCTATCGTCCGACCCTGGGACGGGACTTGCAAAGAGGAAAAAATGTAACTTCATCTGCAACCAGCAAGCGCTGTCACGAATTGTCAGATGCAACCAGCACCTTTTTGCGTAAAAGTATTGGTATCCCTCAAAAAGTATTCCGAATGATTTTGTTTTACGAGTACTTTTTCACTTTGAAAAGTATTCTAGAAAAGCCGGACAGCTTAATATTGAACTGTTATGAATACGTGTTTTATTTCCGATAGGAAAATCTTTATTAAAATAAGTTTACAAATCCGTAAATCACAAACACTTTTATTGTGCTCAGAAGATTCTACCCGGGATTTAGGTGAAACACTCAAGGAAACAGTTGAGAATCGATAATCAACTGTGATGAAAAGAAGAACAAGCGTCAAAATAAGGAAAAAGAAGCCGTCTTTGCAGGTCTCGTCTCAGGTCCGACCTAGTGGGTCGTAAGCCGGTCTTCATAGTAGGAGATTTTAACGCTTGGGCAGTGGAGCGGGACAGCCGCTGCACCGATCGAAGGGATCAAGCGTTACTAGAGGCGCTAGCAAAGCTCGACGCAGTGCTAGTCAGTGCTAGCACGTTCAGAAGGAACGAGGTCGAGTTATGGATTGACATAGCGTTTGTCAGTCCTGGTCTGGCACCAGGCTTAGTGATCATCTAGCAATTCGCGGTGGCCAAATCCCTGGTAACGAACAAAGCTCCAGGACCTGATGGAGTGCCAAACAGCGTTCTCAAGGCAGCAATCATAGCGAACCCGAACATGTTTAGGCTAGCTATGCAGAGATGCCTTGATGAGTGTAGATTCCCCAAAAGATGGAAAAGGCAGAAATTGGTGCTGTTGCCGAAGGCCGGGAAGCCGCCAGGCGACCCATCGGCGTATAGACCAATCTGTCTTATAGACACGACGGGAAAGTTGCTAGAGAGGATCATCCTCAACAGGTTGACCCCGTACTCAGAGGGTACGGACGGCCTATCAAGCAATCAGTTCGGTTTTCGCAAGAGTAAGTTCATGGTGGATGCTATTGATTCGGTGGTAAAGAACAAGGCGAGGTATTCGATACTGTGCGTTAGTGACACTTGATGTGAAGAATGCATTCAACAGCGCAAGCTGGGATGCCATCGCGCTTACGTTACAGGTTACACCGGCTAAGCCTGCCGGTGGGCTTGTACCGGATTTTGGAGAGCTATTTCCAGAACCGTGTACTATTATACGAGACCGTTGGCCAGAGAAGCGTTCCTTTATCGCAGGAGGTTCAATACTGGGCCCGGTATTATAGAACCTTATGTACGAAAGGGTTCTACAGTTAAAGTTCCCTCGTGGTGTTAAGATCATCGGCTTCGTGCATGACGTTACCTTGGAGGTCTACGGGGAGTTAACTTCCGAGGTAGAAATGGTGGCGGATTGGATTAGCGCTACAGGCCTGGAGTTCGCTCAACATAAGACGGAAGTGGTCATCATCAACAACCGCAAGTCGGTTCAACATGCAATGATTCATCCGGGCTAAGTCGCGATAGCATCAAAGCGGAGTTTGAAGCTCCTTGGGGTCATAATAGATGACAAGCTGACCTTCGGCAGCCATGGCGAATATGCGTGAAATAGGTCTTCGACTGCTGTTGCGGCATTATCGAGGATGATGTCCAACAGTTCCAATGTGTGTGCCAGTAGACGTAGGCTACTGGCAGACATTGCCGTATCCCTTCTTAGGTACGATCTGACACAATTCCTGTCAGGGTCAGGCCATAGCTGCTTCCGGCAGTACCTTCACGTGGAGAGCCCCGTCTGCCCTGACTGCCCAGGTGTTGATGAAACTGCAGAGCACATACTTTTCGTATGTCCTCGTCTCAGTGTCGAAAGAAGATCTATGCTAGGCGTTTGCGGTCGGGATACAACCCCGGGAACCCTTAATCCAAAGAATGTGCCCAGCAGTATCGACTGCAACCACTCAGATTGCCTGCAGCTTGTAGAGGATCTGGCGCGCCGAGCAGCAGTCGACAAGCATGACTAACTTGTGATTGAGTGAGCAATCAAGTCAGACTCACATGGTATGTCAGAAGAGAGAATTATGCAGGAATCTAAGTAGGGGGAATGACGGCTTTGGCAGGTTTTTTATTGACAGAGGGTTTTTTATGACTGATTATACTCAAATTTGGCTTAAACATTCTTTGCAAATCAAAGAATATTGTGGCCAAATTTCATAAAATTCGGTCTACAAAAACCCCCCTGACAATAATAGAACAAAACCTGCCAAAGCCGTATTTTCCCCTACATAAGCAGTTGCTGGATGCAACCGATTCCAAGAGGAGAACCGATGAAAATCAATAACCTGCTCGTAGGTGGAATGGTGCAGGATGAATGTGCGAATGTCTTCTGTAGTAGAAGTCACTGGTTCTTTAGGGCAAGGCCAATCAGTTTCGACTAATTTCAGAAATTCTGGACCTTGAAACCACTTACTGTCAAAGTATGGTCCGCTGCCCCATTTGGTCGCCTCGCCTGCTGGGTTCGCCTTTGATGGAACCCATCGCCATTTGCTTGCCATCGTGTGCTCAAGAATTTCACCTACCCTGAAGGACACGAACTGCCGATAATATTTGGGTTCTGCTCGGATCCATGCCAGTGCCGTTCTGGAGTCCGCCCAGAACACCGTTCTTGTAATTGGAATATCGTTTTTCATGAGGAACCTGGACCAACGCACGCCCAAAACAGAACGACCTTGGATTTGACAGCCACAATGCAGCATCATGGGTCATTTCCTTCGCTGCGCAAAAAGATTACACACGAATACGCTACTTCACTGGCGTCAACAAAAACACATGTAGCTCAGAGTTTTGATAGGTTGCCTGGTTAGCGTGACGGAAATAACATCGTGGAATTTGTACATCACTAATATACTCGATCATCCAGATCCATCGCTGCCACTTCACGTATGCATCAGGACCGACTTGCTCGTCCCATCTAGTGCCCTCTCTCCATAGGTCTTGAATTAACACTTTGACGTGTATGAGGAACGGTGCGAGCATCCCCAATGGATCGAACAGCGACATAACACACCGTAACACTTGTCTCTTCGTTGGTTGTGTAGCGGTTCGAATTAACAACAGCAGTAACAAAGCATTCCAAGAACCCTTTCCGTGTTCTCGCTTTGGGCAAGACCACATCTAACTGCTTTAGAACCTCACGGCTGTTCGACCGCCAGTTGTGCTGTGAGAATCCTCCGTTGGCGTGTACGAGTCGTACGTCTCGTGCTACGTGCACTGCTTCCTCCTCTGTACTAAAACTGGCCAGATAATCGTCGACGTAATGGTCGTTGACGATCGCTTTCGCTGCTTCTGGATACAGTTGTCGATGCAGCTCCGCGTTTCGATTTTTAACGAATTGCGCCCAAGCTGGCCAGCAAGTGCTACCGAAGGTAGCGACATCCATCAAGTGGACTTCTGGTTTCATAGATGGGTCAGCACGCCAAAGGAATCGTTGAGAGTTCTTCCCAGACAACCACACATCGCATAAGAATGCACGATCAAAATCGTTTACCGATCCAAGTTTCATCAGATTCGCATTGTTGTGCAAAGCTCATCAGTTTATTTATAAATTTTCCCGCACAGTAGGCTATTTTACGAGTTTATTCCAGCTTCATTTGTTGACATCGCATATTCCTGCAATCAAACTCACATGAAATCGGATTATCTGTCAAACAGAGTTTGTTATCACAAACTACATCGCAATGCATAAGGCCCGATGTCCACGTAGCGTCTTTTCAACGCTGCGTGCACACGGCGTTAAAAAGACGCATGTGTGCATCGGGAAAAAGCGGTAACGCAGCGTCGCCGCACCGATGCACACCTGCGTTTTTTTCAACGCCACGTGCACGCAGCGTTGAAAAGACGCTACGTGGGCATCGGGCTTAACGAACAAACTCGCATAAAAATCGTGCACATCGCATACACTTCCGTGCAACGTCGGATAAGAAATACACTTATATCGCCTCCACTTTTGTACGTAAAAAGTGTTTTCGCGACTGGTAAGCGATGAAATTTGTGCGCATAGGCATCGCATAACAGAAAAACAATTCTATTATGCATGCATTCTGGTTGTCTGGGTTGTCTTCTTCACGGATCCTGACCTGGTGAAACATTTCCTGGATATCCGAGCTGATCGCCACCCGATAAAGCCGGAAGAGAAGAAAGTTGATCCGGGTCTTTGAGGAGTGCGCTGTTCAATGATACCGCATCAACTTTGGCTGCTGCATCCCAGATTACACGCACCTTGTAGGGTTTCTTGGGATTTATCACTGCTCCTACAGGAAGATACCACACCTTCCTAGGGTCCGCTGCTTTCAATTCTGCTTCCGTGCCCTTGTGTGCGTAGCCTTTACTTTGTATTCTCGTATTTGCCTGTGGAGATTCTCCTTCAGTCCCGTATCGCGATCCATTCTGCATTCTAGACATTCTAGATGGCGCACTGCAATAGAGTAGCTGTTCGGAAATTCCACCCAATCTTCTTTCCAAATAAGTCCTGTTTCGAAACGTTTGCCCACTCGCTTGGTAGTAGCTTCCATTATAGTTAACGCTCGTTCGTCCTCCGTAGACATCGGGATTTCCGTCATTGTTGTTCCAGTTCCTTCAACGGTGAAGAAACATTTGACTGTTTCGTAAAGCGTTTCATCACAGAGACATCCACAAACATGTAAGCTATACGATCCATGATTATTATTTCCTCGAGGCCCATAGACACACCAGCCAAGTCTGGTTTTGACTGCCACTGGAGCGATTCCTTCTCCTTCCCTAAATTTCAGTGGCACCGCGAGGCGCTCCGATGAGAATATTGGGAACTGCATTCTGGCAGCTTGCGATTGGAATACCTTTCAGGTGCTTATGCACTTTCACGTTCTTCTTTTTTTTTTTATGAAGCTTTACTGGCGGGACTCTGAATAGAGTAGAAACCTCTGCACCAGGCCTTTGATGATACCGTTGCATAATTTCTTTCGAAACAGTTTGCCAGCCGTACACGGAACATGTCGTCCAAGAAGACGCTGTTGCAACTGAATCAGAGGGAATTACGTTCATAAATAGTCAGACAGATCTCATGCTAACTAACATCGTTATAGTTTAAAGTCATTTTTGTCATTTTCTTGTCAGAGTCAAACTATTTTGTCAGCTTTTATGCTATTTAGACGTCTATTGTCATTGTACGCGCTCGAAATCGACCGAAGCAGTTTCTTCAACTCAAATGGAACATGTTGCCCAATGCTTCATCGAAGAAACTGAGTCGGAAGTTTTTTTTTATCAAGTATAAGTATTCAATCCCCGATTTATAAAAAATGACAAGTTAATAACTTTTGAAGCAGTTTTCCAGCCGTACAAGGATCATGTTGTCCATTAAGACACTGTTGAACTGGCTCAAAAGACATTACATTTACAACTCTAATAGATACTCTCTCTCATTATCTCATTCCTAATCATATACATTTTTTTTAATCTTTCGTTTATTTTGGAGGCTCAATTGCCGAATCATATAGATTGATCTGTACGATGTCATTCTTGTCTTTATGGTCAGAAGGTATAAAGTATGCGTTCCTTGTATTACTTTGTTTGCCTAAGTTATTGGTTCATCCTGTGTCAATACTATCAAACACAATGTAAGTTATGTCTTGTAAAAAGTGGAAACTGTTCGTGCATTTAGTCTATTTTATTGTTATTCCTTTGTCAAGGTATTACTATTATTATGTTCTAATAAGTAGCTTGATCGTTTCCAAACTAACTGTCATTATCTATCATGTACTAATGATCAGTTATGAGTCAGCTATAGGATTCACTTTTCGGTGGCAAAGTAAAGCTTCATCACGCCTATTCCCTACTATTAGTAAAAATTATCGTGAATGAAGCCGTCATAAGATTGTTCATATACCATCATTATAATTTGCGGTATTTTTTATTATTGCTCTTCGAAGTGAGGCATAACAAAATAAAACTGGCACCACGTTCCTAGTTTTGAAAAAAAATCTACTCAGTGAATCCAGCAGTCGATTCCCTACGAATATCTTGAATACTTTGTATATCAATAAATGCCTAGCTAGCTAAATGTAAGCGTGGCTACGACTCAGCGTCACAGGGAACGCATCAGAAAACCATGCCGAAAAGAAGAGAACTCACATCATTATCACTGATGAAAAGGCCTCTGCCTGACTGCACTACCATTCAAGGCTCCAAGACACGATGTCCGATATATAACGCGGCACCAAACAAAAATAGTCAACATGTGATACCACCACGACAGGATATGTCTTTGGTTGCCATCTCAGTGCTAATGGCGTAAGCCGACCCACCGCGGCAAGGTAACGTATCCGAGGGGAAGGTACTTTCAGGTGCTTGTGCACTTTCACCTTCTTCTATGTCAAAACTTTGTTTGGGAAGACCAAGGCTATGAATCGTTCGCGCGTTCAAAAGCTGCCGCCTTTTGCCCAGGCCGATCCCATTAATCTCGATTGTAATCTTTTGTGATTCCTTCTCTTCACCCGATGTATTGTCAGTCCATCGTAGACATAATGGTAGTGGAGTTACCTTTACCACCTAGCATGGTTACTAAGTCGTGTTCTACCAATGTTAAATCCGAGCCTTCATCAAGGAAAGCGAAAGTGGTGATAGAACTATTGGCTCCGTGTAGAGTAACCGGAATGATTCGAAACATAGTTGAAGATGTCCGGAGACGATGGGTATGGTTCTCGGCTACCTGAACTCGTGGAGCGGACATTGTTGGAGGTCCAGCGCAGGAATGTAGATGTTTATGGTGACTGTATCGACAGCCATCAATATTGTCTATGCGGGAGGTCATTGTCATCGCTGGAACGTCGCTGGACCATCGCGTCGCTCAACCAGCGAGCGCTTTCCAGTTTGGTGCTGCAGTGACGCATTAAATGTTTCGAACTATCACGAGCGTAGCTCCGTTTTACCTCTAGTTCGAAAGTAACCACACTTGTCACATCCTGCCCCACCGATGCAATGTAATGGCCGAAGTTTTTCAAATCAACTTGATGGAAACCACGTTTGTACCCTGCCGACATCATCCGCTGGTCTGCCGGAAGTTTTGCGACAAGCTACTGCAGTATTGAAGGGTTAGACAGGTGAGCGCGTTCACCCGCTGCTTCATGCCTGCACCGCCATTCCGAATTCGATGAGTCCTTCAAGCTTGTCGGACTTCGGAGCCGGAATATCCTGCACCTTTCGCAGTTTCGTTGATCAGCATCTCCGGGCGACCAAACCGCATTCGAAGGGTCTACATCACTTGTTGTACTGCCGTGGGTAACACTTACCGACTGCGCACTGTTTCGAGCGCAGGTCCTGTTAGGCACCGTTGAAGGCGCAACATGTTTTCTCCGTCCGAGTAACCACAAGTTTCGGTCGTATAGCGGTAGTTGGAGATAAAAATCGGCCACTCCGCTGGATCTCCGCTGAATTGAGGTAGTTCTTTGGCCAGGGACTGTCTAGCTGCCAGCTGATGTTTGGTAGGTCCAATCGGATCTTGTTGGGGACATGGTGACAGTACGCGGGGAAAGATTTCGTGTTTGTTCGTCTGTTGAAATTTGTTCGGATTGGGAGTAGAGCAGGAATTCATCGTTCGAGAGCGCATATGAATCTCGCAGCTGCTCATTGGAATTTGTAAGGCGCAGATCAATTTATCCCGGGCGCGCAAAGATTCGTTGGTGCCTTTTGATTAATGGTATGGTCAGGGACTAATTTGCTTATATGTTCAGTGGAGTGACTCAAGGCTTGACGCTTACCTGGGGTTCCGCTGGTTGACTTACCGATGGCCGGCAACTGTGGCTTACCGACGTCCTCAGCAACCAAATATCATTCAGCGGCTTGGTTCTTCCAATGGCGCCAAGTTCTGAATCACTTTCAGGCTGAATTCGATCGCTCTCGGGATCCGATTGCAACATTCGGTTTGCCTTCGGTATGGCACCTGTCTGTTTTCCCACAAACGTAGGCTGGCTCGTGATTGGCTCATGCCGCAGCAGCTTCTCTAACTTCGTCGGGTCTGACTCGATTTCTCGGCTATTGGTTTGCAGCCCCTCTAAAATTTTCCGACATAATTCCAGCTGCGATTGTAGATTTGACAGTTGATCAGATGTAGGATTGGCGCGAGTCTCGCACCAGGTTCCTGAGTTTTTCAAAGTCAGCTTGGGAGTCCTTCTTCCCCTGCAAGTACTTCACGGTGTTCGGTTCTAGCCTTGTGAAAGGAATGGAAACCATAACTGGTTCGGTCGACTTAGGAGCCTCAGATTGTGACTTTGAACGACGATAGACTTCAGCAAGCGGCTTGTCTGGAAGAGTTGACAAAGCGGCCAGTTTACTTGATATAGTCGTTTTGCGGTTCGTAGCACCAGTCAAACCTACATCACCACGGACATCCAGATCGTTGCGCAGTATGACAATACCGCGATGGTAGACGTCAGTGCTAGAGGGGCTCTGAAACCTCCATGGTATGCCCAGGGCGCACCGGAAGCACGCAATTTTTGATATTGCCCGTCGGCTGTCTTCACGTCGACGACCCTGATGTTGCCGTCAGCTCCACGAATGACTTGGGTGACTTTTCCATATCGCCACTTTAGCGGAGGAAGATTGTTATCCTTGAGGAGCACCATTGTGCCCACCTCTACGTTGTTCCGGACCTGAGTCCACTTGGTGCGTGGGTGGAGGCCAGACAAATAATCCGTAGACCAGCGTTTCCATACTCGTCGGAGGATCTCCTGGTTTTCCTACCAACGATCGAGGCGATTCCGAGGAACTTCGGAAAGGTCAGGCTCAGGGAAGGACGTCAAGGGTCGATGAATTAAAAAGTGACCCGGAGTCAAAACGTCCAGGTCGTTTGGGTCGGCGGAGATCGGCGTAAGTGGTCTGGAGTTCAGACAGGCTTCAATACGAACCAACAACGTGACGAACTCATCTTGCGACAGAACGGAATTGCCAACGGTCGAACGGAAATGCTGCTTAAACGACTTTACCGCCGCCTCCCACAGCCCTCCGAAGTTCGGACTGCAAGGCGGAATGAATTTGAAGTGAATTCCGTCGTTGGCGGTTTAATTCACAACCGCATTCTGATGTTGTTGGGAGTGGAATTGTTTGGCTAGTTCTGCTAGTTCTCGAACAGCTCCTCTAAAGTTTCGAGCATTGTCGCAGTGGATTACCTCGGGTTTTCCTCTGCGACCGATGAATCGATGTAATGCCGCGAGAAAACCAGCTGTTGAGAGGTCATTGACCAATTCTACGTGGATGGCCTTGGTGACAATGCAGATAAAGATGTCGATATAGCACTTAGTAGAAACTGCTTTGCGATTCTTCCGACAATAGAATGGTCATAGATCAACGCCGGTGTTGAGGAAAGGCAAAGAAAGCGTTACCCTTTCTCCCATGAGTTGCTCCAGAACAGTAGGCTTACATCGAAAACAATTCACGCATGAATGAACCACACTCCGTGCCAAGTTACGGATGCGTAGCGGCCAGAACTTCTTTCGGACACTTACCACAAGCAATCGTGGTCCGGGGTGTAGCTCGGATGGTATGGCTGACAGTATGGCATTGGAGTTGGATGCCCACTTACGTAGGCTAAACCCAGCTGACTTCAGTAGGTTCCGAAGTTGGATACATAGTTGTGCTCCATCGTCCTCGTCTTCGACTCCGGTGAGCATGTCGTCTATATAGAAATCTTTGGCTAATATTTCCGCCGCTTGAGGGAAATCGTTGGATCCTTGTTTAGACAACTCTAGAAGGCACCTGGTGGCGCCGAAGCCGTACCATAGGTGACGGTGGTAAGTTCGAACGTTTTCAGCTGCTCCCGACTATAATTCCGCCACAGGATACATTGAAGAGGGAAGTCAGTTGGATGTACACGGATCTGACGATACATCTGCGACAATGGCATACTGTCGCATCCGAAAGCGAAGCGAAATTGCGTACAAGTCATCTTGTACGACAGGTCCTACCAAAAGCGCCTGGTTTAGTGACACGCCGGAGTCAGTTCGGCAGGAGGCGTCGGCAGGAGGCTACCCTTAATTTCATGGTGGTACTATCCGCCTTCTCCACGCCATGATGTGGAAGGTAGTAGGATGGGAAGCAATCGTTGACGTCGTCGATTTCTCGCATGTGGTTGAGTTGCAAGTACTCCGATATGAATGCAGCATATGCCTGCTTCAGATTTGGGTTGGCATCAAGTCGACGTTCCAGTGCATAGAATCTGTTAACCGCAATATTCTTGGAGCGTCCGAGCTTGGGTAGTGTTACCACGAATCGCCCCGACTCATCACGAAATGTGTTGGCTACGAAATGATATTTGCAGGAAATTTCATCGGGAGACTGTGTACAGGGTGACCAGCAGGACTCCAGTTCCCAAAAGCGGTTGACCTGCATGGTGATGAAATCCCACCTTTCCGGCTACAACCCAGCCGAAAACGGTGTTTTGTAGAACAGGTTCCTCAGGGCCAAGCTCCCTGAAACCATCCAACAAGAATTCACAATAAAACTCCATTCCCAACAGCAGATCTATCGGGCCTGGTTCATGGAACTTCGGATCGGCGAGGGCAATGCCTTGTCCATCGAGAGGAATCAACTGCATTCGCTGGAAGCTCACGGGTGATCTTCTTCAGGATGTGGCAGGGTTCAACGGCAGTATAATCCGAACAATGCGAACCCATTCGTACGTCCACAGCTTGGTTGGAAACGACCAGGCTGTTTCCTACTCCACCAATTTCTTGACGACAGGGATAGCGATTAAGTTTCAGCTTCTGAACCATGTTCTCGGTTATCAACGAAAGTTGCGATGCAGGATCCAACAGTGCTCTGGCCCACTGGGTGCTTCCGTCTGGACTGAAAATCTTGATGATGGCAGTTTGTAGCAGAACTGTAGCTGGAACATTTCGACTGCGACCAACGAGCGAGGTGGAAACGAGACTTGAGGCTTGGGTGGCGGCAGGGGGGTGGATGTGCTTCTGAAGAAGAGGTTGATCGAGATGGCGAGGAAGACTGATTCGAGGAGTTTGTTTGGTTCACCGATTGCGAACCGGAACCAGTAACAGACGGTGTGCTTGGTTTGTGTTGGGAGGACGAGCGATCGCTAGGAGGTTGGTGTACACTACTAAAAATCCACACATATTTATTGGCAAAAATCCATAGATTTAAGTTATGATGTATATCAGCGCACACATAACCATTCTCCACGCGAACTACTAATAAAATATATATCCAAATAAACTTTATGTGTGGTCTCGAATGAGCATTTATTTAATTTATGTGTGGTTCCATATCGATTATATTAGGGTGGAGCTGTTGCAAAAATTTATAACGGAGACATATATATTTTAGATAGATATTTTTGGCAGTGTTGCATAGTATGGTGCTTCTGGTTGGAGACACGACATCCGCTGGACGAACAGTGTTACGTTAGTAAATTTTGTCAGTAATTCATATGAATAGTAACGTGTACAAGCTTAACATCTAAAACCCAAAAAGAATTTTGAGCGTGTACAACAAGTAAAAAGTAAAACAAAAACACCGCATGGGCACATCGAAAACAACATAGCGAAAAACAGCTGTCATCGGAAGCTCAGCGAAAAGCGGAAACATTGCATCCGGTGAACACACACACATACCTTATCCGCAAACAGTGAGTCGGCAAGCAAAAGTTGTTCGGTCTAGACACACTCCGAAGTGACTGAAGCGGGACGAAAATCACCTGGAATTTCGCAGTGGAAAACAGTTGAAGATTTCACTTGCACGAGAAACGGCGCAGGGAAATTTATCGTCGTCGTGCTGATAACGGGACGACACGTGCCAACATTTGCTTGAACGCCGAAACACGGAGTTCAGGAGAGCTTTTACTGGCGAGAATTTGGAACCGCAGCGGCCAGCACACTCATCCGCTTGCTTCTGCGCCGAAGATTGCTCGCTAATCATTCGATGACCACAAGCGTTGTCTCGCCACAACATAGAGGTTGAGCGTTCAGAGGTGTACGGACGATTCTCCGGTGGTTCTCTAGTCGGCGCACACGACTAGGTAGCTTGATTCCGTAAAACGTTGATAGGTTAATCAGCTCACGTCTGGCACCACACCAACAGGCAGCTTTGGCACTACACCACAGGTAGCACCGAGAAGAAAAGCCTTCGGAAAGAATTCCCGGTGCAATCGAGGGGAGCGGTATCCCTACCACGATCCCGATACGCGACTGGGACGACAACATCGGGACTGTCCCAAGGGAGTGCTTCGCAGACTACAAGAGGTGCGTGCATTGATACCCAGTGGGGGCTGCTGTTGGGGAGACACGTGGATCAGACGAGTAACGGGTACGGCTGTCGACACAACATCCAAGGGTGCTGTTTGCATCGCTCTAGTATCGTCGTGAGGCAGGTAGGCTCGAGCGCAGCTGGAAACCGATGGCTGTCTTCTGGTCAGCGTACGTTGGACGTGAGTACCCTGTGCATGGGCCGAAGGCCACGAAGAAGAATTAGAAGAGTAGCAGCGGAAAGAAAAAAGAAGAATGCATGCAGGTGATGAAGAATAGGAGAGTAGGGAGCAAGATAGTACCTGGGTAGTGATGTTGCGATTCGAAAATAAAACATGCTTGTACACGTAATCAATTTTGTGGCGTTTATTGTTGCTTAGCCGGCCGACCGATGTCCATTCAGTTCCCGACAGAGGTCGTTTCACAACAGCAGGTTTTTAGTTGGTGGGAGGAAGAGAGACAATTGATGCAGAGATTCTTCCTTTTCACTTGCTCGAAGCGTTGGGATACGGCCATCTTCAGGAACACTTCGCATTTGAACTGTGAGTGTTGGTTCTTCGATGTGGGATATTCAGATGAACGAGACTTCGAAGATACCAACGACTGTAGAACCATGAGATGCGTACGCAGGAATTCCATCAGATCATTGTATTGAGGAACTTCAGTAGACCTATGATGGGCTTGCCATTGCCTGAGGGTGAAGGTATCGAGGCGGATGAAAACCATATGAGCTAGAAGCACGCTCCAGTCATCCGTTTGAATGCTCATTTTGTTAATTAGGCATAAGTTGCGCTCGAAATCGTCAATGAGACGCATTAGGGACTCATAACATTCCCTTTTCATTGGTTCAATGTAGAATAGTGAATCAAGATAGCTTTTGACCACCAATTTCTTGTTGTCGAACCTTTTCTCCAATAACTGCCACGCAACAGCATAATTTGCTTCAGTGAGTTCAATTGACTCAATAACCTTTCTAGCATCCTTGACAATTGATGCTACGAGGAACGAAAATTTATCTATCAGAGATTTGAAGATGTCTCTGAAAGGGATCCATTCAGAAATGGATCCATCAAAAGTGGGAAGTTTCACTTCGGGGAGTTTGATGCGAGATTGAGGAACATTGGGCGCATTAACTACCGCTACAGTTTGAGTGGAAGACTGAGGGGGATTCAATTCGCGCAACTTTGTGGTGAGGAAACCGTAAGCGCTAATATAATCATTTTCGAACTTTTGCCTTGTTTGACGATTGCTTTTCTCAGCTTCCTTTTTGATGTCAGCGGATTTGTCCTCATTTGTTTCGTCATTTAGTAGCTCGAGACTCAAACGGTTTGTCTGGAACTCCCTATATACCATTTCGATCCGTTGCTTCCATCCTTCGAGTTGGTGCCCATTGCGAACAGGGTCAAAACCTTCCATAAATTGTTTCAAGTTGGCCATTGTATCGAGATGAAACCGCTCTTGATGCGTCAGCTAACTTAGCTTCTTCTTCTTCTTCTAACATCTTCTAACAATCAAGCAACAAAAAACAGTGATACAAAGCAGTTGACCAACCTG
This sequence comes from Armigeres subalbatus, assembly GCF_024139115.2. Taxonomy (NCBI): domain Eukaryota; kingdom Metazoa; phylum Arthropoda; class Insecta; order Diptera; family Culicidae; genus Armigeres; species Armigeres subalbatus. Next base: position 310,774,125 of record NC_085141.1, read on the forward strand.
AGCAACCACAGCACACTATGCACCTCAACTAGCACGGGATGAAAGCAATGCCATGAATGCAAAACCAAATTTTGATCAGTGCAAAAATGATTCGCATGCAAATGAAACGAAACTCCCGTTTATTTATCTTCAAAGAAACTCGTCATCACTCGACGCTTCAACTCGCATGCAGTACTTACTAGCGCTCCAGCGACGCACAAAGAACCCAAGCCACGCTCAGATAGCGTCACGGCGTGCTTGTCCGTTTACCGTGTCGGGACGATCCCGACCACCATTCAACGATAACTGCCACTGGACAATCTTCCGAGATCACTTGTAATTAAGGATCTTTCGCGCACTTATAGTTTTATAGTTTTTCACCCACTGCAGCTTTGGCTCACAGGCCCTTATAAATTTGCAGCACTGTAGTCGCTAACTCGCGCCGATTGCGATGCGCTTTCTTTCACACTCCCCGAAATGCGTCGATCCACAGGCTCTGTTCAATAGCAGCACTGTAACCCGCGCCGACAAATGAACGATATTGTGGCGCACTTTGTTGGTACTATTGCCACCGATAATGCTCGCGACGGAACTGCAAATCACCGCGATTTTCGACACTACTCGCGGTTGATCCGGCTCGAAGGACCAAAAATGTTGGCGCGGAGCACTTTGGCGGTTTCGGAGTTCGTGACACACTTCAACGCGGCGGGATTGGTAGAATAACGAACACTTTTATTACCAAATAATTTCGTTTAATTCGACACTCTCTTGCTACAGTCAAATTTCACTCTATGGGCTATCTTTAGATGGGCGCCCGTTAGTTGGGCCCACTTAAAACGAAGGTGGACGTCAAATTATGACATCAACGGCAGTTTTTTTCTTTTTCGCAGTTGGCACTTTGGCAGCTCTGAATTTCTATTCACGGTTAGATGACTTTACCCATTAATGGGTACTGTGTTATTGTTGATATTATTCCCACCGTGAAAAATTCTCCCATTTTCTTCAAAAAGCGCCACTACTCATTAAAAAGTGCCACTTTTTTCAAGAAAATGGGCGAATTTTTCACGGTGGGAATAATATCAACAATAACACAGTACCCATTAATGGGTAAAGTCATCTAACAGTGTTGTATTCGCTGATTTGACAGATGAAATCTCAGCCTAACTAACGAAAGTCTTTCACTAGATGGGCTACGAGTTTAGCCCAACGAGCGAAAGTTGACTGTATTGCGATAGATATCACGACAGACGTGTATAGTTTGGTAGTTTTATTTTAACTAACTTGAACTGGTTCGTGTGTGGCAATATATGCGAATTTTGAGTAGGTATCAATTTGCTATCGAGAGTATTGAGCTACTGCGAACCTCCTTGTGGTAGTAGCGGATTGTGTTAAAATAATAATCGGAGATACGAAATGAAAGCATGAATTATTTGAATAAGATTTGAATTTCTAAATCGAAGCAATCGGCGTTCGAATTGTAGGCGCCCATTAGCCCACGAATATAAACTCGATTGACAGAACGAAACATAGAACGAGACGATACTAATTTGAATATTGGGTACATCTTCTACTTGTCAGTACACAGCCCATGATAATTCAGATATTCGACGGATGTCCTAAGGATATTCGCTCGGCCCCGACACTCCTCTCTTCTCCTTGGCTGAAGGCTAGGGATCAGATGGAAATCTGATAATAATCGTGGGAGATTGATTGCAATTGCTATTGATCTTATATGCTAATGATATGAGTTATTGATGGGGTTTGCGGTAACAGGAGCTTAAGGACATTCAATCGAATTATTTCTTTAGATATACTTAGCATCAGTGTTGGTAAAATCATTCATAATTTTCTCACTCACTCATTGAGCGCTCCCGCGCGAACTAAATCGTTTGCGAATTTAAAATAATGCATCACGTCTGAGTTTTTCATGCTAAAACGGATCATTTCACTAATTTCCCAAAAAATCATTTCGCAGTAAAAAGTGTTTATAAGGCAATAAATTCTTTATTGTTTACAAACGCAAGAGTATCCATTGCTCTATGTGTTGAACGTTAGTTTACTATTATTTTACGAAGGAGAACAAAAGAAAACCTACGATGATTCAAATGGATGATTCAACTCAGCCATGATTTTTTAGGTGCTGAGTTGGGTGCGTTTCAACTCACGAGTTATTTGAATCGTTCATGAGTTTTCAGATTTTAAGTTTTTTTTAAGTAAGTTCAATACATAAACGAATAAACAAAAGCTGCAAGGCGCGGAAAGCCCTCCGGGGTTTTTCCGTTGCTTAGCTTGTGTTTTGAAAATTATGATTTTTATCAATAATTATTAACAATGATTTAAAGTCTGATTAGAGTAATTTCTCCCGTTGTCCCAGCACATAAGTGTCTGCGTTCTGTCGCTCTTGCTATTATTACTATTACTACTCTGTATTATTACACCTTAAGTGCAACTTGGTTGTATTGATGTTTATTCAGCTTCTTTCTTTCTCCTTTCGCATTCACAGAGACCTCATCCATCGCCGTGCCGCATATCGCAACACAACACAACACGGACACAGTTGTGCGAGGAACAGTCCAGTTCAGTGCCGTCGAATGTTGCGTTTGTTGAGTAGAGTCAGTACGCTGGAGAATGTTGTGACGCGAGGTTGTTCAGAGGTGGATTGCGAGCTCGTATGAGACGTTCTATAGGGCTTGTGTAGAACCCTGCTGAAGCAAAGAAAGTGTTGAATGATCACCATATTTCAATTGAAATCATCCTCATAGGAAGCGTGCGGTGGCGTAGTGTTCATCATTGTGTATGCTGGAAACGGAAACGGATTGGGGAGACCAGTGGGAACAAAAAGTGTAGGATTTTGGATAACCTTTAGATCCATATTGGAACCAGTGTGTAGTTATTACTGTCGGGCTGACATCCGTTGGTATTTTGAGTGTTATTAATCGGAGTAACACATTCTGTGCATAAAGTTGTTTGCAACTAAAATGGTCATATGAAAAAGTTTTATTTTTATAGTTACGCAAATTTGTGAGATGAATAAATTGAATAGAAAATAAACTGTACAAATCGAAACTGTTCGAAGAAACATGGAATACAACAAAGTGTATGAGTTTAGGCTTATAACTTGAGATCTTGACTTAATTGGCGAATTATGTATACAATTGGCAAACTACGAGTTAAGCAGTGTTTGTGAGCTTATTCTAAAACAAATATTGCACAGAAAAGAAACAGTGACATAAGGAAGTTTTGAGGCCTCTTGAGACGTTCAGGACCTTCATTAGCACAAAATAAGAACGAGAAGGTTCAGAAATTGCATGAATCAAAGTCGGCTGTTGCAGTATCCTGGAGTACACGTCAGTGAGTGATTTTTTTAAAATTATTTACAACAATAAGAAAATACTTATCGGAAAAATCTGTAGTATTTAAATTTCAAGTGACTTTGAAGAAATTGATTCAATTCAGTGCATAAATAATGTGAAAATATGTGACCGTTCACACGACATTCCTGTTCAGTGATTCTTGGAATAAGAACGCCATCAGTAACATTATTTTATCGGAATCTAAATCTGTTGCGGTGGTGCTCTGGCTGGATCGTTCCGTCGTTGCTGCAAGAGCGAAGATCGGTGTTCAGTGCTCACAGGCTTTTTTGTGCCTTCCTTCTGGGTTGTGTGTGCTTCTTCTTTGGCGTTCAGCCAGTCAGTGTTCAGTCGGGTCGGATGCAAAGAGTGCGGAGATATTCACATTAGTTGCGTTTTCTTTCATCTACCACACACCACAACACACAACATTCATAAATTCAAGTTCGTCTTGTCTGGTTCTGTTGGCTCGTCGATGTGAGCCGTTGAATCGATGCCTCTGCCGCTGTGGAGGACTTAGAACGCGAGAGAGTTGTCGACGAGCAGAGCTGGAATAAGTGTTTCCGATTAGGTCGGAATGCTCTGCTGTGCTAATTCGTTTTTCTGAAGGTAAGTCTTCTGCAAATATCTTGAAAATATTTTTCACAAATCTTACTATATTTATAAAGAGCTTCTGAAACAAAAAAAATAAGACTTTATGGAAATCCTTTTTTGATATCTCATTTCAACATATGGAAAGCACTTCGCCAGATCTGATTTTTGGAACTTTATGCATTACAGCTTTATAGCCTATTAAGAATACGCCATTTAAGATAATAAAAATAATGATAAACAGTAACTTGATGCCAATCCCCACAAATCCAATTTTCTTCCCAATATTAATCTCGATAAATAATATAACAAATAGCGTAATCTAAATAGGCTATAAATAATTGTTGATATCATTCTTTATATTTGAAGACACTCTCAGAACATGTTAGTTTTTAAAGTTTTGAAACTGCTATATGATTGTGGAAAATTTAAATAATTAAACAGATAACGGTAAAACGAATCAGCAGATACAACACTCATGTAGGGGAACGGTTCGGCAGTTCAAATTATAGTTCCCATTTCCATCACCTCAAAAACACTCATGTTCGGCAGTTCATCTCATAGTTCCCATTTTCATCCCATCAAAAACAAAGCAATGAAAAGGTATTTGATTTGTTATTTATTTATGTGATTTTTTTCAGCAGCACGCATGTTAGCAAAAAGAAGCCACAAGATTGTTATTCATACAATTGTATGAATAACTTAAGCTTGAGCTTGATTTACTGCTCGTAGTTGCTACTCCATTATGACCAGATCAGCTGTTCTTGCACAGGGAACCAACAGATGTTTGCTTGGGACTAGCTCACATCTTCAATGTACAAGTACTGGTGATCTCATTTGTTAGGTCATACTGGCGCCTGCCACGTCAGAATGCAAGTCAATGTAGGGAAGGGGGAGGAAATGATGATGCAATCACTCGCCCACTGCTAGCCGAATATACCTCTGCACTTGCCACGAGTTCATGCGGAATTTGTTGGAATTTTTGGGATAGGTTCGAGAGGCAGAGGTCCGTCTTGGTTAACGAGCTGCCAATGTGATAGATAGGAGAAAGCAACTGATGGAATTTCTAATTGGATGTTTGGAAACGCGCTTTATAGTTCATTTCCAATTCTAGCAGATTACTGTTAGAATATTCAAGTTGAAGGTATAGGAATTGAGATGGAAACGGTATGGAAGTCCATTTCCAGTTCTAGCGATTTCTAGAACATGAGAAATATAGAGAAAGAGGAAATATAGACAAAGTAGGAGAATGGAACGGACCTGGGATTGAACCCACGACCTCCTGCGTATGAGGCAGAAGCAGTAGCCATATGACTACCAAGCCCGCTACATACAATTGTATGAATAACATAACGAAACTAATTCAAAATCCTATGAACAACTTTGTTCTAAAATCCTAACCAAAAACTCAAAGGTGCAGCCCAATCGGGTTGTACGCAAAGGTGACGTAGGACTACGTAGCTATTTGGTTTCACGCCACTTCTGATTCTGCTTATTTCTCCTTTATTTCGGCCATTTTTGAGGATGAAAAAGCTCTTTATACAAAAGAAGGTTGATCCGACAATCCGATTTGAACTTTCTTCAAAGTGCAAAACTCAATCGTAACTAGCAAATTTGATAGCGCGGTGGAGGGAGATGATGCAATTAATTTGAACGGATGGAATCACTAACAGCAACCAAACTACCACGCCAAACCCGATGCCGCCGAAACAATCAATTTTCGCAATTAACTCTTTCTTTCTATAGAATGCTGGTCCTGAGAAGAATCAATTTTCTTTTCCCAATGCGTCTTTCCAACAACTAAATGCATCCAAACGCTTGTCAGCACCTTGCGTTGAAATTGTCCGATCGCCACTTGATGATTTTTCGCTAAGCCTATACACCATTTGGAATAAATTTTCAGCATTGCCACTGCTATCCACGCCTTCATGCTGCTGTGTACGCTCCGCTGCATCAAATTTTGTCGAACCGCTCATTCCGCTCTTTCCGCGGAATCCCGATCAAAATGGCTCGCGCGCACCGGAAAGCAGCTTTCTTGTATTCAATAAATTAAGCCCGTAAGCCCCGCCCCTTTGTGATCTCTATGGTTGTAAATATAATGGGCACTCATAACGATTAATGAAGGGGCGGGCTAATAGAATTTCTTCATTAGATATAATAAAGCTGCTTGGCGCAAGCCATTTTGATCGGGATTCCGCAGCAGACAACGGACCGTTCGGAGAATGACAAATTCTAAGAATCCTATGAAATTTTCTCGCAACCAATTTTCTTTTCCGAATGCTCCTTTCCAACTGACACCACAATTTGTAATAAATTTTCAGCATCGGCAGTGGCGGTGCGGGATCGCCACAGTGCTATTTTTATGGTCAACCCTTTCTTCATATGAAATGCTGGTTCGTTGAGGTTGCATGATCTGCAGCAACACATCGAGCACCACCGCCAATGCGATGGATTTTCTAAGAAAATCGCTTTGATGCGTCCGCTCTGCGTAAAATCTTGTTCAAACTGAGGATTAGATCCAAACCCGCAAGTGATTGATTTTTGATGTCTGTGCTAGTGATGCATGTACGTGATTGGTTAGTTTACCTATTTCTAAACTTTTTATCAATTATCGATAATAAATAGTTGAAAAATAGTATTTTCATATAAATACAAAGAAGCGTTGACTCATCCTTGATCGAATAGTCCAAAAAAAATGGAAAATCCATTAAAGTCTATTATATTTTCGTGATGGTCCCCGATTTTCGCAATCGTAAAGTGTACCCCAATATAGAAAACACAGACGTAGTCCTACGTCAAAAGTGAAACAGGTAGAATTGGCTCCCACTAATCTTAAAAGTAGATAAACACGAGAGAAACAGCTTATTCGACCTGTCTCATAAAATGCTTTATTGTATATTTCTGCTTCTTCTACGTTTCATACCAGCTTATTGCTTATGGCAATCAACTTATAGCCGATTCCCTTTTTAGGCAAGCATCATAATCAAACTCTTCTCACAGATGTCTGGAAAATGGTCAATCCAAATCCTTACGTTCCGCCGAATCGAGAATCATATAGACTTGTCATTTGACATTAGAGACTTGATAATACCCAAAACATTTTTGGTTCTATAATGGTCATGAAAACCTTCCCCTCGGATATGTTGATGGGATGGGTGGGTCTACGCCATTAGCACTGAGATGGCAAACAAAGACATATTCTGTCTTGGTGGTATCACATGTTGACTATTTTTGTTTGGTGCCGCTTCACATATCTGACATTTACGCACTGATTTTTTTTATTCCTTTTCTTTATTTGGTAGGCACTCTGTGTTTCTTAACCGATACTGTGTCGAGATCTACTGTGGTATTCTGCTGTACAGAATCCACACAGAATCTATTTTTAGATTTCCATTATTCATTATTGTTGTCGTTGCCAGTCCATCTCATCGTGAGTCCATTGTGTCCGTTTGTCCATGTCGTGTATCCGATGATCGTTGCATTGTTCGGTTGCCATTAATCCGGGTAACGTTGGAGGAATGCCTCCGAGAAGAACAAGTTGTCAGTCGTCATCAGGCAGCCGTGACGGTAAGGCGCGTCTCCCAAACGCCACTGTATGGGCTGCGGATCTGGCGACTGACGAGGATTTGGTGGAGGGGTTGGGAATCGAACCCATGACCATCCGCTTGTAAGGCGAACGTGTAGTCAACTACGCTACGGGACCCCCCTATTTACGCACTGATCTACTATAGTCGATCTACTGATTGTCTCGATTGTGATACGCTGGGATATGGATACTCTGAAGTAGTGCGTAACGGTGTAAATCCGGTCATATCGCCAGGCTCGGTACAACACTGACAAGCAAGGATGTTAACGATCAGTCAGTAATTTGCGTTCGATCATTTAGTAATTTGTCAATAACACATTCCAGAAGCTGAATTTCAAATTATGTTGTATGATGGACTTCTAGTGCGAAGGTTTTCTACAACTCTGTCTAATTGGTCGTTGTTTGAATTCCACTAGTAACGGAGTTATAGCTTTAGTTTCAGTAACTTAGACTAAATGATTACAAAATTCCAATCATTTTTCTTTAAGCTACTGCAACTAGCGCTCTAACTCCGTTATTAGTTGAATTCTAATAACGACCCATTAGGCAAAGTTGTAGGAAAAGCTTCGCACTAGAAGTCCACCATACAACATATTTTGTAATTCAGCTTCTGGAATGTGTTTTTGACAAACTACTAAATAATCTAACGCAAATTACTGAATGATCGTTAACATCCTTGCTGACAAGCTGACAATATGACGCCCCTAACCCCGAATCCCAAGGTGTGAGACGACCCGTGCCGAGGGGATGAATGGCCTGGGGTGAAACAATTTGCCAGGCAGTTAACGGAGCCTGTAATGCTGGGTAGACACCTTTTCGTGGGCCCTCCTTAGCCGTGCGGTAAGACGTGCGGCTACAAAGCAAGACCATGCTGAGGATGGCTGGGTTCGATTCCCGATGCCGGTTTAGACAATTTTCGGATTGGAAATTGTCTCGACTTCCCTGGGCATAAAAGTATCATCGTGCTAGCCTCATGATATACGAATGCAAAAATGGTAACCTGGCTTAGAAACCTCGCAGTTAATAACTGTGGAAGTGCTTAATGAACACTAAGCTGCGAGGCGGTTCTGTCCCAGTATGGGGATGTAATACCAATAAGAAGAAGAAGAAGACACCTTTTCGTGGTGCATTACGGAGAAAGATCTACCATACTGTGCTCTAGTTCTTATTATTCTTGTTAATACTGTGAGTGATGGTCGGAAGAGTATGGAACGGCTATAATTTGCTTTTAGATGACCCACCCAGTGATGGGAAATGTCAAAAAAATGTCATGGCAATGCTATTACTAATTTTCTAATAACTTTTTCCAAAAGTCATTTACAGTTCGGATTTTTTGATTGACATGGAGTATTTAAAGAGTCCTAGAACTTTGTCAAACAGATCATCGTTCTAAATACAAAGTGTGAGCCATGAGTGTGAGCCACTAATTCGGCTCTCACATCGCCAATATCATGTTTAGAGAATCATATAGACGAATTTGTTAGAAAAAGTTTTCGGGTCCTTTGGTCCCTACATGTTTACATGGTCGGGGTTCAGCCAAATCACACCAAGCACCATCGAAAAATTACCGATTTTTCTACTCAACTGTACCAACAAAATATTGCAAGTCAGTCAAAAAGCCGCTTGGTGCGGTTTGGTTGAACCCCGACCACATGTAAAACAAAATTATAAATGACTTGTGAAAAAAGTTATCAGCAAATTAGTCTCATGACATCGAAATGACATTTCCCGTCACTCGACCCACCTTTTGCACCTTTTGGATGGAGTCAATGGAATAAATTATACGTTACGTAACTCAATCCTAGGCTGGTTTCGAAGCTGACGACATGAATCTCCAAGCTCCAGAGCGCTAATTAATTAGGAAAGAAGCGGATACGAATTTGGTGAATCTGCTGAATCCTCTGACTAATTAGAATTCTGTGTAAAGGTGAGATTCAGAAATGCCAAACGTAATGAAATCAGATCTCTGTACAAAAACGAATTCGGAACTCATAAGAAGCAACAAAAATATGTTTGAACTTCAGTGCCGTTGCATGGCCAAATACAGTATTATCCCACTTATTGTTGAGCCGAAACTGAGGGGCGCGCCTTTGAGAGTTGGTATAACCAATTTTTCGAACGGTATAAATAGCGGTACCTTACTGGAAGATGCCACGGTGAAACGGGCCTTCGTTGAAGAACTGGAGACGCGTGCTGCAGATATTCCGGAAGGTGGCAGCGTGGAAGACCAATGGATTGCCATCAAAAATGCCTTCATCGCCACCAGCGAGAACAATCTGGGCGAACTGCGCACCCAGAGAAAACAATAGATCACCAATGAGACCTGGAGGAAGATAGAGGAGCGAAAAGAAGCCAAGCTGCGATAAAGCGATAAAAAACCAAAGGAGACAAAGTCTTAGCCCGTCAACGATACTCGACTCTGGAGAAGGAAGTGAAACGCACATGTCGACGGGACAAGGATAGAGAGCCGCAGCAACCAGGGAAATTCGCCTCCTCTAAAATATCTCACGACGCTTAAGCGGGGCGAAGATGAATGCAACGATGCCTGTGAAAGACGCGAATGATCAGTTATTGACCGAACCAACTTACCAGCTGAAACGCTAGCTAGAGCACTTCCAAAAACTTTTTCAAGTTCCTGCTAGGCCACCACCACCTCGGCATGATCTACTTAGGATCCGGCGTAACACGCGTCAATACCGAAGCTCCATCACTGCTAGAGATTCAAACAGCCATCCAAAGCATGAACTCGAATAAAGCCCGAGGGGTCGATCGCATATCAGCCGAGATGCTCAAAGCTAACCCCAGGACATCCGCTCAACTACTACATCGTTTATTTCGTAATATCTGGGACACCGCAACCTGACCTGACTATATGCGATAACTGACGAGGCATTATGTTGTTATATACCGTTCTCAAAGTTCTATGCAAAGTTTTCCTAGCCCGGATTCAAGAGAAGATCGATGCGACCCTTCGGCAGCAGCAGCCCGGATTCCGTGCCGGAAGATCCTGTGTGGACCATATTGTCACGCTCCGCATCATTCTGGAGCAGGTCAACGAATTCCAAGAGTTGAAAAAGGCTACGAAAAAGCCTACGACCGTCTCAATCACGAGAATATGTGGGGCGCCCTGAGACGCAAGGGGCTTCCTGAGAAAATCATCGGCCTCATCGAGCCACAGTACGAGCCCTTCTCGTGTAGAGTGCTGCACAATGGGATCTTGTCCGACCTTGTCTGGGTCGTAGCTGGTGTGATGCAAGGATGTATTCTATCACCATTACTGTTCCTCATCATAATCGACGAGATTCTGGTAGGTGCGATTGACCGTGAACCAAACCGCGGGCTGCTATGGCAGCATATAACCATGGAGCACCTAAACGACTTCGAATTGGCTGATGACGTTGCACTCCTCGCTCAACGGCGCTCTGACATGCAGAGTAATCTCAACGATCTTACCGAGCGATCCTCTTCGGCAGGTTTAGTCATCTTGTTGACGCTATTTGCCAGTCGGTCGTCAAGCTCAGACCCGACCGCATTGCGTAGGCAAGAGCTCAGGTTCAGTTCAATCTGGCAAATAGCTCACACCAACCTCACTTGATCAGTGGTGTTGATGAAGAATGTGTGTAGCCGTCAGACATTCTAAATACTCACGCTCCTTTAATGTGAACGTGTACTATACAAATGTGGAAGTGTTGGCTCGACAAATGGATTGCGAGTGATTTGACTATGCGTCCAATTTGGGAATCTCGAGCTCATTCAGTAGTCTCTAGTTTGCGAAGGCCGACGGAGATCTTTCGTAGCTTAGTTGGTTAATGGGTTCGAGTCCCACCGAAGGGAAAATGGTTACCTCCAATACATTTTTCAAATCATTATCTTCCACATAATGTACATATTCACATATGAGTCTTCATAACATTGTAAATTAATGCCCAAGTCGGTTTAATCCCCGGAATATAGGCAATTAACTTTGATTGAAGTGAAATCTGTGCTGTTATACGCTAGCGAAACATGGTGTGTATCAGTGGAGAACACTAAACGGCTGCAGGTGTTCATCAACAGATGCCTGCGGTATATAATTCGGGCCTGGTGGCCTCACAACTGGATCTCAAACAACGAGCTCCATCGTCGTTGTCACCAGAAGCCGATAGTAACAGAAACTCGGGATCGAAAATGGGTCGGCCACATTCTACGTAGAGACGGAAACGAAATCTGTAAACAAGTATTAGGCTGGAATCCAGTGGGATATCGCAGTAGAGGCAGACTCAGAGGCTCATGGCAGCGAAGCCTCAATAAAGAAATAAAAGAAGTCGACCGAAATCTAACCCGGCAACAGGTTAAAGCGATAGCTGGACATCGCTGAGGATGAGGATCTTTCAAGTCGGCCCTTTGCACCAGAGGAGGTGTACAGGATCCATAAGTAAGTAAAGATCAAAAATCCTATAATAAACGTTTGCACCGGATGTATTAGTTTTGGTGAACCTTTTTACAATGCTGCAAGTTCCAAGAAGAGATTTCAGGACGATTTCGGTTGCTGAGATAACAACCGGAATTATTCGCACGTCCTCCAGGTCTCACATCTGCTTCAATTCCTCCGCCAAGTCGTGGTACTTCGTTATCTTGTTAGATAATGTTAAGACAATTATTTTGACTTTTTAGTGGAATGTCTTCACTTGTCATAAGACGAGTTTGTACAATCCCATTAACTTAAGTGGTGGAATTCAATGGGATTGTACAAACTCGTCTTATGACAAGTAGATAATGTTGTTTGGACATTACGGTATAGCGGTACAGCAATATCGATGAGGGTTACCTGCTTCATCCTTTTGTCGTAGACCACAATATCGGGCCGATTGGCACGAATGAGGACATCCGTTATAATCTTGCGATCCCAGTACAGCATCACGAAACTATTTTCCAGAACCGGGTCAGGCACATATTTGTAGTTGGCGACAAACTGGTTAACCAATTTGTCCTTTAAAGCAAGCTGTTGGTGCACAATCTTGGCTACTTCGTTATGGCGACCGAGATAAGCTGAACACCCGGATACGATATGCTCGATCGTCTTTCCTACTGAATTGCACTTCCTGCATTGTCCTCCACGTTCTCGTGTAATATATAGTGCCGATAGTTCTTCGTCGCAATTACCCGGTTCTGGATGACTACCATGAATCCTTCTGTTTCTGAGAAAAGTTCACCCCGCACCAGCCACGTATTCGAAGCCACTTGGTCGATATATTCCAGCTCCAGTTGATGGGGATGCGTCCTATGCAACTCCTTCTGCTTCCACAATGCGATCATCTCGTCGTCAGTTTTGATGTCGTTATTCAGCTGATATTCCTCCTGCACCAGATGCAGGTCTTGGTCCACTTCACCGATTGTACCCCGTTTGGCATAAAGTCATTTGGCATAATGCCGTTTGGCATAATGTCGTTTGGCATAAAGTCATTTGGCATAATGGCCGTTTAGCATAACGGCCGTTTGGCATAATGGCATAAAGTATAAAGGCATAAAGTCATTTGGCATAATTGTTATTTAAGCTGTGTAATGGAACCAATCAATTACGTGGTTTCCTTCATATGGGCAATACATGATAATTGGGAACGGAATTGAACAGCGTGACAGAATAAGAATAAAAAAGCTTCCTGTCAAAACGGATAGATCAATATTAAGTTAAATTGACATTGGTGGCTTGTTTTGTTTTTCATGTAAAGGCAAGCAAGAAAACTTGCCCATTTCTCCCTTTTATGAGCAAATGGTTTCTAAGAAAGGATCATATTTCCCCTTGCATTGAACTGAGCGTATCAAATTGATGGAAGGCCAAGCTTAACTTTCGCGAAATCATCATTTTATTGAAGTAGTATCTTTTACTCAAATTTTGAGTTGTCCCGTTTTTAATGAAAATGAGTCGGATTCGACTCAATTTTGAGTAGTTCATTTTTAGCGTGCATGTGAAAGACACGATATCGGCTTCGTTTTTCGGCAATTTTTGTTAATACCTATGTTTTAAATGGTAACTTGTACATATTCAATAACTGTCACCTTATAACTATAAAAATGCTTCATGGACATGAACTCTAAGTTACGGGTCACCATTCACCAATGCCTCGGTTGGCGGATGTGATGCCAGTAAAAAAAAAGTTGAACCTAATCTGCCCCACAATCGTGTGTACTCGCTGCTCCCAGGACTCACCCATTCAATGCGCGGCTTGACGCTGCATCGTGCCACACACATGTACCGTTATGAGTGCTTCTTTTGCCATAACCATAAACCGGGCACTAGAACTGAAACATAAAACATGAAAAAAGCTATCCAGAGCTGTGATTGATTACCAGTAGGATGTATTTTAACGAGCATTTTACGATGCTGTTGCACTTGTTATATGGTGCTATTTTTATTAGTAGAAATGTTCAAAACCATTAAATTGAAAACGACAGCTCGAATCGAAATATTCCATAAATATCTAATTCGAATATACCCATTCGATTAGTAGCGTGTTTCCTGCCGATTAAATGTGAAAATTAATACTGTTGTTCAATATTTATTGTTCTACCTGGACAGGCAACCGTAAAAACCGCACCTCTATTCGCCGCGCTTAGCTTTTTGCTTAATGATATTGGAGTGTTTCACACCAGTCGGTCGAGCCATTATACTTGACTGCTGCTGACTGGTCGATTGTCCCTGAAGTTGATTCCACGAGCCCTCGAAACTCGAAAGGCAGACGAGCAGACATCCAGCAAGAGCCATTGACAGGCCGTTCGATTGACGACGCCACATATCGTCGACAGTTATCTCTGGTGAAGAGATTTCGACTGACACATGCCACATAAAGTGTTTATTAGCCATTATTGTGACCCTTTTGTCGACTGTTGTTATGCTTATGCACAGAAATGCAGCGTGCATGGGTGCATTGCATTGTCTGCAGCACATTGACATTGCATCACATCAGAGTTATACTGGTTGGTTGCGTGTATTTCGATACATTGAAATCCAGCGTTTTTCACCAACACTATAGACCTAGATGTGAAATGCATCTTCAGACTACCGAATGCTGTGTATGTAGCCGTGTGGGTTTTATCCTCCGCAGGACTGCGAACCTGTATCATCGAAAACGCCGGTAAAACCACCAGGACTGTTTATCCTTCCCCTTCGGGTTGCGTATCAGTTGCCTAAGTGATGGTGATGTGAACGTAAGCTTCCAAACTTTTGATTATTTGGTTATTTGATATTTTTCAAAAAGCATTACAGGATTACACTTCAATCAATTACCACGATTTTGAGGAATCGAACATACGGTATTTGTTGAAACAAATTGCATAAATAATCGCATAAGATTTTGAATGAATAACATTTGAATTCGGTTTTTTAAGTTTCATACTAGTTTGCATATTATTTAATAAAATGTTCGGTACTTTTCATTCGATACACTTAATATCATGTATTAGGTATGCGAAAATTATCCACATAATACCACACAAATACTAATCATTGTAGCCAGACATGGATCTCTGCCCAGTGTCTGTTTGTCTGTAGAGCTTCTCATTCCTACTTCCTGGCATCAACGACCGGCAGCCGGCTTCCAGACTTCACTTTTCTCCAAATAATCAAGACAACATGCTATAATCCCAAAGATGTATGTGTAGGTTTGTATTATGCTTCCCTTTAATTTTTCGATGTTGTTATTATTGTTACTTTAATTTCGTTGCGTGCAGGGAGCGAAGTTATAACGTAGGTGATTGATGTTGCATTTGTATTTGCAGCACAGTGGGAACATATGAAATTTTTTGAATAACAGTCTTGATACTTTGAGAACATATTCTAGTTTTATGAAATAAAACTTCATTCTAATTTCATTATTCAATTAGAATTAATGGAATATTTAAAAAATATTAGACTGATAGTGGGACTTGATACCTATTCCAGCTTGTAACAGCAGTTTTTTGCTCGCGTATTTTTTCCAAGTCTTTTTTTTGTGCTGTGTTGTCGCTATTTTCTCCCGGACCCGTCATGGGAGACTTGATGGCTGACTCGGTCACGGGAAAGGTGCTGAAGCACAATGCTCTTGGAGGTGCGGGTGACCCCTCCAAGCAGCTCCAGGTATATTCGTCGTTGCCAATTGACGATGCCGGCAATCCGCCGAAGAAACGTAAAAAGCGGTTATCGCAGCTGCCGCAGGTGCAACCAGAGCGGAAGGAGAAAGGCCCGCTGGTTTTTGTGAAGAGCGATCCGCCAGATTTAGGCCCGAAAAATTCGCCAGCTGATCGCTAAGAAGCTGAAATGTACTTTTCGGTTCTCCAGCGAGGGCATCAAAGTGATGCTGACAATCAACACCGTCGTGGAGTTCCTCGAGGTCCACAAATATGTGTACCTTTTACACTCATGACCACCCCGGCACGAGGCCGCTCAAGGCTTTGCTGCTAGGACGACATGAAGGAAAAGGAGCTCCAAGCACCAAGCGGAACTCGAAAGTTGCTGCCTGAAGCCAAAGGCTGTACACAAGATCGCTCGTCACGACAAGGCCAGGAGATATAGTGACCAGCTTTACCTGGTCCATCTGGAACACGGCTCCACCACCTGGAAGGAGATGAAGCGTTATGATGTAGCGTTATAAATTACACCGTCGTTGACTGGAAGCGATATCGGCCAGTGCAGCGCGACGCCACGTAGTGCATTAACTGCTTCAACTTCGGGCACGGCACTAGGAACTTCTGCAGGAAGCCGCGCTGCAACAACTGTGGCGAACCTCATCCGACCGACGAGTGTGACAAGATGTAGATGACCGATCCCAAGTGCGCCAACTGTGGTGACAGACATCGGGCCACCACAAAGGGCTACCCAGAGCGAGCGGAGTTCCTGGAAATCCGAAAGAAGGCTTCCACCAGGACTCTGCCGAAGAAGAACTGTGTTCCTGCATTTATCGGTGGCTCCCCGACGAGCGATTCCAATCCTTCCACCGTTACAACCGAACAAGTGACTGACAGCAGTAGGTGCGTCGGTTAAAGCTCCTCTAGCGAATGACCCCCGCTCCCTCATTCTGAATTCCGTCAGCAGCCGGAAAACGAAAATGTCCCACCGGATGAATCTCCGCTCTACATCCCGAAGCAACTGATTCCGATATTCTCGCAGCTCGTCACTCGGCTGCCCGGATGTAAAACCTTTTTTGACCACATCTTCACTCTTGGCATTTTTTCATTTTACTACCCAACCCAAGCCAAAGCCGGCGATGGTTCCCCTGCGAAGGGACATCGCCAAGCTAATTCGGAGGCAAGGTCAGAACATCATTGACGGCGACCTGAATGCCAAATATCAAGCCTGGGGCAACAGTCACGGTCATCGAAACGGCACCACCTGGAGCAACAATATGGAGGAAGGCCACTACAGGACTCTGAGTCTGGATTCCCATATTTTGTTGAGTCGGTTCGGAGTGCATGCTACAATCGACCTTTCATCGCAAATATGCACGATCACATTTCACAGCCGATTGTCTATCAGGAGCTCAGCTCAGACCACTATCCGGTGGTGGCGGAAGTGGACTTCTTGGTCAATCGGCATCAGCAGTCCCGGTAAAATAGCCACCGACAAAAATTGGAAACGGTTCCAGTAGGTCGTAGATTCAAACATCAACTACGAGGCGCCTCTCGAAATGTCGTAGGACATCGACTTGCAGCTTCGTTCCATCGAATAGGCGACTTCGGTGGTACGGGAGCAGCATGTACCAAAAGCTCGTCAGGTAAGCAATCAAGTGTTAACACCTTAACCTTAACCAGGCAGTATCAGCGTTACCATCATTCAAGCCAGGAATAATGATTTCTCCATTAAGATTCGCGCTCTTCTAGACTTGCTATGCCGTTCTGGAAATTGACCAAAATTCTAAAATCCAAACCTCGGCCTATTCCACCTTTGATCCCATTAGACAACAATAGCTCTGAGGATCGCTTGATAACTTCTGCAGAGAAGGTCACCAAAATAGGTTTGTCAGTTTGTCAGCTTGTCAGCTAAGAACATCGTCAGTCTACACGAAGCAGCCATTCCCAACAACTTCACGGAGGAGTTGGAGATCTCAGCTGGGGAATTGACGGGCTATATCAATCATCGAAAAACATTAAGGCTCCAGGCTTCGACAGCATACTAAATCTCGAACTCAAATTTATGAGTGCTGTGCTTTATGAGAGCATTTTTTGCTGATCTTCAAGCAGTGTCTCTGTCTTAGCTACTTTCGATCGTCCTGAAAGTCAGCGAAAGTCACCCTCACCTGAAAGCCAGGGAAGGATGCTTCCTCTCCAAAAAGTTATTGTTCCATCAGCCTTCTCTCAGGGTTATCCAAGCTGTTTGAAAAGCCGATTCACAGCCGGCTACTTGAGGCTCCCGAACACCCCAACATCTTGCTCAAGGAACAGTTTGGTTTCCAACGCGGTCGATCAACCGTACACCGAATGACCCGAGTTACCAACGTCCTAAGACGGAACAAGTTTGTCTCAAAATCATACGCCATGGCCTTACTCGATGTCGGGAACCTGGTGAACAAAGTACATCGCTGCAGTCTTCCCAGATAGCTGGTGAAAATCATCAACAATTGATTACCTGTCTGCAAGGGTATTTCGGGTCCCAATTAGCGGAGCGAGTTACAATGCGCACGATATCGTCGCAGGCGTCCCCCAGGGCAGTATCATCGGGCCCCAGCTGTTAAACCTGTTCACCTCCGACATGCCAGAACCTCCAGAAGGCGGCATTCTGTCTCTGTTCGCAGATGACATCTCCCCCACTCAACAC
The DNA here is from genome assembly GCF_024139115.2 of Armigeres subalbatus. Lineage (NCBI taxonomy): Eukaryota > Metazoa > Arthropoda > Insecta > Diptera > Culicidae > Armigeres > Armigeres subalbatus. Next base: position 310,792,396 of record NC_085141.1, read on the forward strand.
AAAATGCAACAAAACTCCAACGAGGCCTGGATGCCCTGACAGAGTACCTCACCAGCTGAAAGATCTGTATTAACGCGGTGAAGATCCAGTTCATCATTTCCCCCCACTCTTGACCCTCGACAGCAAGCTTATTTTTCGGAAACAGGTTGACAAGACGGTGACAAAGTGTAACGTTTTGTTTAAACTATTGTACCCTTTGCTCAACCGCCGATCGTCATTGTCCGTGAGAAATAAGGTTGCTGTCTACAAGCAAATCATCCTCCCCGTGATCAAATATGGCATGCCGGTCTGTGACGCATCATCTGAAATTCCAACGAGTTCAAAACAAGTTCCTTTGGATGATCCTCAATACTCCTCCCGGGACACGAATCTCTGAGGCCCACCGTCTGACCGGTATAAAAAAAACTTCAAGAGGGTTTTGGTGAGTGTAAGTATTGGTTCAGGCCCCGTTGCTTAGCTTCGGACCAGGCTGCCATTGGGGTGCTAGCTCCAATCTAGGTTATCAAATTCCATTTAGTGTATATAGAGTAGTTGGGTTATTCAATTTCAAATTTAAGATAACGACAAACCTACTAAAGGTGAACCTGTAGGAGCATTCCCTTATAAAAAAAAGATATAGTTAAAATATAATGGAAATAAAATAGATGTAGGGCATATGGCCAAAAACTAAAAATGTAAAAAAAACCCTGATTGATACACCTTGCGGTGTTTGTGCCTTTCTCGTATATTAGGTATACTAAAAAAATGAGTGAGAATTTCTTTCAAAGGATTTTTGTTTGTGCTAACGTAAGTAACATTATTTTTTTTGCGTAACCAATCGGCCATAAAGGTGAAAGCACTTGGAGGTTGTAGGATTTTTGTTTGTGCTAACGTGTTTTCTTAGCGTGTTTTTTGTGCACAAATCGTATTTTGGCCATAACTTTTGATCCCATAGGCCTATATGGCCAATTTTCAATAGGAAACAATGGGACAGGATGCAACTTATTGCAATCAAATCGGATCAAGATAAGTGCCTAAAAGATGAGTGAATTTTATTTTGCGCACGCACATACACACACGCACACACATACACATACACACAGACAGACATCATCTCAATTCGTCGAGCTAAGTCGATTTATATATAACACTATGCGTCCCCGGACCTTCTATCACAAAATCGTCTTGGAAGTGAATATATAGCCTTTTCGTTACAACTTGGTGTACGACAAAGGCGAAACTAAATGTAAAATTAAGGGAAATGACGGCTTTGGCAGGTTTTGTTCTGTAATTGTCAGGCGGTTTGTTGTACTGATTGATTTAAGACCAAATCTCAGAAGGTACAAAACACGACCCTGTGGCGTAAATTACGTAAAACAGTTCAGTGAACTCGAATTTGATGTGCCATCAGTCAATTGCAAATTTCGGTTCCGAAATGTTATTGCGGCCTTTACTTAATTTCGAGGATCTTTGATTATTGGTTGATACAAGTGGAATAGCATTATTTGTGTTTTGTCTTAAACTAAGTATATATTTTTTTATATATGAGATGTATTGCGGCTGATCACCCACCAAATTCATTCAAAATCATTTGAAAAAAAAAAAATATATTTCCGTCAGTTTTGATAATCACCAAAAGAATTACTAGGGAGTTTTCGAAAAAAAATCTGAAGGAATTTATGAAGGATTTTTGCTAAAGAAATTTTTGAAAGAATTCCCTTGAATTCCGAATGAATATTTCAAAGAAATTCCTGTATGAAATATTCAATGTGTTACCAGTGGCGTTTCCCTAACCTCAATCTACCTGTGCACTGAGTTTAAATTTAAGGAATTGGTGTGCGGAATTATTTATTATTATTTATTCAGACTAAGGCCGAAGTGGCCTGTGCGGTATGTAAGAGTCTTCTCCATTCGGCTCGGTCCATGGCAACACGTCGCCAGCCACGCAGTCTACGGAGGGTCCGCAAGTCATCTTCCACCTGATCGATCCACCTTGCCCGCTGCGCACCTCTCCTTCTTGTGCCCGTCGGATCGTTGTCGAGAACCATTTTCACCGGGTTATTGTCCGACATTCTGGCTACGTGCCCGGCCCACCGCAGTCATCCGATTTTCGCGGTGTGAACGATGGATGGTTCTCCCAACAGCTGATGCAACTCGTGGTTCATTCGCCTCCTCCATGTACCGTCCGCCATCTGCACCCCACCATAGATGGTACGCAGCACTTTCCTTTCGAAAACTCCGAGTGCGCGTTGGTCCTCCACGAGCATCGTCCAGGTCTCGTGTCCGTAGAGGACTACCGGTCTAATGAGCGTTTTGTAGATGGTCAGTTTGGTACGGCGGCGAACTCTATTCGATCGAAGCGTCTTGCGGAGTCCAAAGTATGCACGATTTCCAGCCACTATACGCCTCCGAATTTCTCTGCTGGTATCATTTTCGGCAGTCACCAGTGAGCCCAAGTACACAAATTCTTCTACCACCTCGATTTCATCACCACCGATGCCAACTCGCGGTGGGTGGCTCACATTGTCTTCTCTTGAACCTCTTCCTATCATGTACTTCGTCTTCGACGTGTTGATGACTAGTCCGAAACGCTTGCCTTCCCTCTTCAGTCTGATGTAGGCTTCCTCCATCTTCTCGAAGTTACGTGCCATAATATCTATGTCGTCGGCGAAGCCAAATAGCTGGACGGACTTATTGAAAATTGTGCCACTCGTGTTAATCCCTGCTCTTCGTATTACCCCTTCCAAAGCGATGTTGAATAGCAGACACGAAAGACCATCACCTTGCCGTAACCCTCTGCGGGTTTCGAAGGGACTCGAGAATGCCCCTGAAACTCGAACTACGCACATCACCCGATCCATCGTCGCTTTGATCAACCGTGTCAGTTTATCCGGAAATCCGTTTTCGTGCATAAGTTGCCATAGCTGGTCCCGATCGATTGTATCATATGCGGCTTTGAAGTCGATGAATAGATGATGTGTACGTTGTATTCGCGGCACTTCTGCAGTACTTGGCGAATGGCGAACACCTGGTCCGTGGTGGAGCGTTCGCCCATAAAACCCGCCTGGTACTGCCCCACGAACTCCCTTGCAATTGGTGCTAGTCGACGGCATAAAATTTGGGAGAGTACCTTGTAGGCGGCGTTCAGCAATGTGATTGCGCGGTAGTTGCTACAATCCAGCTTATCGCCCTTTTTGTAGATGGGACACACGACACCTTCCATCCACTCCTGCGGCAAAACTTCCTCCTCTCAAATCTTGGTAATGACCCAGTGCAGCGTTCTAGCCAGTGCCTCACCACCGTGTTTAAATAGCTCTCCTGGTAGTTGGTCAACCCCAGGGGCTTTGTTGTTCTTCAGCCGGCCAATCTCCTCCTGGATTTCCTGGAGATCCGGGGCCGGTAGAATTATGTCCTGCGCGCGTTCCCCTAGGTCCATCACCATACCGCCATCTTCGTCTGCCACATCGCCATTCAGGTGCTCTTCGTAGTGCTGCTGCCACCTTTGGATCACCTTACGCTCGTTCGTAAGAAGGTTCCCGTTTATGTCCTTGCACATATCAGGCTGTGGCACGTGGCCCTTACGTGAACGGTTCAACTTCTCATAGAACTTTCGTGTGTTATTAGTGCGGTACAGTTGCTCCGTCTCTTCACGGTCTCGATCTTCCTGCTGACGCTTTTTCCTCCGGAAAATCGAGTTTTGTCTGCTCCGCGCCTGTTTATATCGTGCCTCATTCGCCCTCGTGCGGTGTTGCAGCAATCTCGCCCATGCTGCATTCTTCTCTTCTACTAACTGCTCACATTCGCCGTCATACCAGTCGTTTCTCCGATCCGGGGGCACCGTGCCAAGTGCAGCGGTTGCGGTGCTACCAATGGCGGATCGAATATCTCTCCAGCCATCTTCAAGAGACGCTGCGCCTAGCTGCTCTTCCGTTGGAAGTGCCACTTCCAGCTGCTGCGCGTATTCTTGGGCTAGCCTACCGTCTTGTAGCCGCCCAATATTAAGCCGCGGCGTCCGACTTCGACGCGTGTTGTACACCGTCGAGAGTTTTGAGCGCAGACAAACTGCAACGAGGTAGTGGTCGGATTCAATATTCGCACTGCGGTAAGTGCGGACGTTCGTGATGTCGGAGAAGAATTTACCGTCGATTAGAACGTGGTCGATTTGGTTTTCCGTTTCTTGGTTAGGTGATCTCCATGTGGCCTTGTGGATATTTTGCGGGGAAAGAAGGTGCTTCGTACTACCATTCCGCGGGAGGCTGCGAAGTTTATGCATCGTTGGCCGTTGTCATTCGATACGGTGTGCAGACTATCCGGTCCGATGACCGGTCTATACATTTCCTTCCTTCCTACCTGCGCGTTCATGTCACCGATGACGATTTTGACGTCCCGCAGTGGGCATCCATCGTATGTCTGCTCCAGCTGTGCGTAGAACGCTTCTTTCTCGTCGTCGGGTCTCCCTTCGTGTGGGCAGTGCACGTTGATGATGCTATAGTTGAAGAAACGGCCTTTAATCCTCAGCTTGCTCATCCTTGCGTTGATTGGCTGCCACCCAATCACGCGTTGGCGCATCTTTCCCAGCACTATGAAGCCGGTTCCCAGCTCGTTGGTGGTGCCACAGCTTTGGTAGAAGGTAGCCGCCCGATGCCCGCTTTTCCACACTTTCTGTCCTGTCCAGCAAATCTCCTGCAGCACCACGGCGTCGATGTTGCGGGGATGTAATTCATCGTAGATCATCCTGTCGCAACCTGCGAAACCTAGCGACTTGCAGTTCCATGTTCCAAGCTTCCAATCGTGATCCTTTATTCGTCGCCTAGGTCATTGCCGATTATATCGAGTCGCATTATCTCTTATATTGTTTGTAATTATTGATTTTCCAGGCGGCTTATTGGGCCTGCGCAAACCTCCTGTCTCGCCGGAGGGCCGTCGTGTCAGGGCTGTTTAGCGTCCCACCTAACACCAGGACTTGGGCTTGTGCGCTTTGAGCGGCACACGGTCGCTTTGGCGGAGCCTACTTGCGGATACATGCAGCTTTTTATAGAGGTTTAACAGGGCCCACTGTCAAACCCCACCACATCCTAGGCAGGCGCCACAACTCGCAGATGGCCTGGGGAGGGATCGTCAAGCCCTTGGACAAAGTCCCTGCTGCCCCTGGTGTGCGGAAATGCCTAGAATAACTAGATTTTGATCAGTATAAACGACTCTGATAATTTTCTTTTCCATTTGGGCTGTCCAAATATCAAAATTTTCACTTTTTGGGTTAGTGCATAGGTAAAAGTGAGGTTACGCGACGCCACTGTGAGTTACTAATAAAAGGTAAGTTACGAAAGAATTCTTCACAGGGGTTCCAAAATAAATTTCCAAATACATTTTTGAATAGATTCCCGATAGAATTTCCAAAGCATTTCTTCGGATTCAAAAGGGTTTTCTGGAAAAGTTGCTAAGAAAAAATCTCTAAGAATGTCGGAAGGAATTCCCAAAGGAGTTCTTGGAGGAATTTCCAAAGAAATACCTTAAACAATCTCCTTTGGCAATTTCCGATGAAATTACTAAAGGAATTTATTAAAATTTCCAAAGAAACTCGTAAAAGAGTTTGCGAAGAAATATTCAAAACGATTCTGTTGTGGCGATTAAATCGCTAATTTGGCACTGTTCCCAAAGCAGATACAAAACGGGTTATTGTTGATCAGCTTGAACTGAAATATAGATTTACTATCGCATTTTGAATACAATTTTAATTATAATATAAACTCACATTTTTCGGTGCTTCTTTCCGTCTTTCTGAACTTGGTTTCAAACCTGAATAACTTTACACTATTATTCTTATTTAATAATCCTATCTACTGTCGGCTATATGGCTATCGCTCTTCTTTCTCTTCTATCATATTCTTTTATCAACACAATTGTCACAATTCATATAAGGTGACTAGGGCATTATTCTCGCGACAACAGATTCTATAAAAAATACCAAAACGTTTTCCTAAATGAAACTTCCGAATGAATTCCTAGAAAAATCCCAAAGAATTTCAAAAGATTTTTTAAAGCATTTTCTGAAGGTATTTTCAGTAGACGCATAAGTACTAGAACGCTAGTGGCGCTGTAACCATTAGAATTATTTTGCCGTTTGTTGTCCATGTTTTAGTGCATGATTGGTTTCACAACCAACATCGATTTGACACTTATAGAATCGGTACTTTGGCTGCTAGGTCCAAGCAAACTAGATGTTTGTAACGCGAACGGGAGCAACATTAGCAATCTTATACTTTTGCATCAACTGTATTTTCGAACGAGTTTCTAAAGGAACTTTCAACGGAAATCCTGAAGGAGTTACCAAAGGAATCCCTTAAAACATTAAAAAAAAAAACATTAGAGGAAAATGCCAAAGGAATTTCTAGAGAAACTCGTAATGAAAATTTAAAAGGAATTTCCAAATGATTTTCTGAAGATATTTTCTTGAGAAGTTCTGCTGGAGTTCCCGAAGAATTTTCCAAACAAATTTCCGAAACAATTTTTTAATTAGTTTTCTTAAGTTTCTCTAAAAAAATTATCGAATTAAAATCCAAAGGAATTCCTAAAGAAATTTCCGGAAGAATTATTTTAATAAATTCCAAAAAGTCCCAAGCGAATTCTATAAGAAACTTTTAAAGATTATCTGAAGAAATCACCAAAGTAAGATGTTTTTAAAATCATGTAGAGCCTCAAAGAAATTTCTGAATGAAATCCTGGAGGAAGTTCCGAAAGAATTCCTGAGAGAAATTCCAAAGCAAAGTGAGCCGAATCGAATGGAGCCTTTTTGTTACATCATATATGTTGTAACATTTTTATACTGTGCAGAGGATTTTTTGAAGGAAACCCGGAAGTAATTTTCTAAGGAATACCTGGAGCAATTCCTATACGCATTTCATAAAGAATTTCTTAAGTAATTTACGATAAGAAATACCATGAGGCCATTCCATCTCACTGTACATCACGAAACAAAGAAATCCGGCACCATTATTTTCGCTTCTTTTTCTAACATGCGTCCTCACATGCTGAAAAAAAAACACAAAAATAAGAAACAAATGAAATATCTTTTCATTGCTTCGTTTTTCGTGGGATGAATGTCGGAGCTATAAGATGAAGTCCAGGAGCAGTGATGAAGTTACTAAGAAAAGATCTCTAGGAATGTTAGAGATATCAATTCAAACCCTACTTGTTTGAATTGATTATTTTGCTGCAAAAGTCTATATGGCACGTTTGTTTTTACCTGGGAACAGCGCCGTAGCGTGTGGTTGGCCAGGTTGGCCCTCGCCAAGGGCGCCAGGCCATTTGATGCAGGCAAACTATTTGAGGTTCAAAAACGGACCATAACGATCGCATTGACATTTTCGATTCCTTTATACCAGACACTTGTATGATGGTAAAAAAACAAGCAAAGTCGTTTACTTAAGGACTTAAGGAATTCATAAAGCAATTATTTATTAAATCCACCACGCAAAAAAATAATTAAAAACCCCAGATTAATCCACCTAGCGGTGATTGTGCCTTTCTCGTTTATTTCGAGTTAGTAATTTCTACGCACTTTAGGTATGAAAAAAAGTATTTTGTCCATAACTTTTGAGCCCATAGTCCGATCCGGCAAATTTTCAATAGGAAACAATGGGACAGGATTCTGCGTCGAATGCAACTTGTTGCCAGCAAATCCGTTAAGGGTAAGTGCCTGAAAAATGTGCTAGACTTTTCCACTCGTTGTTGTCTAAACAAAAAGTATTTTAACCATAACTTCTGAGCCCATAGTCCGATCCGGCCAGTTTTTAATAGGAAACAATGGGACAGGATTCTGCGTCGAATGCAACTTGTTGCAAGCAAATCCGTCAAGGGTAAGTGCCTGAAAAATGGGCTAGACTTTTCCACTCGTTGTTGTCTAAACAAAAAGTATTTTGACCATAACTTCTGAGCCCATAGCCTGAAAAGTGGGCTAGACTTTTTGCAAACTTTTGCGCACATACACACACACACACACACACACACACACACACACACACACACACACACACACACACACATACACACACACAGACATCACCTCGATTCGTCGAGCTGAGTCGATCGGTATATAACACTATGGGTCTCCAAGCCTCCTATAAAAAGTTTGTTTTTGGAGCGAATATATAGCCTTTACGTATACTTTGTATACGAGAAAGGCAAAAAATTGGAAGGCTCATTTGCCGTTAAGCGTTACGAAGCTGAAATCATATTTTTTCAGTACTAATGTTAGTTTTGGGGAACTGAAAGACGATTTGGTTATTGAATACAATAATACAGTAGAAAAGGAAGGGAATTTAGGGTACTTAAGTAATAACGATGCTGATGTTCACATAGTTGCCATTCTTGACGATGTTTCACTTCTGTAATGGAACGAACAAAAATTTCCTTGGGAGACAATACCGAGGGGAAGACATAAGAAAGGGAAACGACAGAAATTAAACTGGAAAACAAGAGGAGGATATTCGTGATGGGGTATGGCAGACAAGAGGATGGGCGGACTATGATTACATTCTTACATCAGAAACTCTAAAAAAATGGTTATCAACGGAGATGTAATAGAGATCAAGACCCGTCAACACTTCGCTAATCCCAACAAACAATTTAAGTTGAATTTGCTAATTTTTCCAAGACTATTTTTAGCTGAATAAGCGCTTCACCCGCTTTCAATGTTTGTTAGGAGGCTTTGGTTGTTTTCCTCGGACCCGGAGATATTCCTTTAGCGCAAATCTGGGGCCACGATGTCCCTTGCACGCCCACACGATGTAAACAATATTCTGATATTCTACGCTGCAAACAGATTGTCTTCCGAGAGCCTCACTCTGAAAAGATGTGCATTTAGAGTGGTATAGTGATGAACTTATATTTTTTTTTCTTCTTGGCATTACATCCCCACACTGGGACAGAGCCGCCTCGCAGCTTAGTGTTCATTAAGCACTTCCACAGTTATTAACTGCGAGGTTTCTAAGCCAAGTTACCATTTTTGCATTCGTATATCATGAGGCTAACACGATGATACTTTTATGCCCAGGGAAGTCGAGACAATTTCCAATCCGAAAATTGTCTAGACCGGCACCGGGAATCGAACCCTGCCACCCTCAGCATGGTCTTGCTTTGTAGCCGCGCGTCTTACCGCACGGCTAAGGAGGGCCCCTATGAACTTAGTTTCCATATAAAAAATCACTCTAATAAAGATAAAAAAACATTTAGAGTGTAGTGATTGGACAGTAGACGACACATAGTTTGAATGAAGTCTTGTACCTTATTCTTTTTTTTTGAACCATGGACGCTTCGACATCTACGTGCGAATTAAGTACAGCCAACTACCTAACTCCCCTTTTTTCATTTCTGTTGGTTTTGTTTCAAGATTCCTGAGGCTAGTTCAAGGTTTTCCTGACGAATTAATAGAAAAAAAAATCATCGAAGGTTATTTTCTTGTCGTAAACGTCATCGTACAAGCGCTCACCTTATCCAAAGTGCCCGTTTTCTCATTTCCCGGGATCGATCAATGAAAAAGAACCTTGGTCAGGGTGATTTTAAAAGTATCCCAGCTCTTGTCATGCTTTTTGTTTTGAACATGCCAAGAAAGTGAGGGGCGGCTAATACCGGTTTCGCCAAGGGCGCTGGGAATCCACGCTACGGCTCTGCCTGGAAATTAATGTAAAGCATTTGGAAAAATCAAAGAAATTTGTTTTTACAGATGAGTAGACACCCTGAGAGACTGAAGTTTGAATAAAGATTTGTTTTTCATCACAAATCAATGATCAGAGCTTGATGACGCGACCCACAGTTTGGGAACCCATGCCCTATTGTATTTCACTTCATATGCATTCTACATTTTCGCCAAATAATGACAAATTATAAAAATATTTGAGTGTTGCTTGACTAGCTGCTATACTAACTGCTACATCTGCGTCATTACAGCCTGATCAGCTGTTTTTAAATAGTTTGCAGCAGATGTTAGTTTTTTAGTAGTAACTACACCCAGGTTTTTTTTACACGGTTTGGTTTTGGTCGTTTAAGACCTTCAACGCCAATGAAGCAATGAGTTAACCCCACGAAAAAATTCACAAAAAATCAAAGAAAATTCAGGGGGTATTTAAAAAGCTGTGAAAGTTCAGGTTAACCAAGAAATTAATGAATTCCAACCGCGTAAAAAAAACCTGGGTGTATTACTGAAGTGCTGGTGATCTCATAAATGAACTGTAAAGACTTAAGGTGGTTATACAACAAAGCCACAAATCGGCCATCTTGGAAACCACGTGCTTTTTCTAGTGATTTTTCCAAAGCACAAATTGAGAGAACCACAACGCCCATGGGAATGAAACATTCGTAGATTGTTTGCTTACTCATGCTAAACAATCGACTTTAATTTCAGCATTGTACGACAATTATTACGCTAGATTTGAATATTTGATAATAGGAGTAGAAACTCGTGTGGTGAATTTAAAATTCACCACATGGCTTGATTGTATAATCACCTTAAAGAGTGAAACAAAACCAATGTTGTTTGCTGAACATATCGTAAACGAAGCTGTTCTTGCCTAAGCGAGGTTTTAATCTAATCTACCAATAATAAAAAAATATACTCTCTTCTTCAAGAAAATTGATTATAGGTGATAAATTTCTTCAGTTCTGTTTTTTCTGCTATATGTCAGCCTCTACCAAGTGCCAGTGCTGACATGTGGTGCAACAAAACATGACTTGCCGCTAGCATAATCAGCACCAAACAACCAATCGCATGAATAACATAGCCGGGCATTCGTATGGGGCATAGAGATTAAAAAAACGAATAACAGGAAAAGAATAAGTAACCCTTTGGCATCTGAAAGCCGCAGCAGTTCATGTTCGTTTGTTGATATAACAGTGCAGCATCGATGGTCTGGAGGCAAGAAGTCTCACTCTGTGCCATGGCACCAAATCCACGAGAAAGCTGTGGCTCATATAGGAACCAAAACCGGCTTTCCGAGCTAGCTTCCTGGTACCTATAGTGGATAGCGGCACACGAGAACGACAACTACCAGGAGGGGGATGAGAACAGCAAAACAGCATCACTTTGAAAGGTTTAACCTCGAGAAATGGACATAACTCTTTGGATCCTTCGGACACGGCTAACCTGTGATTAGGAAGACGTACGCATCCATGTACCTTCGCCACACGGGTTTAGATATGTTTATGGAGACTTCTTCAACTGCGGGGGATACAAATAACCATGGAAAATATGTTTGAATTAACATTCTTCCAGCCTTTTCTTCACTATTGCCTTCATCAGCGAACGTTGCGACAACGGTCGGGCTCCTATAGTTGCATTCTACTCCCTGGTGCAGGTAATCGAAGAAGACGACGACGGCTACGACCAGAAAAGATTTATCGCCGTGGCATTCCCGATTGGCTGGTTCCATTTTTCACGGGCCGTGCTGTGTGTACGAAGTACAAACGATCCGTTCGGGGTGCATTCCTTTCTAAAAGGCTTTCGGAAAAGATCAGTTATAGCTTGCATAGGGCCCTGCTGATTGCAAGCAAGCCAAACGGGTTCTCGGGTGTGCGCAAATTTGATACCATCGGCCGCTACCACACCACACCGCACCACGCCGCCGGTAATGGTATAAGATGTATCAGGATAATTGTATTTTTTTTATTCCCATCCGCGCCAACATCATCTAGCGAATCGACGAGAAAGCATGGAACTGTTCTGCGCAACACGCACAGCAAAATAACGCAAATTAGGCGTTTCACCAATTTTCAGAAATTGATTCACGTTCGCTTACATCGCCGGCAGGAATGCCTCGGTTTCGTTCCTTTCAGTGAGGGTTCGTCTTTCGTGGGGTGAATCTCACATAAAGTTCCCGATTGTTTCACCTAGTAATGATACTGCTTTCTTTTAATCAGCAAACCTTTTTATTCGATATCAGTTTTGCCTTTCTTCTAAGTACCTATCAGTGCTCCTGTGAGAGTTGTGAGAAATCAGTTTCGACCTCTAAGAGATCATAAGAATTGTTTGGACATTTTGAACCAAAAGTAAATCACGGTCAAATTCTAATTTTCTTCATTCTTGTGTCTTGTTGAGGTGGCAATTTTCTGCTTCAAATCTGGTATTTATTTTGTTTAATTTTTTTAGAAAATCTAAAATCCAAAGTAATAGCTAGAGTCAAAAGAAATCACGGACGACGATAATGAGTGTAGAAACATTCAATAATTCCATTTCATTCCACTACTTAGTTGTACAGATACGTATATCGAGCTCAACCTCTGTAAAGTTACAATTGGTAGAGGTTTTGTTGCTCCAAAAGCTTCAATCAAATAGTGGTATTCGATGGACCAGTACTAAATCGCTTTACGACAAGTTAATTTTTTTTCCAACTCAATGCTTAAACAATTCTTTCGGAGTGACAGTATGGCCTTTCAGTACAATTTTTGTTATACGCGTAAGGCAAAAAGCTGCAAAGTTACTTTGCTTTGCAAGTTCTTCTAGCTGTTATTACAACCCCACAGAAAACAAGAGTGTAAAATAACAACTTGTTGCTCCAGCGTGGGTTAATTAAGGTGCCCGGCATCGGCAGTTAAAGTCTGGTCTGTGTGGTTCCTATGAAAACAACGAACTGTTTTGCTTTTTACGCTTGAATTTTACCTCTTCGCACGGGTCTAGCTCTTTACTACTGTGGAAGAGTATAATTCATCATTTCCGTAATTTCTGAGACGGTTCATCGATGGCAAAGAAATTTATGAGTGCGTCGTAATGTGCTGTGATTTCTGAGTGATTATAATAGATCTGTATGTAATTTCGGGGTACTTTCGATCTTGCAAATGAAAGTTCGATAGTTACGGTCGCAATTATCGGATGGATTTTTTGTTTTCGGAATACAAATTTCTGCTTCTGGTACGAAAGAAACTTGGGAACATTTGGCATAATGGACTTTGGTGTATTTATCATCGTACTTAATGATGGTGCTAATAACGTCGCCTTCCTATCGTCAGAGCTATCTATCAAACCAAAGTTGAAATTAAAACAAATCGTAAAACATATCAAATTTCCTATGGAAACACTTAAGAGCCTCAGTACCTACTGATAATAAAGTTCTCTTTTCCTGGAAAAAGATTATTCCAAAAATGATTCTGAAAATACTTACTGATACATATGTACTCAGTTTTTCTTTCACTCCATTGAACCCTTGAGCATAAAAAGTGCACCTCTTTAGAATATAGTCGTCGTGCAATTGCTGGCCCGACTCCAGCAACCGGCATCTTGCAAACGAGGGGGCGCGCCTTCTGTCGTTTCGTTTAGTCTTCAGTAATACGACATCATATACAGATGCATATGCAGCGAACTCTTGAGTCTTGTGTATGGATTATGCTTGCAGTCACTCGGTGTCGTGCCATCGAGTTGCTTTGTGTTATTGGCCCCTGCCGGCGTGGCATGGCGGCAGCAGCCGGGAATATCTTCCCAGTCAGAACGAACGTGGGATGCAAACGAGGAGCAGGCAAAGATGTGGGTATCTTGAAAATCCGGAATTAGCCGGCGTCGCATATCTTCGTCGGTTGCTTGCAGCCAGCATCCCAGTCCCAGTCCAGTTCTCACTTCTCAGTCGTTAGTGAGCTTGCGCGAGATAGATTGTTGAACCGAACAGCTGCCGCGGGCTGTTGCTTTGTTTTTTAAGGAAAGCAATTAAACTACAATGGCTGGCTACGTTTCAATTTTTAGCATACAATAATAGGCTGGGGGTGTGGGTGTGTTTCAAAACACGGTTTGAATGAAAACAGAAATCTTGAAGTAAAAACGCTCCTACGCTACGTATAGATATCAATACATTTTGTTATTTCTGGAGAATGTTGCAACACGCAAATCTTTTTTAGGCAAAGGAACAGCGAATTTATTTTCATTTAACTTCAAAAACTATGTTTTTTGACGCTTCTGACAATTTATTTCAATGTTTTGCCTTTCTCGTATACTAAGTATACGTAAAGGCTATATGTTCACTCCAAAAACAAACTTTTTATAGAAGGCTCGGAGACCCATAGTGTTATATACCAATCGACTCAGCTCGACGAATTGAGGTGATGTCTGTGTGTGTGTGCGTGTGTGTGTGTATGTGTGTGTATGTGCGCACCAAAAGAGCAAAAAGTCTCGCTCACTTTTTTTGTACTTACCCTTGACCGATTTCTTCGCAACAGGTTGCATTCGACGCAGAATCTTGTCTCATTATTTCTTATTGAAAATTGGCCCGATCGGACGATGGGCTCAGAAGTAATGCCCAAAATACTATTTTTTTACCGCACGAGAAAGGCATCATCACCGCCAGGTGGATTAATCTGGTTTTTTTTAGTTTGCCAATTTTCATTTACTCAGACTAAGACCAGAGTGGTCTTTGCAGTGCATTAAAATGACCAGACGTCCCAGGTTCAGCATACTTGTCCCGCATTGACAGGCGTCTCGGAAAACGTCTCGCATTCCATGAACAATGTGTGAAGTCTGTAGAATCTATGGAACCTCTAGGATATGGAAAGTAAAATCTACATCCCAATAACCTGAGCTTGAATGACTTACTATTGTAGTTGCTAGTCGTGATTGGTCGAGAAACAACAAATATGCACAGCTCACCAATTGAATAGTCTGCTTGGGAGTAGACAGCTTTTCTCATTGTTTATTTCTTTAATTCAAGACCAATAAATTAGATAACTAGTTCGACACTCATTGCTACAAGAGACCGAGGAATCTTTTGCATCTCCATAAGCGCACTGGAAAGGAATACAGTGTTGACCCGATTTTTTCACTCTCCTATTGTGTCTACCCCCGATTTTATCACGTTTTCGACCCGATTTTGAATTTGAAAATTTTGAATTTTGAAAATTGGGCACACACAAAAAGACAGTTGGGCACTCACAGCTTCCTGTATGGTCTTGAAAATATGAACCTCAGATTAAAAAAAAACTCAAAGGTGCAGCTTAATCGGGTTGTACGCAAAGGTGACGTTGAACTACGTAGTTGTATGTAATGTACAGGTCTTCGATTTTTTTAGCCCAGTGTGAATCTGTTTTCGTTGTTTATCATGTGCTCCTGAGATTGAGTGAGCATTATGAAGCCTGGTGATGCATATAATTTTCAGACCAACATTTGAAAAGGATGATAAATATAAAATTTTAAAATAATCGAGGATGAACAACACTCTCAAGGGATCACATATCCAAATTATCAATTGATAAAAATTTGCTAGAGAGTAAGAATCGTTCGATAATTCTATCTCGATTCGAAACATTGGTAAATGCTACTTTTGAACCTATTTTCCTACATAACACCAAAACACAAATCCAAAGATCCGTTTTAACTTCATTGTTGACATTAAATTGGTATTAATTAGGTTTACATTAAAATGATAATTTTGTGTTTTTTATCAATCGATCCCAAAATTCGAGAAGTTATCGCCGATGACAACTCGCCTACTTTTCACACCTGAGAAGTTATCAAATGATCAGGGAATATTTTTTTCTTTGATGCGCATGCGAAACAAGCTACAAAAGGAAACCAACAACAAAGTTTTGTTTTTGTCGGAGATAATAATGACAAAGATCCGAATTTTTATGTCAGCAACAAAAAAGAAGACAATTTTGTTGCTAACTTTTCATCCCGTTTTGTTGCATTATCTTTACAGCAAATCTCGGTTTTAAGCAATCATAGTTTCTGCATTTATGGAAATATTCGAGAATCTAATAAAGATTACAAAATTAGCATCGTATTCTCGGAAATATCAGACCATGCAAGGCAAATGATTCTTGTCATATTGTGTTTGGGTTCTGACAAAGGCTTGTTGCGAGGTGCGTTTGTCAGTAATAAACTCTGTTCACAACAAAGGGTATATTGTTAGGCGTTGCTCGAATATTGATTTCCTGCAAATTATAATTTCAATAATTATCGTATGAGAATGATTCAGCACAACCCTGGCTGATAGTGTACCACTGCAACCATCACCGGCGCAAACTGGAACAGAGGCTAAGCACCCGCCACTAAGTCAGTCTAAAACCCCGGTGGCTCATTACAGAAAAGCTACAGATTACAGTGAGTTGCGTCGGGGCCGAAAAATGTTTCCACTGCAGCAGCGAAGAAGATTCCGAGCCCCTCTACTGGCATCAATATAAGCCTAAACATAAGCGAGAAGCTGCCGTCAAACTCCTCAAGGTTCAAGAGAAAAACGCGCGTGTAAGTTAGTAGAAACGAACTGCACCAGCTAAAAGCCCTGTAAGTTGCATTAATTTGACGTCTATGCTGGCTTGAGGTCTCCAGTTAGCCTTGCAAACAAAGCCGATCCGATCTAGGATGTTTTCGGGTGGGAAACATTCTTAATACCCTGAGCACAGTGTATCCATTGTATTTGCCACACAATATACATACTAATACAATGGCATAGAAAGCTTTCAATTATTAACTAAAGAAATGCTAATAGATTACTAAGTTGAAAAGCAGGCAAAGTTCCAGTTGGAATGTAATGCTATGGAAGCAGAAGCTTGCGATGCACTTACAAGATTGACTGATTCGTCGAAACCGATTGCTAAACTGTTAGCCAGTCTTAAATAGTAAATATTATCATACATAAATACTGTAACACACTGGAGTCGGTTTTTATGCGGGGGATATATGCCGCGTAAATTACAACAACGCAAAAAACCGCGTAAATCCTAAAATATGTCTGAATAAACCGCGGAAATCCTGAAATTCGAATGAAATAAAAATCCAATAAGAAGCGTCTGGTGTAAAAAATCGGGTAAAAATGGACTCCAGTGTACTTGAAGCGTTGACGCTGAAGCAGTGGAATGCAGTACTGAGATTTTCATTTTCATTGAGAGAGGTCACGCGATATTTACACTTTATTCTCTCCCGCTTTCATAGAAAACATAAACAATGAAGGGAATTCTGCCAAATTTTCACGGATTTTTATTTCATGAAAGCGCATCAAACTAGTGTAAACAAGCTGTTTCTTCTTCAATAATGTTGCTTCTAACTCGAAAATCAAAAACAATACAATCATTTTATCGATTAGTCATCGTTATTTGCACAGATCTATTAAAACTTTTTAGAAATTTAGATTTCAAAATAAAGCAACATTCCCATCATGACTGCTTGTAATGTGACAGGTGACCGGGAGACGGCTACATTTTCATTTGGTCTCTTGAAAATGAAAATACAACTGTTTTCGCTTTCACATGACAGTCACGAAAACTGGTGGAATGAAGCGTTGACTCTTCCTTGATCGAATGGTCCAAGAAAATTGAAAATCCATCCAGAAACGGCTGAGATATTAACGATCAAAGTCTATCATATTTTCGTGACGTTTTTCGATTTTTTGCAATGTAAAGTGTACCCCCATATAGAAAAGACAGACGTAGTTCCACGTCAAAAAATTAATCAGCTTAAATGAATTCTAGATTACTTTGAGAATTGGTCGTATGTGCAAAAGAGAGGCTCTCTTTATTCGCGCTCTCTTTCGCTGATAGATAGGCTAGAGTTATGGATTTTTTGCTTTTTGCTTGAGCCGCGATAGTATCATGGTTAAGTACCTCAGAAATAATAATGAAGCTTTAATTTCTTAGCGTTCCCATCTCTGAATAATAATGAATTGTTACTAAATTAATGATTTTGTGTGTGTTACTTATACGTGAAGTTAAACGATTTACAATTATATGGAAATGCTAATATCATCTTCTAAGTTTAGAAGGCAGGATACGGCAGGCATGAAGAATGTTTTTTAGAAGTCGAGTTGAAAGCGTTGTTGTTGAAAGCGAAGTTGATTTAGAAGCTTCCACACTGATATTCTTCCCTCCCCCTTCATACGGGAGCTTGGCAGAAGGAAGGTCGTGTGATATGTGCCATCACAAATATTGCCCTCCGCTCGCTTTCAAATCGACTTCTATAAAAACATTCTTCATGCCTGCCGTATCCAAACGGAACTATCAATTCTATACTTTCGCCTCTAATTCTATCATGAACATGTACGTCCAAGTTTGGAAGATGATATTAGCATTTCCATATCATAATGAATTGTTGCTTGATCATAATCCAATATCTATATTGCGTGGAATCTTGAAGTACAAACGAATAGTTTTCTTAAAAGTCACATACTACTACAACTTCTCCGTTATTTTCTGAAAAATGTTGACTGTTCAGTTTTCATTAATATAAAATTATGAGTTACCAACTTTTCCAATTTTCTACAAAAGTACAATACGAATTCATCAACTTGTTGGATTAATGTTTCAGGATTGCAATGAGCTGTAGAAATCTATTGCATGAATGTTATTTCAGTTAAAGTAACGGGTGGTAACTGAATAACTTGAATGGAGAGAATAGCTCGGGAAAAAACTACTTAGTCTTAGTCCTTAGTCTTCAAACTTGGACTAATGAATAATTTGCCATTTTCAACCCCCCTCCCCCCTATGTCACACTTTTTGTAAGAAGTATCTGAAACTTTTGTATGGGTCGTCACACTTAAGACAATCTCCTCCCCCCTTTAGCGTTACGTTCTTCTTCTTCTTCTTATTGGTATTACATCCCCACAGTGGGATAGAGCCGCCTCGCAGCTTAGTGTTCATTCAGCACTTCCACAGTTATTAACTGCAAGGTTTCTAAGCCAAGTTACCATTTTTGCATTCGTATATCATGAGGCTAACACGATGATACTTTTATGCCCATGGAAGTCGAGACAATTTCCAATCCGAAAATTGCCTAGAGAACCCAGCCACCCTCAGCATGGTCTTGCTTTGTAGCCGCGCGTCTTACCGCACTGCTAAGGGGATTCCCCTTTAGCGTTACGTAATTTATGGATGTTCCCTAAGTATTGTTGCAGTGAAAGTGTGTGTGCGACAATTCTAAGGATTCATTTACATTAAATAATATTTCTGCGAAAGCATTATTATTCTGACAGAAAAGTATTGAAGTCATTCCAATTTTCTAGTTGCCAACGTTTTTATGAATGGTACACACGCAAATGTTATGGGAACCAGAACTACCAAGTAATTTACAATGATTTGGACGTAATGCAGCAAAGGAACTGAAGCCTACAATATTTTTACTTATTTCCTTAAAAGTTGTGTATGCTACTCATAGAGAACAAAGTAGTAAGCGTTTTTGGACATCTTGTCGCTTACCTACCATCCTTTTTTACAGAAACAAAATCATTTTGCCCTGGCATAACCCTACTTACAAGAACAAGATCACTGACTGTCGAAGAACTGTTGTACTTCGTTCTTTACCTCCGCGTCCAAACTGTGCCCAATCCTATCGTTCATGGTTGATAGGATTGCTTTTTCTCCAGTCAATTTTCGGGCTTGTCTTTATGAGGTATAAAGGTGCATGAAAATACTGCATCACTTCTTGATGGCTCCATGAATTCGGTAACACTGACAAGACCCTTAATTTGTCGTCTCTCGAACATCCTGCTTCGTTCGGTGAACTTTTCTTGAAGCTTCGATATCATTTAATTAATTTAGCTTATATCTAAACAGATAACACTGAATCAACAATATATCCGCTATCCGGCATTCTTGCAATATGACCTGCTCATTGTACCCTTCCGACTTTAGTTTCATGGCCGTAGAGAACTACCGGTCTTATGAGCGTTTTGTACATGGCACATTTGGTGCGGGTGTGAATTTTTTTGACCGCAGTTATTCTGGAGCCCGTAGTAGGCCAGACTTCGATAGATGATGCGCCTTCGTATTTCACGACTAACATTATTATCAGACGTTAGCAAGGATCAAAGGTAGACGAAATCATCAACCATCCCGAAAGTATCCCCGTCTATCGTAACATTGCTTCCCAGGCGGTTCCGCCCACAAGATTGTACTTTGTCTTCTATGCATTCACCACCAGTTCAACTTTTGTTGCTCCACGTTACAGAAGGGTGTACAGTTCTGCCACCTTTGGCATATTCGAAAGATTTGCCGTACAGTATGGATCTGATCCGTTGTCGAGTGGCCTTCAAGGCGGCATTAAGGATGGTGATCGCTCGAAAGTTCTCTCACTCCAGCTTGTCGCCTTTCTTGTAAATGGGGCATATAACCCTTTCCTTCTACTCCTCCGGTAGCTGTTAAGTTTCCCAGATTCTGACTATCAGTTTGTGCAGGAAAAGTTTGCAGCTTTTCTGGATGCATCTTGAAATTTCACAGAAAGATTCGGATACTATGAACTGAGCCTTGTCTTGCGAGTAAATCTGCATTTTCATTTCCATTGATGGTCCAATGGCCTGACACCCAGTACAGATGTGCCTACTTGGTTTGAAATAGCTAGTTGTTTCAACAATTTTATACATTCCCAAACCAATTTAGACTGGCATTAGAATGATTAAACCTGGCTGTCTGAAAATACAGTCGCGATTCGCTGGTTGGGCCACGACCTCGGCCCAACTAACGAATTCGGTTTTTTAGTTGGGTCAACTGACAGCCATTTGAACACGTGTATTTCGACTTGAACATCACAAATGATGTCCAGTGATGCCCAATCCCGTTTTCCGTGTTTACATTGAATTTTGACGTACGGTTGCTTTTTAGTTGGGCCATGGCCCCAACCCAAGTAGCACAAGCAACATCTTCCTAAAAGCACCTTGTTTCTATTCAGTTTCATTAAAGGCATTGGAAAAACATCAAAGCACAAAAAAGTTACATGATGATGTCAAAAATGCTCGAATTATGATCAATGTTTCATTAAAATTGCTTTGTAGTACGTGTTTGACATTTGGAAACAAACAAACAAAGAATACTCCACTTCATGTTGCAAACACGAAACAAAATCATTAAGTTGCATATTTTTTACCATGTAACTTCACTGCGTCTTTCAAAATTAAATTGTTTGTTTAAATTAAGTTGCAGATAAGTTGAATGTGTCTTCATGTTTGAGTTAGCATCGTTCAACGTTTTGACAACTCACATTTTTTTCTTGTGATGGTGCAATCAAGTAACAGGAAACCCGAGTACGAAACTTCATAATCGTATGGTTTTTATTGTGAGTCAACATGCAGTCTCTTCGAAGTGTTGAATGGTGCTGTGGTAAAGTGAAGGATTATCAATCACAAGATCCATAAATCGAATCCAGTTTTATATTTTTATTTTTTTTCCGCTGTAGTATTTTGCAACATTATTGCTATTTAGCTGCAATCGAAAGATGTTTCCGTAGGCTCCACCTCTTGCGCTTTTTAGATTGCAAAAGAGTTATATTTGATGGCACATACGCAAAGATTTTTCTTTCCGAATAGTTGCAACACAGTGAAATGTTCAGTAGTGAAACAATTTGTGCTACTTGGAAAGTAGGGTATCTGTTCCTATATCAATAACAATAAGCCAATGCGCAAATGAAATGCATTTATTTCTCACCCAATAATCAAGAAACATGAGAATAATTATGCTCGGCTCACGTCATTTTTAATTGATAACAATTTGGTAACTTCAAAAATGAAATTGTTATCACATTATAGAAGTATTTAGCTAAAAAACATCATCACTGCCATGCACCTATTTCAATAACATTCAAAAAAAGTTAATCCTATGCCTGTACCTATATCAATAATACTGTTTCCAACATAAAATACGCACACTATTACTTGTGTGTATACGTAACGATATGATTGCAGTGATGCCGAATTCTTCAATATTTTGTATTTGAGTTGAAATATAATTACAAAATTCCAGTTTTCGTTGTAGTTTTCCAACTTATCAGTTTAATTTTATGTTTGTCATAGCTTATCTCTTCGATATACCTTGTTTTACAAACAAAAGAGTTGAATTTCACAGTAAAAGTTCATTCAAGCATTTTTGAAATAAAAATCTAGGTCGGCAACCCTTGCCGATGCTGCAAGCCATGTAAATAGTTTGAAATACGGACAAGAATAATTTAGACGTTGTTCGAAATAAACCTATATCAAACTATAGGAAATCGCGTTAGTTTTTCAAATATGATTATATTTATAGTGAAATTGTGATGTGCTCTATGTGTTGTGAAGTGTATTTTGAAAGGATTCATTCGTTTTAGCTTGAAATTGAGTGGAAAACAACGGCGTGAAATGAGATGAATCTGCTAGTTTTATAATTTTGTTTTTAATAATTTGAGTCTTGTGAACTAAAACATTACTCAAACGGAATTTTAAATAATATTCCAAACATTGGAGAAGGTGGTCTATTCATTATTGTGTACATACGATGTGAGAAATTGTAATCAAATTGATTTTTTATTTGGTTTATCGACGGTTGAGATTAATATACGGGCTGTTATTAATATGGGAACAGATACCCTATAATGTGACCAGATAAATTTTGTGTGAGCGCGGGACAAAAAAAGTTCATAGTTCAATGTTT